>NC_044366.1:11641348-11985841 GCF_007364275.1 Archocentrus centrarchus
ATAGTTAAAATAAGAGACATGTTTATAACCAGAATTAGAAAATAACACAGCAAAGTGAGAGAGAAGAGAATGGCTCTGTAGTTCAGTATTGCCCTGAAACCTGTCAGAGAAAAGACAGCTATAGTAGAAGTATTCATTTTGCTGTCTAAGTACTTAAAAACATCCTTAACTGATATGTTGGCACCTTTACTCTATGTGCACTTGTTGTAGTGAGCTGCAAAATTTAAGACAGGATCTTTAAGGACCCCCCCCCCCCCCCCCCCCCCCCCCCCCCTTCTCTGTTGCAGCTGTGCCATTGGCTGAAAGTTCAAATGTTTTAAAATCAATGGAAGTGCAAACTCAACAGACTTGCAAAGAAGATGATGTGGAAAAAAACTCAACAATACCTTTGAAGGGACAATCTTAACAAAATGAATTAAGATAATTTTTCTGGGGAAAAAAAAATGTTCTCTTTTAAATGTGGGAAAAGGTGGCATTTAGATAATTTTTCATAAATGAATGGATTCTTGCATGGAAAAAATAGGTGTTTGATGGACACTGATGAAACACCAGTTTACACAACAAATGGTACAGAACTTGTTATGTGAGAAAAATATGCAACTGTAATAAGAAGCTTTTTTCCCCTCTACAATAACTCCAATTACACTTCTATGATGCTGTAAATGTTTGGCCACAGTGGCTTTATTGACAATTTGGAGTGATAGGAAAGCAGGAGGAGAGATGGGGGAAGCCACACAGTGAAGAATGACGGGTTGGGACTCGAACCTGCGCTGCTGGCTTCTTGCCTCATGGCATATACATATTCACCTGCTCTATATACCCCTGCTCTTATATACCCCTGTGATGCTGGTCGTATGGATGCTTTTTCTGCCCTTTGTGATCAGTTCTTGATACACTGTTAATAAAATCTCCTCTTTACGGTCTTCACACTCACAGACTGTTTTCAATCAAGACTCACCTTCTAAATGCTCAGCTGTTTTTTTAGCAGTTTGAGCAGGTGAATTTTTTAGTTTTAAAACAAATGGTGTCTCATCTAAGGCCTTCTCATTCCCCTCTAGATATTGTCCCCTCTTGCTTGCTCAAAGAAACTCTTCACATTATTGGGCCTAGTATTTTGCTTATACTAATTGCCTCACTTTTATCAGGCTGTGTACCAGTTGCCTTCAAGCATGCTGTTGTGCAGCCTATTATTAAAAAGAAAAATCTTGAGCCAAATGTTCTTTCCAATTATAGGCCAATTTCTAAACTACCTTTTATGTCCAAAATTTTGGAAAGGGTTGTTTTTAATCAACTTCAAACCTTTTTAAATACTCGTGGTATTTGTGAAGAGTTTTAGTCTGGTTTTAGATCCCATCACAGCACCGAGACAGCACTTTTAAGATTTTTTAATGACCTCCTTTTAACTGTTGACTCGGGTTGTACTGCTGTTTTGGTTCTTTTAGACTTGACTGCTGTCTTTGACACGGTGAATCACAACATTCTCTTGTTGAGACTTGAACATGTTGTTGGTCTTAAAGGCACAGTTTTGTCATGGTTTAGATCATATATGTGTGAGAGGTCTTTTTCTGTAGCCCTGGGGGAATATTCCTCCTCCTCAGCCCCTATTTGTTGTGGTGTGCCTCAGGGGTCCATTTTGGGTCCAGTCTTGTTTTCATTATACAGTATATGCTGCCTTAGGGAGAGATTTTTAGGACGTACAATATTCCCTTTCATTGTTATGCAGACGACATCCAAATTTATCTCCCCATTAAATTGGATGCTTCTGTCCCGCTGCAGCCTCTGTTTAACTGTCTTCATAATGTCAAAAACTGGTTAACACAGAATTTTCTTACTTTAAATGAAAACAAGACAGAAACTATTGTTTGGAAGTCATATTCCTGTGGACAAGTTAGCTGATATCCTTGGCCCTCCTGCTTCTTACTGCTCCTCGACTGTCAGAAACCTTGGAGTGTTTTTTGATAATTCCTTTAAATTAGAGAAGCAAGTGAACACAGTTGTAAAGACCAGTTTCTATCAGTTACGAATAACTGCCAAAGCTAAATCCTATCTTCCTCCCAAGGAAGGACCTTGAAAAACTTATTCATGCTTTCATCACCTCTAGATTGGACTACTGTAGTTCTCTGTATTTGAGTCTCGAATGATCATCTCTCCATCATTTGCAGGTAGTCCAAAATGCTGCTGCATGTCTTTCAACAGGTACTAGAAAGCATGAACACATCACTCCAGTTTTAGCAGGTTTACACTGGCTCCCTGTCCAGTCTCGTATCGATTTTAAGATTCTTTTACTTACTTTTAAAGTCTTAAATGGAATGGCACCCAGCTATTTGGCTAAGCTGCTCAAACTACACTGCTCAAAAAAATAAAGGGAACACTTAAACAACACAATATAACTCCAAGTAAATCAAACTTCTGTGAAATGAAACTGTCCATTTTGGAAGCAACACTGACTGACAATCAATTTCACATGCTGTTGTGCAAATGTAATAGACAACAGGTGGAAATTATTGGCAATTAGTAAGACACACTCAATAAAGGAGTGGTTCTGCAGGTGGGGACTACAGACCACTTCTCAGTACCTATGCTTTATGGCTGATGTTTTGGTCACTTTTGAATGTTGGTGGTGCTTTCACACTTGTGGTAGTATGAGACGGACTCTACAACGCACACAAGTGGCTCAGGTAGTGCAGCTCATCCAGGATGGCACATGAATGCGAGCTGTGGCAAGAAGGTTTGCTGTGTCTGTCAGCGTAGTGTCCAGAGGCTGGAGAGGCTCTACCAGGCGGCAGAGGCGCTACCAGGAGACAGGCCAGTACACCAGGAGACGTGGAGGAGGCTGTAGGAGGGCAACAACTCAGCAGCAGGACCGCTACCTCCGCCTTTGTGCAAGGAGGAACAGGAGGAGCACTGCCAGAGCCCTGCAAAATGACCTCCAGCAGGCCACAAATGTGCATGTGTCTGCACAAACGGTTAGAAACCGACTCCATGAGGATGGTATGAGAGCCCGACGTCCACAGATGGGGGTTGTGCTCACAGCCCAACACCGTGCAGGATGCTTGGCATTTGCCAGAGAACACCAGGATTGGCAAATTAGCCACTGGCGCCCTGTGCTCTTCACAGATGAAAGCAGGTTCACACTGAGCACATGTGACAGACGTGACAGAGTCTGGAGATGCCATGGAGAGCGATCTACTGCCTGCAACATCCTTCAGCATGACCAGTTTGGCAGTGGGTCAGTAATGTGTGGGGTGGCATTTCTTTGGAGGGCCGCACAGCCCTCCATGTGCTCGCCAGACGGAGCATGGCTGCCATTAGGTACCGAGATGAGATCCTCAGACCCCTTGTGAGACCATATGCTGGTGCGGTTGGCCCTGGGTTCCTCCTAATGCAGGACAATGCTAGACCTCATGTGGCTGGACTGTGTGTGAAGTTCCTGCAAGATGAAGGCATTGAAGCTATGGACTGGCCCGCCCGTTTCCCAGACCTGAATCCGATTGAGCACATCTGGGACATCATGTCTCGCTCCATCCACCAATGTCACGTTGCACCACAGACTGTCCAGGAGTTGGCGGATGCTTTAGTCCACGTCTGGGAGGAGATCCCTCAGGAGACCATCCGCCACTTGTGTGTGACTCCAAATCCAGGCCGCCATTGGTTAATAAATTTGATTTCCATTGATGATTTTTGTGTGATTTTGTTGTCAGCACATTCAACTTTGTACAGAACAAAGTATTCTATGAGAATATTTCATTCATTCAGATCTAGGATATGTTATTTAAGTGTTCCTTTTATTTTTTTGAGCAGTGTATATGACCCCAAAAGAGCACTGAGATCATCTAGCCAGATGTGCAACTGAGGTCTTGTTTTAAACATAGAGGGGATTGGGCTTTTGCAGTCACAGCCCCTAGACTGTGAGTCCATACAGTCATTTAAATCCTTACTTAAAACTTACCTTTTTACCTTGGCTTTTAATTCAAGTTCAGTTGAGTCCCATCAGGTTTTATGTTGTGGTGTCTCTTGTTTTACATTGTTAGTTTTTATTGCATCATATTTATTGTATTTCTTTGTTTTTATGTTCTATGTTTTTGTTCACCTATGGAGTTATCTTGCTTATTTTTGTAGTTGATTTTGTAAAGCACTTTGTAAAGCAACAATGTTTTTTTTAAATGTGCTCTAGAAATCAAGAATCAAGAAGACTTTATTGTCATATATATGTAAACATATAATGAAAACATATAATGAAATTTGCGTTCCAGAACACCCATCCAAGAGAAATACAAACAACAGAAGCAAACAGGGGGGACAGGTGTCTGAGGTCGTGCAGCCGTTGCCGGCGCTACCTTTATCAGTCCCAGAAAAGGAAACAACACACATCATGGGGTAGTTAGGTTAAAAAAAGAGTCATCTGGTATGGTGCTCGACATCGACCAGGGTCCAAAAAACCACCTTAGCAAAGCATATTTGCACATTTAAAGCCAGGATAGCAATATGGTCGGGGAAGGGAGGGGGCAGGAGGGGATGCAGACGGAGACGAAAGGGTCAGGGCATTGTGGAGCCAGATGCCAGCTCCTAGCCAAAACAGTTCACTGATAGTGATGGAAGTTCATCAGCGGCCAATGTACACCAGATCCAGCTTCACAAATCACAAAGAGGGCTGAGGGGGAGAGCGACCGTCACACATAGCCCTGGAGAGATATGATTGCCAGCCCAAGGCCGGCTAGGGAGCCGAATTCCTGATAATGCAGATGTTGTTTTTGGAACAGGCTGCTTGTTTTTTTCCAACAGCCTTCAGTCTCACTGGGGAACCCATTGAGTAATCCAATATTCCAAATTCGTTAGTTACCGTCCTCACCGTGCAGAACCGAACCTTATCTCCAGATCGAACCCCTCTCGCCTGCGAGCACGTTCTCAGCTGGGCTACTCGCCCGCTTTACAGCTCAGGTCCAACAGGCTTTGAGTCTGAGTTTGTACGGCCCTGGACAGCCCATCCACCTGGGTCGGCAGCCTCTGCAGATGTCGAACTGCTGCCCAGATTTTCTTGATTTCCTGGTAAATCAGGTATCCTCCGAGCCCAAACAGAAAAGATACCGCTACCAAATAGCTGAATATGTAGACATCTTCCACGTCTTCCACCTCGAGGGCTGAGAAGCACACAGGTCTCCACGAGCTCCAAGAATCGATTACGTATCCAACCGGATCTGTTCCACTTGGACACGCAAGCTCCCCTTTCCCCAATCTCATAGTGGAAAAAATTTGATCAATGGTGTTTAGGGCCCAGTTTGGCAGATCCATGTTGCTCTCAATCTTATTCTCATTCGGACAGTGTGTAAGAGACGCTCTCACAGCAAGCAGCAAGCAGGAGAGATAGGGAGGGCAAGGAGAGAGAGATAGAATGCGACCGTCTCTGTCAAGAGCAGGATAGGAATTAAATAAAATTGACTGTGTTCTAGTGTCTGTTTTGTCCCTCCATGTCATGTCCCTTGCCTTGTGTTTGTATTTCATTTAAGATTCAAGATTCAAGATTCAAGATTCAAGAAGTTTATTGTCATGTACACTGCAAAACACTGTGGTTATGCTGAGCAATGAAATTCTTACTTGCGACTGCTTTACAAACAATTGAAATAAGCAACTAAGTTAAAATAAAATTTAAGAACTAGTATATTAGGAAAGTAAAAGTAGAAAATAAAAATAAATAAATAATAAAGCAAGTGCAATATATACAGATATATACAGATGAAAGCAAGGCAGGTAATCACAGTTTGGTAATCAGTCAGTGGTTCAGTAGCCTGATGGCCTGTGGATAGAAACTGTTTTTTAGTCTGGTTGTTCTTGCTTTTACACTCCTGTAACGTCTGCCAGACGGCAGGAGTGTGAACAGTGTGTGCTGTGGGTGGGTACGGTCCTTGATGATGTTGTGTGCCCTCTTTATTACCCGGGTATTATAAGTGTCCTGTAGTGATGGGAAGGCAGCTCCACAGATGAATTGTGCTGTTTTGCTGACACGCTGGAGAGCCTTCCTGTCCTGACTGGTGCAGTTTCCATACCACACCGTGATGGAGTTTGTCAGGATGCTCTCCACAGTGCATCTGTAAAAGTTGCTGAGGAGCTTGGGGTATAATCCGAATTTCCTCAGTTTCCTTAAGAAGAAGAGTCTCTGCTGAGCTTTCTTGACAGTCTGTGCTGTGTTGTAGGTCCAGGTGAGGTCTTCACTGATGTGGGTGCCAAGGAATTTGAAGGTCTTCACTCTCTCCACCTGAGTCCCGTTGATGAATAATGGAGCATGCTGGTCTCTTCTCTTCCTCGGGTCAATAATCATCTCCTTAGTCTTCTCTGTATTTAAGGAGAGATTATTTTCCTGGCACCAGGACACCAGCTGGGCCACCTCTTCCCTGTAAGCTGCTTCCTCTCCCCCAGTAATCAGCCCAATGACGGTGGTGTCGTCAGCAAACTTGACGATGGAGGTGTTGCTTTGGGAGGGGATGCAGTCGTAGGTGAAGAGGGTGTACAGGAGAGGACTGAGCACACAGCCTTGTGGGGTCCCAGTGCTCACTGTCTTTGTTTCTGATGTCCTGGTACCAACTCTGACTGCCTGAGGTCTGTCTGTAAGGAAGTCCAAGACCCAGCGGCAGAGGGAGGGTGGTATTCCGAGGGTGAACAGCTTTTCAACCAGCCTGCTTGGGATGACGGTGTTGAAAGCTGAACTGTAGTCTATAAACAGCATTCGAACATAAGTGTCCTTATTTTCAAGGTGTGAGAGGGCTGTATGGATGGCTGCATTAACAGCATCATCAGTTGAACGGTTCTGACGGTATGCAAATTGCAGGGGATCTAATGTGTCCGGAATGGATCCTTTAATATGGGACATGACCATCCTCTCAAAGCACTTCATTACAAGTGAAGTGAGTGCAATGGGACGATAGTCATTCAAAGAGGTTGTGTTGGTTTTCTTGGGGAGGGGCACTATAGTGGTGGACTTGAAGCATGTGGGCACAGATGATTGGGAGAGGGACAAATTAAAAATATCTGTAAAAACCTCGGCCAGCTCTGAAGAGCAGACCCTCAGAGCACGGCCAGGGATGTTGTCGGGGCCAGGTGCTTTTCGGGGGTTGGTCCTCCTCAGGGCCTTGCACACCTCAGTCGATGTTACAGTGGGTGAAGAGCTCTGTGTTGCCTCCGGTAGTAGAATCTCTCTACGTTGGATGGAGTTGAGGGTGTCAAAGCGAGCATAGAACTGGTTCAACTCATCTGGTAGGGCGTTGTTGCAGGCTGTGATCCTGCTGTTCCTCTGCTGAAAGTCAGTGATGTGTTGCAAGCCCTGCCACATGCGTCGGGAATCAGAGTGTTTGTAATATCCCTCCAGCTTCAGTCTGTACTGCCTCTTGGCTTCCCTGATGGATCTACGTAGGTCATATCTGGTCTTTCTGTGGCCCTCCGTGTCACCAGAGGCAAATGCAGTTGAGCGTGCATGCAGCATGGAGCGTACCTCACAGTTCATCCATGGTTTCTGGTTGGGATATATCTTGCAGCATTTGGTGGGGACAATATCATCAACGCTGATATAACTGGTAACCACTGATGCATATTCCTCTAAATCCACAGAACTGTCCTCTCTCAGAGCAGCATTCTTAAACACATCCCAGTTTGTGGCATTAAAGCAGTTCTGAAGCAGCAGATCAGTCTCTTCACTCCAAACTTTAATGCTTTTAATTGCTGGGGGGGCTTGTTTGAGGAGCTGCCTGTACTTTGGATAGAGGAACACAGAAATATGGTCGGACTGTCCAAAATGTGGGCGGGGCACAGCCTTGTATGCATCCTTCACATTGCTGTACACGTGATCCAGAATGTTGTTATTCCTTGTGGGAAAGCTCACATGTTGATGGAACTTAGGGAGAACAGTCCTGAGGCTGCAATTGTTAAAATCCCCGGCAACAACAAACACAGCATCTGGGTGGGCGGTCTCATGTTTGCTGATGATGTCGTGCAGTACTCCTAGCGCTGTGGTCCGATCGGCTCGCGGCGGGATATAAACAGCCAGCATTAACACAGCACTGAACTCCCTCGGTAAATAAAAGGGTCTGCACTTCACCATCAACACTTCGATGTCAGTACAACAGTGTTTCTCCACCACCTGAACATCCACACACCATCGCTTGTTGACATAAACACATACACCGCCACCTTTGTTTTTACCCGAGGCAGATGTGCGGTCTCCGCGGTGCACTGAGTGGGTCTGTAGTTGAATGGCCGAGTCCGGCGTAGTTGCAGTGATCCAGGTTTCCGTGAAGATCAGAGCACAGCACTCCCTGATCTCCCGCTGAGCTATTGTCCTAGCTCTCAGCTCGTCCATCTTGTTTTCGAGAGAGCGGACATTAGCTACCAAAAGGCTAGGCAATGGTGGTCGTGTGGCTCTAGCCTTTAGTTTAGCATGTAGCCCTCCTCTCTTGCCACGCTTCCGTCTTGGATGCGCTCCTTGTCGGCTGCTCTGCCTGCCTGAGCGTGATCGTGGTGTTACGGCCTGCTGGCTGGAGCTGGCATGATCCAAACACAGAAGAAGGCTATGGTCCAAAAGGTCTAAGCTAAGCCCATGGGAAACTTTTCCAATATCCAATAGTGTTTCTCTGCTGTACGTGATCCTTGAGTACAAGCACTGAATATTAGCCACACAAACTAGCACTAGAATAAACAACAAATACAATTGGTGTAGGGAGCGCGTCGCAAACACGTCTGCCACGGAGGGCGCCATGTTAGAAATGTTTAATTCCCAGTGTTGTGACAAGTTGGCCTCTCTGTCCCATGCCTACTCGTTTCCTGTTTTACTTTAACAGTCTTAGTCTCATCCACCTTGTATTTAGTTTTATTTTCTGGTCTTGTCTTTGTTTAATTAATCCCAGCTCTTTCTCCACCTGCTCTCGATCCTCTCATTTTCCTGTGTTTGTGTATATTGTCTGTGTTTTCAATAGTCCTTTGTGGTGTTGCCATCACTGTGTATATTGTTGTGTGTCACCCCACTCCATACAGTAGTTTTATGTTTAGTTCAGACACCTGTCCAGCCCCAGTTTAGCTGTGTTTATTCTTTCTTGTCCCCTTTCTAATAAACCATGTTTAAGTTAAGTTTTGTCTGATTCTGGGTCCAACCTCGCCTGCCACACAGATCCCTATGACACGGCCTCCATCTTGGATCTATAAGTTGGAGTTGGTGGTGTAGCTCCGACCTTCCGGGTTGGAAGTCTGAATTAAGGGGGCGTTCCAGTTGACAATTCTGGCTGGGAACTTGGAACAAGAGTGTATAGACATAGACATTATATAGACGCTTCCTGGTCTGAAAAGTGAAGTTCCTTTTGAAGGCCATCAGGAGGCAATATTTGTGGTTGTAAAAAGAGTGAATGCTCCATATGAGAAATCAGTGCTTGGATTTGACCTATGTCTGTGGTCTGCTGGGGAGGAAGTCCAGGACCCAGCTGTGTGTTGAGACCCAGGAGAACCAGCTTGGTGGTGAGTCTTTGGGGGAAGATAGTGTTGAAGGAATAGCTATAATCAGTGAATAGCATCTGCACATAGCTATCCCACTGGTCTAAGTGGGTCAGGGCACAGTGGAGAGCCAGTAACACATCCTCAAAGGTCAACACTGTAGCAGTTTGCCCTGTAGGCAAACTGGTGCTGGTCTAAGGAGAAGGGGATGCTGTCCTTCAAGTGTCCCAGGATGAGTCGCTCGAAGCACTTCATCACCACCAGTGTCAGGGCCACTGGCCAAAAGTCATTGAGAGACCTGATGGCTGATTGTTTTGGCAGAGGGATGATTGGCGCTGACTTGAGGCACATGGGGACAAAGCCTGCTCCAGGGAGATGTTAAACAGGTATGTGAGCACTGCTGTCAGCGCCACTGCAAAGTGCTTCAGAACCTGTCCTGATATTCCGTCAGGTCCAGTAGCCTTTTTGGGGTTGATGTGCTGCAGGGTCCGTCTCACCTCATGGGGGCTCTGCACCAGTGGTGAGAGTCCCTGCTGTTCCCATGTGTTTTGTAGATTGTGCTGACAATCAAACCTGGTAAAGAAGCAGTTGAGGTTGTGTGGGAGGATAGAGTGGGTGGAGCTGGTGTGGGTGCTGTTGTAGCCAGTGATGTTTTTGATGCCCTGCCACACGTTTCAGGAGTCAGCGCTGTTGAAGTGTTCCTCTATGCACTTCTTATAGCAGTGCTTTGCTTCCTCAGTTTGGACCGAGCTGTTCTGTGGGCCTTTTGATTGCCTGAGCGGAAAGCAGCATCTCAGGCCCTCTAGAGACTGATAACAGCACCATTCATGGCTTATGGTTGGGGAGTGTCTGTACTTTCCTCTGTGTGGTCACACTGTCCATGCAGAAGGTGATGCAATTCAGTACAGATGAGGTGTAGCTGTTAATTCAATTCAATTCAATTCAATTTTATTTATATAGCGCCAAATCACAACAAACTGTCGCCTCAAGGCGCTGTTTTATTGTGGGTAAAGACCCTACAATAATAAAGAGAAAACCCAACAGTCAAAAACGACCCCCTATGAGCAAGCACTTGGCAACAGTGGAAAGGAAAAACTCCCTTTTAACAGGAAGAAACCTCCAGCAGAACCAGGCTCAGGGAGGGGCAGTCATCTGCCGCGACCAGTTGGGCTGAGGGGAGAGAAAGACATGCTGTGGAAGAGAGCCAGAGATTAATATCAATTAATGATTAAATGCAGAGTGGAGTATAAACAAAGTAAATAAGGTGAATGAGAAGAAACAGTGCATTATGTGAACTAGGGTTTAATATTTTTCCCGAAAATGACATGAATCAAATCCCGGGAAATGGCTCGTCATTTCCCGGGAATCCCGGGAAAAAGTTTATTTATTTTTTTATTTTAATTAGGCCTTCTGTAGCCTGTGTCGGCCTTAACCTATTGTGATATTGTAGAGGTAGCTTTCCAGCTATGTCCTGTTATGCCCAGTAGGGGGTAACGTCGGCTTGATTAACGCAATAAAACCTACATCTGGACATTTGAGTGCTCGAGCTATGCGGTGTTGTGTCGTTCCTCAACACTCCCTTAACAAATATAATTCGAATATTCCTCCATTGTACATGGAATTATACCAAGATATTTTACAACTGCTGGTGCAAAACAATACGGTTCATCTCCACACAGCATTGATAAAGGCTCAGCCACGCTGTCGTGGCGACATCTGTTGCGCTATATCTCCACCAGTGGAACGCTGTAATAGTCATTGAAAAGTTAACTACCGTACTACACTATAATATGACATAACACAGGGCCTCGAGTAATGCACTACGACTTGGTCATTGCCATTCTGGCAACAGCAAATTTATAACACCGTGTCTGAGGGTTAAAGTAGGTTCGCTGTGAATCGTCTATTGAAAAACTGGCCAATCCTTATAGCCTAAAAAATATACATTTTACTCAACTCCATTTAAAAAGCAAAATATGTTAAAGCAATCTATTTCATGATAATTTCTTCACACATTAGGCCCGTATCCTAATTCATGATTGTTAGTAAGCGGCTGCAAACGAGGAAAAGAAACACTCGAAGTTAAACAGATATTTCTTTATTGTTCAGGGCAGGCATATTTTATAGGCTATATAATGCAATATAACAATATATAATAATATAAAATTATATAATACAAAATACCTTAGGGTAAACACATTGCCTACGATTTCAACAAATTAAAGAGGAAAAAAGTACAACTGTGTAATACCTCTATTAAAACGCTTGAGATGAATTATCCGTTAGAGACCTTGCCTTTTAAGATTGTCAAGCATAGTTTCCTCTATTTAGGTATTCTTGTAACCTCCAAATTTAGGGACCTTTATGCAGCAAACTTTGCCACCCTTTTGACTCGTACAAAGATGGACTTTGAACGCTGGTCTTTACTAAATTTATCTATCGCAGCCCGTATCAACACTGTTAAAATGATTATTCTCCCCAAATTTTTGTATCTCTTTCAATGTGTTCCTATTTTCTTACCACAAACTTTCTTCTTAAATCTGGATGGCTGCATATGTGACTTTATTTGGAGTAAAAAGCCTCCACGGATGCGTAAGCAGCTATTGCAAAGACCTAAATCCTTAGGTGGTATGGCTCTTCCTAACCTTAGATACTACTATTGGGCAGCTAATCTTAAAATATTACAGTTTTGGCTTCACCCAAATTTAGGTGCTTCCATCCCAATATGGCTATCAATGGAGGCCAGTACTTGCCGACCAGTATCTCTGTCGGCTCTGGTTCACTCCCCTATTAAATCTGCCACTGACCTGTATACGAAGAATATAATTGTTAAGACATCTTTGAAGATTTGGAAACAATTCAGACGTTTTTTTGGGCTTCAGTCATATTCGTTGCAGGCCCCAATAACATCAAACCACATCTTTTCCCCATCTCTAGTAGATGGCGCTTTCACCGTTTGGTCCAACTTAGGCATCAGATCATTTAATGATTTATATATGAATAATGTCTTTGCTTCCTTTGAGCAATTATCCCAAAAATTTCTCCTCCCAAAGCAACATTTTTTTAGATACTTGCAGATTCGTAGCTTCGTCAATAACAGATTTCCTGGTTTTCCTGCTGAGCCCCCAGTTTCTTCTTTAGATTTTTTTTTTAGACCAGTCCCATCTTTGAAGGGTATGATCTCATACATTTATATTCAGATTTACTCTTTGGATCTGACTCCTGTGACTCCTCTCAGGAGGCTGTGGGAGGAAGACCTGAAGGAGCAGATAACTGACGATATGTGGAATAAAGCGCTTAGAAAAGTGCATGAATCTTCTATTTGTGCTAAGCATGCATTTGTTCAATGTAAAATAGTACATCGTGCACACCTAACGAAAGCCAGGTTGTCAAAAATGTTTCCAGATGTGGACTCTGCCTGTGACCGCTGTGGTCTGACGCCCGCAACCCATGCTCACATGATGTGGTCTTGTCCTAACCTGAGATCATACTGGGGAGAGATATTTGACTCGCTAACTAAGACTGCCGGAAAACAAATTATGCCTGCTGCTAGTATCGCAGTATTTGGGGTACCACCTCCTTACATACACCTGTCTCCTCAGGAAGAAGCTTTTGCAGCCTTTGTCTGCTTATTGGCCCGACGCCTAATTCTAACAAAATGGAAATCTTCATCACCACCATCACATACCCACTGGGTCAGAGAAGTCCTTTACTTTGCTAAATTGGAGAAAATAAGATTTATGCTAATGGGCAGAGAGAATAAATTGAGTGCAATGTGGGATCGTTTCTATGATCATGTAGGGAGACTTGTTCTCCCTGATGTCCCGGATTGATGCATCTCACACTGTAATGTTGAAACGACAGGCAACCTGAAAAAGTATTTTATTTGTTTGTCTTTTGTTTTGTTGAGGGTATTTGCTTTGTTCCTGAGTTTGTTCTATTTGTTTTATGTTATGTTTTGGGTTTTCTTTCTGTTTGTTAGGCCAGGTTTGAATCTTTATGACACTTATTCTGTTATGCTTACATGTTGGCTATTTTCTTGTAAAAAACAATAAAAGTTGTTGGAAAAAAAAAAAAAAAAAAAAAAAAAAAAAAAACGCTTGAGATGAAGGGTGAAGCCTTAAACGGAGGCTGAACGTGCCTGAAATGAAGAGTAATGCTTTTCGCATTAAACGAACCCTTCTCTCAATATTTCCTTAAATTTAACATTCTGAAGCTTTCTTTTCTTTCTGAAAGTCAAATCGACGCGCGCGACTTTTTTCCCGGTTTCCCGTCTAACGTTTCCCGGGAAACGGGAAATGGTTCTGATCGCATTTCCCGGGAATCCCGGATCCCGGGATTAAACCCTAATGTGAACCCCCCAGCAGACTAGGCCTATAGCAGCATAACTAAGGGATGGTTCAGGGTCACCTGATCCAGCCCTAACTATAAGCTTTATCATAAAGGAAAGTTTTAAGCCTAATCTTAAAAATAGAGAGGGTGTCTGTCTCCTGAATCCAAGCTGGAAGCTGGTTCCACAGAAGAGGCGCCTGAAAGCTGAAGGCTCTGCCTCCCATTCTACTCTTAAGTATCCTAGGAACCACAAGTAAGCCAGCAGTCTGAGAGCGAAGTGCTCTATTGGGGTGATATGGGACTATGAGGTCTTTGAGATAAGATGGTGCCTGATTATTCAAGACCTTGTATGTGAGGAGAAGAATTTTAAATTCTATTCTAGATTTAACAGGGAGCCAATGAAGAGAAGCCAATATGGGAGAAATCTGCTCTCTCTTTCTAGTCCCTGTCAGTACTCTAGCTGCAGCATTTTGGATCAGCTGAAGGCTTTTCAGGGAGCTTTTAGGACAGCCTGATAATAATGAATTACAATAGTCCAGCCTAGAAGTAATAAATGCATGAATTAGCTTTTCAGCATCACTCTGAGAAAGGATGTTTCTAATTTTAGAAATATTGCGCAAATGCAAAAAAGCGGTCCTACATATTTGTTTAATATGTGCATTGAAGGACATATCCTGGTCAAAAATGACTCCAAGATTTCTCACAGTGTTACTGGAGGCCAAAGTAATGCCATCCAGAGTAAGTATCTGGTTAGACACCATGTTTCTAAGATTTGTGGGGCCGAGAACAAGAATTTCAGTTTTATCTGAATTTAGAAGCAGGAAATTAGAGGTCATCCAGGCCTTAATGTCTTTAAGACATTCCTGCAGTTTAACTAATTGATGTGTGTCATCTGGCTTCATTGATAGGTAAAGCTGAGTATCATCTGTGTAACAATGAAAATTGATGCAGTGCTTTCTAATAATACTGCCTAAGGGAAGCATGTATAATGTAAATAAAATTGGTCCTAGCACAGAACCCTGTGGAACTCCATAATTAACCTTAGTGTGTGAAGAAGACTCCCCATTTACATGAACAAATTGGAGTCTATGAAATAAATATGATTCAAACCACTGCAGTGCAGTACCTTTAATACCTATAGCAAGCTCTAATCTCTGTAATAAAATGTTATGGTCAACAGTATCAAAAGCTGCACTGAGGTCCAACAGGACAAGAACAGAGATGAGTCCACTGTCAGAGGCTCTAAGAAGATCATTTGTAACCTTCACTAATGCTGTTTCTGTACTGTGATGAATTCTGAAACCTGACTGAAACTCTTCAAATAAACCATTCCTCTGCAGATGATCAGTTAGCTGTTTTACAACTACTCTTTCAAGAATCTTTGAGAGAAAAGGAAGGTTGGAGATTGGCCTATAATTAGCTAAGACAGCTGGGTCAAGTGATGGCTTTTTAAGTAGAGGTTTAATTACAGCCACCTTGAAGGTCTGTGGTACATAGCCAACTAATAAAGACTGATTGATCATTTTTAAGGTTAAGGTCTGTGTGGTTGTTGTGAGTGGTACAGTATTTAAAATTCACATAGCATATGTGAAAGGTGAAATGAGTCCTTTAGGATGGCACACGTGCAGGCAGCATTTATAAGGTCAAAGCAGCTGTAGCAAACATGTCTGTCTAAACCACCAGTTCCCTTCTCCTGGTTTATATTTGTATGATTTCCTCAAACAATAAAACAGTGAAAAAAACACTTGTGCCAACATTACAACAATATAATGATGGGTCCAATAATGTTAATCACTGTTATTTAGCTTGAAAGGTTGGCCAAAAAATCAGGTTGCTTTTATCTTAAGAACAAGCTCTGTGAATTTTTTAAATTTCTACTCCTTTGATTTGCACTTCATAAATATGAGTTCTGTCAGGTCTTTTTTCTGTGTGATGCTTTTTTAAATCCAAAGGTTGTTTTCTTCCTGTTACAGTAGCTGATAGTCATATTTGAGAAAGACACCAACATTATCTGGGTAGATATCAGACTTTGCTTTTTAATCCTTGACATGCTAGTCTACACAAATATGTCATTCGCTTTCGAATTTTAGTCAGGATCAATCCGTAACAAACAGGATTTAAAATAGGTGGGATAATGAGGAACTGAATGGACATGAAGTTCTTTAAGTGCTGTGATACAGATGCTGATCCATACCTCGAGTACATAACATCAAAAAGCAAAGCAGTTGAGACATTAAGGAGACAAAATAAATGTGGCACACATGTCTGTGTGAACTTTCTCCTGCCTTCTCTGGATTTTAAAGCTGACTTTACAAGCTGCACATATGAACATGCAATACAGAGAGCATGACAACAATAAAAAGAGATGCCAATCAGCCCGACAACATCGTTTGCTTTTGTTGAACCACAAGCTAGTTTGACAATTGACCAGTTCTCACAGTAAAGTTTGTTTATGTTGGAGCCACATAACTTCAGTGTTGATGTTAAGATCAAAACAATAGTCTGACAGCAGACAGGAACAAGCCAGGACAGAGTAACTAACACAGCAGTCCTTCGCACAGACATTACAGTGTGATACTCCAGTGGCCTACATATGGCCACATATCTGTCATAAGCCATTAGGACTAAAATAGAGTAGTCGGCTTTTGCATTTGAATATATAACAAAAACTTGCAAAAGGCATCCCACATATGAGATTACCTGAGTATCAGACAGTAAATCAAAGGCAAATTTGGGAAAAAAGCCTGCAGTACCATAAAGTCCATTGATGCACAAAGAACACAAAAATATGTACATGGGTTCATGTAAGTTTTGATCAGATATTATAGTTAAAATAAGAGACATGTTTATAACCAGAATTAGAAAATAACACAGCAAAGTGAGAGAGAAGAGAATGGCTCTGTAGTTCAGTATTGCACTGAAACCTGTCAGAGAAAAGACAACTATACTAGAAGTATTCATTTTGCTGTCTAAGTACTTAAAAACATCCTTAACTGATATGTTGGCACCTTTATTCTATGTGCACTTGTTGTAGTGAGCTGCAAAATTTAAGACAGGATCTTGGAGGAGGCTCCCTCTTCTCTGTTGCAGCTGTGCCATTGGCTGAAAGTTAAAATGTTTTGTAAAATCAATTTAAGTCCAAAATCAACAGAATTACAAAGAAGACTCTGTTCAAAAAAAAAATCCATCCTTTTTTGTTAGACCACATTATTTTTGTCAGGACCAGGGGTATAATAGTTTTGGATTTTACATTATAGTTTAGTTTTAGTTAGTTTTTACTTTTTTTTCTCTAATTCAGTTAGTTTTAATTAGTTTTCAGAGTGGTTTTGCTCGTTTTTATTAGTTTTTATTTTTGGTTTTATGCTTAGTTTTAGTTAGTTTCAGTATTAGTTTTAGTATTTTCATACTTAATCAGGTACGCTTTAAAGATACCCTTTAAAGAAATATATTCAGCAACCAACTGTTCACAGACAGCAGAACTACATGCTAAATGTGTGTAATATTAAGGACACACATGAACATCAACAGGGAGAAACAAAGAACAATATGAACTCCAAAACTCGATAAATTCTACAATAAACTCCCAATAAAGTTCAGCCTCAGGGCAGCAGATTAATAACAGCTACATGTGGTGTTTGACAAAAACAAACTCCTTGAAGGAGTCAAAGCTCAAATCCAGCTGCATCCTGATGTTCTCTCCACCTGATGCTGCTTCTGTTTTGGAGCTAGCTTGGTTAGATGCTCGCTGATTAGACTTGCAGGGTCTTTGCGGCCTCTGTAGCCTACGGAAGTGTCCGACCTCATGTCCGCATTTATGCATGTATAGCTGGATTGCGTGTGTTAATTACCTTGTGGTTGTGTGCTGGGGGTTTTTTGGTCCTTGCTCTTTGTGCTCAGTTTTTAGGGTGCAAACATATTTGTCCCTGTTTTTTCACTTTCTTCATTTCTTCACGTCCATTCCCATAGTTTCAGCAGCTCCCTCCAGGAATTTGCTGACATTTGTGAGTCCTTATATTGATGCTTTGATTATTAGTCCTGATTGTTATTATCTGACTGATAAAGTTGCCGGAAACGCACAAGGACTAAACACAACGTTGTGGCTGCGTTGACCCGACGAGTAGTCACGTTTCTCTGGAGGTGGAGGCCAGGTTGCCTTGTAGGATGAGAGCGGTTTCCGTAGCTGCCTTGTGTGCGCTTCTCAGGTCTACTTTGATGTTGGTGTTTTTTTTCCTGACTAAGAAGTGTTCCGTACATCATCCACAACATCATCCACAACAAGACACTCGCTGCTATCTGTGCTATCATAGTAAAAAAAAACAAAAAAAAACACTCCACATGGGACTCTCTGAGGAGCAGCGCGGTGTGCGCACGCACGCACATGCGCACCCATTTGCCCGACGGCGTTCCGCGCTTAAACTCGGAGAGAGGAAAAAAATGATTTCATATCAATCCACAAGACTTTTGAAAAAATAACAATATCTATAATTTCAGTTAGTTTTAGTTAGTTTTGTAAACTCACAATTCAGTTTTAGTTAGTTGTCGTTTCTTCCTTTTAATTTTAGTTTTTATTTATTTCAGTTAACGACAATGTTTTTTCAATTTCAGTTTTCGTTATTTCGTTCGTTTTCGTTAACTATAATAACCCTGGTCAGGACAAACCTGATGTTTGTATATGTAGCAGAAGGGACTTTAATTGGTTGGCTGCTATGATTGGGAGGCTGTGGTATAAAAGGGTGGCGTGCAACAGTATATTGCGATCTTGCTTCCGGTGACGCACACACTTCCGGGTTCTCATTCATGCTTTCTCCTAGCTGTAGCAGAGTACGCTGGTGGTAATCCTGTTGGGAGCCCTCCCTCCATAAGCTTCGGGTAGTAGCTGGGGAAGCCCCGTACCAGCCAATTTGGTTCCCGCAGGCATTGACTGACTGGGTGTTTGGGCCTGGGTCGGCGGCGTGTTGCTTACCGCGGCGCCGCCATCGCTTCCTCAGGATAAAGCTACAGCGTGCTGCTGTTTTGCCTTTCCCCTTTTTTTATATAAGTGTTTTATGTTTGGTTATTTATGCCCGCTGCCTTGTTTTATTATTAGTGTGATAACTTCGATGTTGTGCCGGCAGGAAGACTGCACATTGGAGAGTTTTAGCACTATTGTTATGCGCAGGCGTGTTTTGATTTTGTTTTATTGCACGCCTGCCGGTTTTTGGACAGCGGGTTGTGGGGATTTTATTTGAGAACCTGGGTTTTTAACAATGTGCATGTGTGGTGAGTCACCCCTCACCCACACTGCTTTATTATTTTAATACATGTTGTTTTATTTAGTTGGTGATTTTTTTTAATTAAATTTGATTGAATTGTAATTTGTTTTGTTTTCTTTTATTTAGGAGCTGACGGCTGCCATGAACGTATCTGGGTGCCCCCTGGTGGTGGGATATATTTTTGTGTGCCGTGACTGACTGCATAATACTCCGTGTGGCACTTAGGTTTTGTGTGTGCATGCTGGTGAGGGGTACCAAGTATTCACGTGTGCGTTGTGTCATGGTCATGGTCCTGGGCCAGTGGCCCAGCGTTTTGAGTTTCTGTTGTGTAGCTTTCTTTTGTTGTATTTTCAAGTTGTTTCTTATAGTTTGTTGTTTGAGTGTGTGGTTTTCCTTTGTTGTTTCTTTGTGTAATGCTCAGTTTGTCAGGTTTTCTGTGTTTAGGTCGGTGTCTGTTATGTTTAGTCACTTCCTGCTTTATTCTGTAGTCTCATGTTCCCTGTGTTTTGTGTTTAGTTTTGCTTCCCCTTTGTCATTAGGTTCATTTGGTTCACCTGTTGTCCCCTGTTGTTTCCACTCTCCCTAATTTCCTTGTGTGTATTTAAGCCCTTAGTTTTCCCTCTGTTCCTTGTTCGAGTCCTCGTCATTGTTTATGTCTGTGTGACATTCCTGCTGTTGCTTTTGTGTTTTCGAGTTTTTCTAGTTTGCTGTTTCAAGTTTCGAGTTTTCCAGTTTGTATTTCTAGTTTCAGGTTTTCTTTGTATGGCTGCCTTCGGTTCAGCCTTCTCAGTTTATGACTTATTAAATAAAATCCCAAGTTTCAATCCTGCACTCTCCTGTGTCCTGCTTTGAGGTCCCTCCTGCTTAGTTTGCTGCAGCAGTCGTGACACGTTGGTGATTTTCAGCCTTTCTTCAAGCACCCCATTCACAACGGGTAAGCCGCAGCTCCAAGTTCATTTTACACTTTTATGCGATCGTTGTTTTATTGTCTATTATAAAAATTATTTTTTTATATCTTACAACGTCTCTGTCTTAAGTGAAACGAACCTGAGTGTCCTTCTTGTTTTGGTGAATTGGTATCTGCTGAAGGTATATTTCCCTGGGTGAAATTCCCAGGGTGGCGTTGTCGGTCTTTCCAGGTGACTCAAATTTTAATTGGCATATTTTCTTTTATCGTCACCTGAGTATTATGTACTATATTTGATGTGAGATACAGATAGATCCACCCTACCATCGCCACATATACAGATTATGAAATGAGTTAGTTATTTTTAAGTGTTTAAAAATATGTTTTATATCTACTTATTTCATATTGTAATTCATTGTTAATTCAGGCACTTAATAGTTGTTAGTTATTTTATATGATGGCATCTGCAGTGAGGACCATCTATGCCTTACAAAACATTTACAAATGAAACTGAAAGTTCAGCAGGAGCTCGAGAGTCAAAGTCTCAGCTAGCTTCACACCAGAAAAAGAAAACAGACAAAACACACAGTTATACAGAACTTACAAATGTTTATTGCAAGATATAAACAAAACTCTTAATGTTTGCAAAATACTGAAATGTATGTCAAACAGAGGACTGCTGATGACAGGTTTCCCATGGGAGACAAGGAATATGTTATGGATGCGCATGTTATGAGGCAACTTGAGGCAAACAGAGACGGGATTGACCACGGAGTTGATCTCTATTGGGCTGATAAAGGTGGGAGACAGCTTCTTAGACCTTCCACTTCCAGAAATAGCAGTGGTTGAAAACCCAAAGAGGCCTCAAATGGAGACATTTCTGTAGCCCCGGAGGTCAAGACATTATGCACATTTTCCACCCAAGCTAGCTGGGAGCTCCAAGTGGATTGATTTAATGAAACCACACAGCGAAGAGCGGCCTCCAGTTCCTGATTGGCTCTTTCAGCTGTGAGGTCTCAGATGAAAGCCAGAACAAAGGCTGACCTGTGCTCCAAGCAAGGTACAAAACTACTTTCAGACATGAGAGGTAAACTAGGGACCCCAGTCGGAAACGATGTCCTCAGGGATTCCGTGCAAATGAAAAACATGGTCAATTAATGACTGGGTGGTTTCTAAGGCAGAGGGTAATTTAGGTATCAGTGATAAAGTGGGCAACCTTGGAGAAACAGTCAATTATGGTGAGAATAACTGTGTGTCCATTTGATGGTGGGAGGCTAGCTGCAAAATCCAAGGCGATGTGGAACCAGTGACGGCTTGGAGTGGGCAGTGGTCTCAGTTGTCCTGAGGGAGGTGAGTTGGAGAACTTATCCGTACCCTGGGCTGTAAAGAGACTCAATCTCCCAAGATATTGCCCCAATGACGCAGGAGGCAGGCAGAATGGGGTCTGAGTGAGTGGGAGAACTGGTAAGAGAGAACATCTGGCTTGATATTATGGGACCCCGATCTGTAGGAAATCGAAAAGACAAAATGAGCAAAGAACAGAGCCCACCTAGCCTGTCAAACATTGAGATATTTGTGATCTGTCTACACGATGAACAGATGTTCTGCTCCCTCTAGCCAGTGCCTCCACTCCTCAAGTGCCAGCTTGATGGCCAACAGCTCCCAGTCTCCCACATCATAATTACGTTCAGCATGAGACAACGGGGGGAAAAAGCACAAGGTTGCAGTTTACCTCCTGATTGCTCGGAGAGGACATCACCAACTCCAGAATCCGAGGCATCCACCTCTATGATGAACTGCTTGGAGAGGGCTGGTTGGATGAAAACAGGACCTTAAGCGAAGCAGTCCTTGAGTGTCCAGAAGGCCCTCTCAGCTGTCTGGTTCTACTGAAAGGGGAGCTTAGGAAAAGTCAGAGGAGCAGCAGCAGCAGGCTTGGGGAGCTTGGCTGTGGCTTGGGACATGCTGCTGCTGCAGGCAGTTTGGAGCATTGCTGAAGAGACACTGCAGGCAGTTTGGAGTGTTGCTGAAGAGGCACTGCAGGCAATGGAGACAGAGGCTGAAGAGGCACTGCAGGCTGCATAAGCTGAATCTGGGACAGAGGCTCTGACTGAAGAGAAGCTAAAGACACAAAAGACTGGCGTGAAGGCTTGGACCTGGCTGCCCCCACCCGAGGAACAGGAACGGGTGCAAAGGTCTTTGCAGGAACAAAGCCAACAGTCTTCAAAGCATTGACAGTCTCTGAATTCCCAGTCCTTTCTGTGGCTGATTCCTTAGCAGCCATTTCAGGGGTGTCAGAGTGAATGACTTCTATGATAAAGGCCTTAACTAAAGCAGGAAGAGAGTCCAAAAGCCAGGGATGTACTGACAACAATTTACGTAGCCTCTGTGCTATTGCTTCCCTTTGCCTCTCACAGGGAAGTTTAAGCCACAAATCACACAGCTTATAAACAGAATTACACACATCTGACCGGGACTCCTCAGCAGGGAAGACAGTCTTCGAAGATGAACATGAAATGTCTTTATCCTTGGCTGGCAGTGAAACAGGAACTGTGGGGCCTGATTTTACAGCTGGCTTGAAAAACTCATGTCCTTTAGTGGCCACTTTGTTAGGCACAATGTCAAAAAACTCAGTCTTATTCACAAGTTCTGTGAGTTACTCACAGAACCTGTTGACTGAGTATGAAGCGGTAACGGCTGTGTGGAATCCGGAAGCCGGGGTGACAAAATCTGCGGTGTTAAACCGCTCGGTTCCTGAGGAGATTCCCTCCGCTGCTGCTGGGAGCTTGGCCTCCCTCCCTCAGAAGCAGGCAGCGGTGAAGCGGAAACACTGGACCACCGGCCCAGGACCATGACACCCTGATTATTGAGACTGGTTATCAGGACATGGAGAAGGAGCCTGAGCTGGTGCGTGAGGTTGAGATATAACGGCAAGATATAGTCGGGCTCACCTCAACTCTTGGCCTGGGCTCTGGAACCAGTCTCCTGGAGAAGGGATGGACTCTGTTCCAGTCTGGAGTTGCCGTCAGTGAGAGGTGGTGAACTGGGGAGTGTTTTCTTGTATCCCTTTGGCTTGCTGCCTATATTTTGGAGTTTTCACTGGTGAATAAATGGGTTGCTTCCCTGCACCTTCAAGCTGGAGACCAGGTCCTGACTGTTGTTTGCACTCAATTCAATTCAATTTTATTTATACAGCGCCAAATCACAACCAACAGTCACCTCAAGGCGCATTGTATTGTGTGTAAAGACCCTACAATAATACAGAGAAAACTCAACAGTCAAAATGACCCCCTATGAGCAAGCACTTGGCGACAGTGGGAAGGAAAAAGTCCCCTTTAACAGGAAGAAACCTCCAGCAGAACCAGGCAGGGAGGGGCAGTCATCTGCCGCAACTCCAAATGTTCAGAATACCCACCCTATTTGGAGTTGCTGGGTTGGGGTGCTCAAAGGCACTCCAGCTGGTGACTCCATCTTCCTACTAGGAGAATTCAACATTCACGTTGGCAATGACAATGAGACCTGGAGGAATGGCCTGCCTGATCTGTACCCGAATATGTCATGATCCTGGGCTGGTGGCTCAATGCGCCTTGTGTTCTTTGAGTTGTGTTGTTAGTTATGTATTAGGATTTTAGTTATCATAGTTGTCTGTTTAGTTATATGTGGTTAGTTCCTGTTTCCCTCATGTTGTCTTCAAGAATCAAGAATGCCTTTATTAGTCCCACAAATGGGGAAATTGCAGTTAACAGAACATCCATCCAAAACAAGCATAAACATAACACAGACAGGGGGGGGCAGATGTCTGAGGTCATGCAACAGTTTCTCAACGGCGCTACCTTTAGCAGAAAGACAGAAAGAGATACACTGGGATAGTTAGGTTCAAAAAATCATCTCATACTGTGTTCATAAAGAACACCTTACGAGGTTCCAAAAAACACCTCAGCAAAAGCATATTTGCACATTTAAAGCCGGGATAGCAGTATGGTGGGTAGGGTCAGGGTCAGGAGGGGATGCAGACGGAGACGAGAGGGTGGGGGGTGGGGGGGCATTGTGGAGCCCAGATGCCAGCTCCTAGCCAAAACAGTTTGCTGATAGTGATGGAAGTTCATCAGCGGCCGTGGTACACCAGATACAGCTTCACAAATCACAGAGAGGGCTGAGGGGGAGAGCAGCCGTCACACATAGCTCTGGAGAGATATGATTGCCAGCCAAGGCCAGCTAGGGAGCCGAATTCTGATAATGCAGATGTTGTTTTGGAACAGGCTGCTTGTTTTTTTCCAACAGCCTTCAGTCTCACTGGGAAACCATTCAATTAATCCAATAATCCAAATTCATTAGTTACCGTCCTCACTGTGCAGAACCGTACCTTATCTCCAGACCGAATCCCCTCTCACCTGCTACTCCCCAAGTCTACGGCTCAGGTTCATCAGGCTTTGAGTCTGAGTCTGTACGGTTCTGGTCAGCCCATCCACCTGGGTCGGCAGCCTCTGCAGATGTCGAACTGCCGTCCAGGTTTTCTTGATTTCTCGGTAAATCAGGTATCCTCCAAGCCCAAACAGAAAAGATACCGCTACCAGATAGCCAAATATGTAAGCGTCTTCCACGTCTTCCACCTCGAGGGCCAAGAAGCACACAGGTCTCCACGAGCTCCAAGAATCGATGACGTATCCAACCGGGTCTGTTCCACTCAGACACGCAGGCTCCCCTTTCCCAGATCTCATAGTGGAAAAAATTCGATCAATGGTCGTGAAGGCCCAGTTTGCCAAATCCATATTGCTCTCAATCTTATTCTTATTCGAACAGTATGCAAGAGATGCTCTCACAGCAAGCAGCAAGCAGGAAAGATAGGGAGAGCAGGGAGAGAGATAGAATGTGACCGTCCCCGTCAGAGGCTGGAGCAAGAGCAACATGATCTGTGTTCAGGTGTTTGTGTTATCCCTCTGGTGTCAGGTCTGGTTTGCTTCCCATGTCCTCCTATTCTGTCATTGTTCCTATGTATGTTTTGTTCTCATGTCTTGGTCCCTTGTCGCATGTCTTGTGTTTAGTTTGATGTCCCAGTGTTCTCTGTGTGTTGTATTTAGGTTTCTGTTTAGGTCAAGTTTAGGTTCCCTCTGTGTTAAGTTTACATATGTGTCATGGTTAGTCACTTCCTGTTTTAGTTTGACAGTCTTGTGTTCCTTGTGCTTTGTGTTTAGTTTTGCTTCCCCGTGTCTCCTCACTGTATTGTGTTCAGCTGTATGTTCATGTTTATGTCTAAGTTCTTAGTTCATACTACGTTCAGAACTGATAGTTCTTAGTTCTGTTCTTGCTATGCTTCAAGTCCATGTTACTAGGTTATGCTATGTCTTGCCAAGTCTAAGTTGCTATTAAAAGCTTTAAATTAAAAGAAGCTCCTCGCTTTGAGTCCTGCATTGGGGTCCTCTGCTGGCCACAGCTACAAACCTGATAGAATATTGCTTTGTTATTGGACTTCTGTGCAAAACACAGTTTGTCCATAGCGAACACCATGTTCAAACATAAGGTTATCCATAAGTGTACCTGGCACAGGACACCCTAGGTCACAAGTCAATGATCAATTTTGTAATCATGTCATCAGGTCTGCGGCCATATGTTCTCATATGTTCTGGAAACTCAGGTGAAGAGAGGAAATGAGCTGTCAGCTGTTCACCACCTGGTGGTGAATTCGATCAGTTGGCAGAGGATGCTGGACAGACTTGGCGCACCTAAACGTATTGTGATGGTGCGCTGGAAATGCCTGGTAAAGGCCCCAATGTCCATGAGATCTTCAACTCCCACCTTTGACAGAAATTTGACAGCATTCTGAGGGAGGCTGAGGACAAGTATCTCGGTGTCTTGTTCACGAGCAATAGGAGAAGAGAGCAGGAGATTGAAAGATGGATTGGGGCTGTGATGCAGACGCTGCACCAGTCTGTCATGGTAAAGAGGGAGCTGAGCATGAAAACAAAGCTGTCGATTTACCAGTCAATCTATGTCCCTACCCTCACCTATGGTCATGAGCTTTGAGCGATAGGGTGAGGAGTGCAGCCATTCAGGAGAGGCTCAGAGTAGAGCCACTGCTCCTCCACATTGAAAGGAGCCAGTTGAGGTGGTTCTGGCATTTGACTAGGATGCCTCCTCGGCGCTTCTTGGGTGAGGTGTTCCGGGCATGTCCTACCATGAGGAGGCCCTGGGTCAGACATGTTGGAGAGATTAACTCTCTCAGCTGGCCTGGGAATGCCTTGGGGTCCCTCCAGATGACTTTCTTTGCTTTGTGGCCCACTTTACACTGCAGCAGAGTAAGATTACATAAGACTGGAAACACCAACACAGTTAATATTATCTTTCATTTCTCCATTAAAGACTATTAGCTCTACTGGATTCCTCAAAACACTGCACTGTAGCAAGGTTTTGTAATTAGTCAGACAATAAGTTTCAAGGTGAAAGAAGTTTTCTACACTTTATTTCACTGCAACCTGCTGTTCACACAGAGAATATTTTCATTTATGCAATAAATTCTAGTATATATTATTTCTGACTGTTAAATTTCAATAAAGGTGATTCTTGTGAACAATAGCCTGTGGTTTTTTTAATACAACTCTAAATATAAAAATAGAAATGCCCACAGAAAATATTTTTCTTTGTTCCTTAGTGGCTAAGATTAGTGGACCCAAAGAGTTTGCACACAGTTACATCAGCCTGGAGACTGCTGCTCCCTGGGCATAACATCTATGACAAATTGATGTCCTGGGGATAAAGGAATACACTGGACTAATGACCCTGAGGCTTAATCATCATGTTTACTTGTTAATCTTTTATTATGTTTTTATCTTCTGTTAGCAATAACATGATGATCGCATGTGTATGGAGCTGTCTCATTAGAAAGGTCTCCAGAGATTTTTTTTTCTACATGAACACACAATCATGATTGATGGTTTACTTTATGTTTAATGTATGCTTGCTATTATATTCACTTTAATATAAAGTAACTAAGCAAATTTTTCAGCCATACTTTGTCTAAAATATTTATCTCAAACAAGTTTTCTTTAGTCTACCCTCAAATAATTGATTGTACCTTTATTTTGCAAAATTTTCAGAATTGTGACACACAATGTATATTGTGCATTTGGATTTTGGGGCTGGAAACCACAAGCTTCTTTCATAGAATCGAGACAAAATCATATTGTAATATATCAGTAGAATTTGAAAGTATAACTAGTTTTCCTTATTTTCCTGTCATGCTCATATTAACTTTGGCTAAAGTTTAAAATAATGAAATCAGAATATATACAAGTAAAACCCCGTGAGCCTAAATGTAGTTTTCAACCGGCTGTTACTGCTGTTTTGCACAGCATGTTTTGGGAGGAAGTGACTGGGAGGAAGGGCCTGCCTTATCTGAACCCGAATGGTCTTTTGTTGTTGGACTTGTATGCAAACCACAGTTTGTCCATAACGAACACCATGTTCAAACACAAGGATGCCCATAAGTGCATGTGGCACCAGGACACCCTAGGTCGCAGGTTGATGATCAATTTTGTAATTGTATCGTCAGATCTGCAGCTGTATGTTCTGGAGGAGTGATGAGAGGAGCTGAGCTGTCAACTGATCACGACCTGGTGGTGAGTTGGATCAGGTGACAGAAGAAGAAGAAGAAGAAGAAGAAGAAGAAACAGCCTTTATTGTCCCACAGAGGGAAATTTGGGTGTAACAGCAGCCGCAGTTATTATAAATATAAATAAAGATATAATAATTCACACTATTAAGAAAAGAATATATATAAAATCAACAAACAATATTAACCTTAATAGGCGTAGCCAACAGGAAAGGATGCTGACAGACACATATCCTCACAATACATTTAGGTACAATGGGAACGCCTGGCAGAAGCCCCAGTCCACGAGACTGGGGGTTCTGCCAGGCTTCTGCCAGTTTTCTTCAACTCCCACCTCCGGCAGAATGTCGACAGCATTCCAGGGTGCTGTACGGGAGGGTCCGTCCATTAGTCGAACCTCAGATTAAAGAGGAACAACGCGGTTTTTGTCCTGGTTGTGGAACGCTGGACCAGCTCTTCATCCTCTCGAGGATATTCGAGTGTGTGTGGGAGCTTGCCCATCCAGTCTGCATGTGTTTTGTGGACTTGGAGAAGGCATTCAACCGCGTCCCTCAGGGTGTCTTGTGGGAGGTCGAGTGCAAGTGTAACCCTTCGAGAATGCAGCAGTCCAGGCTGCAAGAATCTATTAGTCTGATTTGTTGGAATAGCCAAAGCATACACAATCAGTTACTTCTCTTAGATCCGCAGGAGATTGGTGATGGCAGCTGTATAAATTTCAAAGGAAAACCCTTTAACCACAATAAACACACTCAATGTTCTTAGATAAGAAAACAGTCTATTTTTAGAACAACAAAACAATAATTAAATTTTTTCAGTTTTTTTCCTTGATTCCATTCCTATACTGTCCTCTGGACACACTGTCCATGCCAGTTTATACGCTTAAAGTTCACTTGTGCCAGAGTGTTTGTAGAGTTCAGTTACTCCCAGTTTTCTGATGCATCAGTTAGTTATGGAATAAGTTCTGACCCAAAGAAAAGTAGTAAATAAAATTTCTGAGATCTCAGGTAAAATAAAGGAAAATTAACAAATCCTCTGAGGAAGGGGGGGGAAAAAAGAAAATCCTTTCAGGTCCTACCACCCTCCTGGGAACAGGTGGCCTTGGTATGAAACGTCCCGGGTAGATATCTCCAGCATCCAGTCCTCAGGCTTCTCAGCTCAGTCCTTAGAAGTGGATTCTTTCAGCAAAAAAACCCAGCCAGGAAATTCTTCATAACTTAATCCACCCTTGGTGGCATTTACGCATCACTGGACCAACTATATGGTTTCTGTGCTTACAAAATGACAACTAAATTCCTCAAATCACTAAGTTTCACAGCTGTTCTGCTGTCCCGACCATGAGAAAAAAAAAGTTGTTTTTTTTTCCTCTGTTGACCAGAGGTACCGTGGCAACGAAAATGGTGCATTCATGGAACATGGGAAAACAAAACTTATCAAGCAATGATACATTCACTGGAAGGACCTATACAATGGCAAAAAAACAACCCGGGTTACACAAGTATGGGGTGTCTGGCCCGTTGTTGCGGGCCATTCAGTTCCTGTACAACCGCAATGAGAGCTTGGTCCGTATTGCCAGCAGTAAGTCGGACTTGTTTCCTGTGGGTGTTGGACTTCGCCAGGGCTGCTATGTGTAATTGATTCTGTTCATAATTTTTATGGATAGAATTTCTAGGCGTAGCCAAGTGATGAAAGGCTTCTGCATTGGTGGCCTCAGAATCTCAACTCTGCTCTTTGTGGATGATGCAGTCCTGTTGGCTTCATCAGGTGGTAGCCTCCAGCTCGCAGTGGAATGGTTCGCAGCAGAGTGTGAAGTGGCTGGCATGACAATTAGCACATCTAAATCTGAGGCCATGGTCTTCAGCCGGAAAAGGTTGGCGTTCCCACTCTACCTCAAGGACAAGTTGCTGCCCCGGATGGAGGAGTTCAAGTATCTTGGGGTCTTGATCACAAGTGATGGGAGACGGCAACAGGAGATCGGGGCTGTGTCTGCAGTGATGTGGACACTCCACCGGTCTAAGCGTGAAATCAAAGCTGTTAGTGTATGTCCTTACTTTCACCTATGGTCACGAGGTTTAGGTAGTGACTGAAAGAATGAGATCGCAAGTAAAAGCGACAGAAATGAGCTTCCTTTGAGGGGCGGCTGGCCTCTCTCTTAGAGATAGGGTGAGGAGTGCAGCCATGCAGGAGAGGGTCAGAGTAGAGCTGCTGCTCCTCCACATCGAAAGCAGCCAGTTGAGGTAGTTCAGGCATCTTACTAGGAAGCCTCCTCGGCTCCTCTTTGGTGAGGTGTTCCGGGCATGTCCTACTGGTAGGAGGCCCCAGGGGCAGACCCAGGACATACTGGAGATATTATATCTTTCGGCTTGCCTGGGAAACCCTTGGGGTCCCCCTGGATGAGCTGGTGGAGGTGGCTGGGGAGAGGGAGGTCTGGACTTTTCTGCTTAGGCTGCTGCTCCCATGACCACGCCCCGGATAAGCATAAGAAAATGGATGGATGGAAAATTAGTTTCAGCTTCATCTGATGAAAATTCCAGTTGGGTAAATGATGATAGCAGACATTATACAATAAATTACATATTTTATGACTTTTATTCTGTCTATGATGATGAAGGATTAAAATGACTTGTCATGCACCACACTGACATGTATATTCCTCGATCTACTGAGTTAAAACGGAGGCTCAGCTCTTTATTTACCATGGTGAATCCTGATCTCGAAGGTCCATTGATGTTTGCTTTCTTTCCTTATTCACGCACGCACTCAGGGTGAATATACTCAGAATTGATTGACCCAACTTAGATCAGCTGTTCTGGAGCAGGAAACTCGGAGTTGCTGATTTCAGACTTGATCAACTCAGAGTATGTTTTTAAACTAAGATTTTGTTGAACCTGCTTCCTGGACAGGACCTGGCATCGAATTGGTTAGGGAAATGTGTAATCCAATACACTTTTGTGTTACTAAACAAAGGGTTAATATCATTTTGCAAATGATTGCATTTTTAGAAATGTACATCTTACATTGCATCCCATCTTAAAATAGTTGGGATGCAGTGTAAACAGGGTTGAAATCAATTATACCACTAATAAATACATAAAACCTGCAGATCAAATTCAGCTATGTTTGGTATTTTGCCATTCCAAAATTGAGTTTCTCTGAATTCAAATTCAGTTCTTAACCACTAAAGGAACATTTTTAGAGAAAAGCTGGGTTAGCTATTTTAAGTATACAGCATTATAAAATTATAAAATCAACTCAGGTTGCATCAAACAAAAGTCACAGGAAAAGAATGTCTCTAATCTTGGCCCTCAAGTTTAGCCCAGCCCACGTCATTTCTTCTCTGTGCTGTAGTTATAAATGTTAACAAAGGCTTCTGTCTTGTTCAGTGGGGGAATCAGCTGAGCTGTTGTGTTCTTGATGTGATGAATTTCTGAGCTTAAACCTTGTAAAGTATGAAAAATGTCTGCTGTTTTTTTTTTTTTTTTTATTACTGATGGTCACATTTTATTACAGGTGTCACAGCTGGTGGGAAGGAATATGTCATAATGTGGTAACGTGTTTGTAAAATAGCATTTGAATAATATAAACCGACACTGGGATGTGGCGCTTTCATTAATTTCTAAAAGGACCATTCATAAAATTATAACTGATCTCTCCTGTTCACTGTGGGATATTACACAGAAAATGGAAAACTCAAGTGAGATTGTGTCATTTGTGCTGGCTGCTTATGGAAACATTGGAGAGTTAAAATACCTGTATTTTAGCATAATACTGTTGTGGTACCTCTCTATATGTGTGGCCAACACACTTCTTATTGTGGTCATACATGTGGACAGAAGGCTGCATGAGCCAATGTATATACTGCTTTGCAATTTATGTGTGAATGAAATAAATGTCAGCACATCGCTGTATCCTCTTCTGCTCTCACAGATGTTTTCAGACAGCCATGAAGTGACCCTGCCGTGGTGTTTTCTGCAGATGTGTTGTATGTATACAAGTGCTTCTGCTGGGTTTTGTAGTTTAGCAGCCATGGCCTATGACAGATATATCGCCATCTGTCATCCATTACACTATGATGTGATTATGAACACAGAGAGAGTGTTTGTGATGATTCTGCTTGTGTGGATTTATTCTTTTCTTAGTTTTATTCTCTCATTTTCATTTATCTTCAGTTTGAAGTTTTGTGCAAATATTATTGACAATGTGTATTGTGACCACCAATTATTGATAAAACTTTCATGTTCAGTTTCAGTCCATAGCTATGTAGCTGACATATTCTTTGCCACTGTGAGTATTTTCATACCGTTCAGTCTCATTTCAGTCTCTTACAAGAAGATTTTGAAAGTTTGTCAAAAAACATCAAAAGAAAACAAGCAGAAAGCCGTGACTACTTGCACACCTCAGATCGTCTCTGTGTCAAACCTGTTTGTTGGCTGCATTTTTCACTCTATTGACTCCAGCTTTTTAGTTGCTCACGTACCAGATGAAGTACGTATAATTTTATCTGTATATCTCGTCATCTTTCAACCAGTGCTCACCCCATTTATGTATGGATTTAATTTGCCAATGATAAGGCAATCATATAAAAGGTTTCTGTTTAACAGAAAATAAATTGTTTTGTTCAGCAAGAGACTGTATTAGAGCATCTCTGCCCTTTGGGAGAGTAACATTCAACAATCTTATGGTCTGTAGACATGAAGAAAATAAAATTTACATTTAAAATTTTAAAAGGGCTGTGCCATTAAAGCAGTTCATATTTATTTTTTATTTTATTTTATTTTTTGCAAAATCTATTTTGCAACACCTAATTTCCTCCTGGGATCATCAGCGAAAGGCAAAGGGTATTATTCCGCCAAGCAAAACAATGTATAAAGCATACAAGTATGAATACAATGTTTTCTTTTAATAAGGAAAAACTACATTTCTGGATATTAAATTGTTCTTAAAATTGTTGTTAAGGTGCTTCTCTGCTACAACAAACTTGATTCAATTGATCACCTAGTGATCAGGCAGCTGCAGCATGAAATACTCAACTGATCATTTGACTCAGGGATGTTTGAACAAGGACTGGGCTCCTCAGGAGAACCTCTCTGCTAACATTTTGAGAGCACTGAGTTGGGATATGTAAGCAGTTAAATTAATCACTAACTTGAACCAACTTACAGAAAATGGGCACAAGAACTTTTTATTAGAGAAAGGAATGCCATTGACATTTAGGAAAGTGAACTTGATAAGAGTGACAGTGAGTAAGAGCAGACCCCAGAATCAGGTTTGAGGAACAATTGAGAGATCAGGGGTGGGTAATCAATTGTGTGTGTGTCCTATGTGTGTCAGAAGCTTGGTGAGCACTTTGTGCAGAGAGATGTAAGGCAGGGGTCTAGCCAGTGGTTGATCACCTTGCTCAGGTGCCGTCGTGCCGTGCTGAGAATTTCAGCAGTTAGCTACCAGAACGGATTGCTGTTGTAACAGTTAGGTAGCAATGCGGCCATTAGCATTAGCAAGCGATGGTTTGCAGCCCAATCGGTGATATCCACCTTTTTTTCGTTAAGTCCCACACAGAATAGTCTGTGTCATACACATTCAGACACGGAGAAACACAGGCTGACATTTGCACGTACAGACTAACCCATGCATGCATGAATACACACACACACACACACACACACACACACACACACACACACACACACACACACACACACACACACACAGATAAAGCTTGTACAACAAGCTGTCCATACCTGAGGCCTCACAAACTGCCAATCAAAGACTGACAACCTTGGCTACCACTTAAAGAGGTATGCTAGAGACATTGAAGCAAGGAGAATAAGCCAGATGTTTTCCACTGAACCCTCCAATGTGTATGCTTAGTGGCAGGGGAACAATATAAAAACAGCCCCGCCCTCCAGACTGTTTAACCTACTGACTACCTGAATTGATTAAAAGAAAGCCTAAGACTCAGTGGCACACACACGGCTCCTGAAATGTCTAGAACAAGATCAACAGGATCCTAAGAGCCTTCATCTGGAATTCAGTGGGCATGTGGAGAAGAACACTAGAGGCCAACTTAAAGCCAATTGCACAAGTCACCATCAAGTGTGGGATGTTCCAAGGAGATGCTCTGTCCCTTCTGCTGTTCTGCATAGGCCTGAACACCTTCAGCCAGATAATGAACAATACTAGCTACAGTTTCTGACTATGGATTGGAGCAAACATTAGCCACCTCCTCTACATGGATGACATTGAGCTGTATGTCAGGAGTAAATGAGACATTTATTCCTTTCATCTCAAAAATTCTTGAAAGAGTAGTGGTAAAACAGCTACTGTAACTGATTATATCCAGAGGAATGGTTTATTTGAAGACTTTTTCAGGTTTCAGAATGCATCACAGTACAGAAACAGAATTAGTGAACATTACAAATGATCTTCATATGGCCACTGACAGTGGACTAATATCTGTGCTTGTCCTGCTAGACCTCAGTGCAGCATTCAATACTGTTGACCATAATATTTCATTACAGAGATTAGAGCATGCCATAGATATTAAATGTACTGCACTGCAGGTTAATTATGGAGTTCCACAGGGTTCTGTGCTAGGAGCAATTTTGTTTATAATATGCGTGCACCTCTTAGGCAGTATTATTAGGAAGCATTGCATACATTTTCATTGTTATGCAGATGATACCCAGCTTTATCTGTTCATGAAGCCAGATGACACACGTCAGTTAATTAAACTGCAGGAATATCTTAAAGACGTAAAGGCTTGGATGAACTATACTTTCCTGTTTCTAAATTCAGGTAAAACTGAAGTTATTGTACTCGACCCCGCAGGTCTTAGAGGCATGGTGAATAACCAGATACTTACTTTTGATGACATTACCTTGGCCTCCAGTAACACTGTGAGGAATCTTGGAGTCATTTTTGACAGGATATGTCCTTCAGTGCACATATTAAATAAATATGTGGGACTGCTTTTTTGCATTTATACAGTAGCTATCAAATTAGAAACATCCTGTCTTAGCGTGATCATGAACAGCTAATTCATGCTTTTATTAATTCTAGGCTGGACTATTGTAATTCATTACTATCAGACTGTCCTAAAAGCTTCCTGAAAAGCCTTCAGCTGATCCAAAATGCTGCAGTTAGAGGACTGACAGGGACTAGAAAGAGAGAGCAGATTTCTCCCATATTGGCTTCTCTTCATTGGCTCCGTGTTAAATCCAGAACTGAATTTAAAATCCTTTTTCTCACATAGAAGGTCTTGAATAATCAGGCCCCACCTTATCTTAATGACCTCATAGTACCATATCACCCCAACAGAGCACTTCACTGTAGGACTGCTGGCTTACTTGTGGTTCCTAGGATACTTAAGAGTAGAATGGGAGGAGGGCCTTCAGCTTTCAGGCCCCTCTTCTGTGGAACCAGCTCCCAGCTTGGATTTGAGAGACAGACACCTTCTCTAATTTTAACATTAGGCTTAAAACTGTTTGATAAAGTTAGGGCTGGATCAGGTGACCCTGGACCATCCCTCAGCACTGAGCATTTCATTTTCATTCACCTCTTTTTTTTTCTATTTATACATCACTCTGCATTTAGTCACTAGTTATTATTAATCTCTGTGTTTAGGCTGTCATTTTCAGCATTTAAATGGATGTTAAAATCACCCATTCTAATTATTTTATTTGACTTGAGCACTAAATCAGATGACCTGATCTGTCAAAGGAAAAGAAGACCAGTGTCTCAAAGTTTAGCCTTAAAGTTCAGCCCAGCCCACCTCATTTCTCCTCTGTGCTGCAGCTATAAATGTTAACAGAGGCTTTAGTCTTGTTCAACTGGGAGGAAAGCAGCTGAGTTTAATGTTATGCGTTCTTGACATCTGATGAATCTCTGGGCTTGAATCTTGAATCTTGTTAAGTATAAAACTGTTTGCAGTTTGTTTGTTGATTGCTGACGTGCACATTTTATCACAGGTGTCACTGCAGCAGAGAAGGAATTTGTCATAATGAGATAACATGAATTTGTAAAACAGCATTTGAACAAATATAATATAATATATCTAAAGGACCATTTATCTTGTTCACTGTGGGATATTACACAGAAAATGGAAAACTCAAGTGTGATTGTGTCATTTGTGCTGGCTGCTTATGGAAACACTGGAGAGTTAAAATACTTGTACTTTAGCATAATACTGTTTTGGTACCTCTCTATATGTGTGGCCAATGCAGTTCTTGTTATGATCATACATGTGGACAGAAGGCTGCATGAGCCAATGTATATACTGCTTTGCAATTTATGTGTGAATGAAATAAATGTCAGCACATCTCTCTATCCTCTTCTGCTCTCACAGATGTTTTCAGACAGCCATGAAGTGACCCTGCCGTGGTGTTTTCTGCAGATGTGTTGTATGTATACAAGTGCTCCTGCTGAGTTTTGTAGTTTAGCAGCCATGGCCTATGACAGATATATCGCCATCTGTCATCCATTACACTATGATGTGATTATGAACACAGAGAGGGTGTTTGTGATGATTCTGCTTGTGTGGATTTATTCATTTCTTAGTTTTATTCTCTCATTTTCATTTATCTTCAGTTTGAAGTTTTGTGCAAATATTATTGACAATGTGTATTGTGACCACCAATTATTGATAAAACTTTCATGTTCAGTTTCAGTCCATAGCTATGTAGCTGACATATTCTTTGCCACTGTGAGTATTTTCATACCGTTCAGTCTCATTTCAGTCTCTTACAAGAAGATTTTGAAAGTTTGTCAAAAAACATCAAAAGAAAACAAGCAGAAAGCCGTGACTACTTGCACACCTCAGATCGTCTCTGTGTCAAACCTGTTTGTTGGCTGCATTTTTCACTCTATTGACTCCAGCTTTTTAGTTGCTCACGTACCAGATGAAGTACGTATAATTTTATCTGTATATCTCGTCATCTTTCAACCAGTGCTCACCCCATTTATGTATGGATTTAATTTGCCAATGATAAGGCAATCATATAAAAGGTTTCTGTTTAACAGAAAATAAATTGTTTTGTTCAGCAAGAGACTGTATTAGAGCATCTCTGCCCTTTGGGAGAGTGACATTCAACAATCTTATGGTCTGTAGACATGAAGAAAATAAAATTTACATTTAAAATTTTAAAAGGGCTGTGCCATTAAAGCAGTTCATATTTATTTTTTATTTTATTTTATTTTTTGCAAAATCTATTTTGCAACACCTAATTTCCTCCTGGGATCATCAGCGAAAGGCAAAGGGTATTATTCTGGCAAGCAAAACAATGTATAAAGCATACAAGTATGAATACAGTGTTTTCTTTTAATAAGGAAAAACTACATTTCTGGATATTAAATTGTTCTTAAAATTGTTGTTAAGGTGCTTCTCTGCTACAACAAACTTGATTCAATTGATCACCTAGTGATCAGGCAGCTGCAGCATGAAATACTCAACTGATCATTTGACTCAGGGATGTTTGAACAAGGACTGGGCTCCTCAGGAGAACCTCTCTGCTAACATTTTGAGAGCACTGAGTTGGGATATGTAAGCAGTTAAATTAATCACTAACTTGAACCAACTTACAGAAAATGGGCACAAGAACTTTTTATTGGAGGAAGGAATGCCATTGACATTTAGGAAAGTGAACTTGATAAGAGTGACAGTGAGTAAGAGCAGACCCCAGAATCAGGTTTGAGGAACAATTAAGAGATCAGGGGTGGGTAATCAATTGTGTGTGTGTCCTATGTGTGTCAGAAGCTTGGTGAGCACTTTGTGAAGAGGGATGTAAGGCAGGGGTCTAGCCAGCGGTTGATCACCTTGCTCAGGTGCCGTCGTGCCGTGCTGAGAATTTCAGCAGTTAGCTACCAGAACGGATTGCTGTTGTAACAGTTAGGTAGCAATGCGGCCATTAGCATTAGCAAGCGATGGTTTGCAGCCCAATCGGTGATATCCACCTTTTTTTCGTTAAGTCCCACACAGAATAGTCTGTGTCATACACATTCAGACACAGAGAAACACAGGCTGACATTTGCACGTACAGACTAACCCATGCATGCATGAATACACACACACACACACACACACACACACACACACACACACACACACACACACACACACACACACACACACACACACACACACACACACACACACACACACACACACAGATAAAGCTTGTACAACAAGCTGTCCATACCTGACGCCTCACAAACTGCCAATCAAAGACTGACAACCTTGGCTACCACTTAAAGAGGTATGCTAGAGACATCGAAGCAAGGAGAATAAGCCAGATGTTTTCCACTGAACCCTCCAATGTGTATGCTTAGTGGCAGGGGAACAATATAAAAACAGCCCCGCCCTCCAGACTGTTTAACCTACTGACTACCTGAATTGATTAAAAGAAAGCCTAAGACTCAGTGGCACACACACGGCTCCTGAAATGTCTAGAACAAGATCAACAGGATCCTAAGAGCCTTCATCTGGAATTCAGTGGGCATGTGGAGAAGAACACTAGAGGCCAACTTAAAGCCAATTGCACAAGTCACCATCAAGTGTGGGATGTTCCAAGGAGATGCTCTGTCCCTTCTGCTGTTCTGCATAGGCCTGAACACCTTCAGCCAGATAATGAACAATACTAGCTACAGTTTCTGACTATGGATTGGAGCAAACATTAGCCACCTCCTCTACATGGATGACATTGAGCTGTATGTCAGGAGTAAATGAGACATTTATTCATTTCATCTCAAAAATTCTTGAAAGAGTAGTGGTAAAACAGCTACTGTAACTGATTATATCCAGAGGAATGGTTTATTTGAAGACTTTTTCAGGTTTCAGAATGCATCACAGTACAGAAACAGAATTAGTGAACATTACAAATGATCTTCATATGGCCACTGACAGTGGACTAATATCTGTGCTTGTCCTGCTAGACCTCAGTGCAGCATTCAATACTGTTGACCATAATATTTTATTACAGAGATTAGAGCATGCCATAGATATTAAATGTAAAGCACTGCAGGTTAATTATGGAGTTCCACAGGGTTCTGTGCTAGGAGCAATTTTGTTTACAATATGCGTGCACCTCTTAGGCAGTATTATTAGGAAGCATTGCATACATTTTCATTGTTATGCAGATGATACCCAGCTTTATCTGTTCATGAAGCCAGATGACACACGTCAGTTAATTAAACTGCAGGAATATCTTAAAGACGTAAAGGCTTGGATGAACTATACTTTCCTGTTTCTAAATTCAGGTAAAACTGAAGTTATTGTACTCGACCCCGCAGGTCTTAGAGGCATGGTGAATAACCAGATACTTACTTTTGATGACATTACCTTGGCCTCCAGTAACACTGTGAGGAATCTTGGAGTCATTTTTGACAGGATATGTCCTTCAGTGCACATATTAAATAAATATGTGGGACTGCTTTTTTGCATTTATACAGTAGCTATCAAATTAGAAACATCCTGTCTTAGCGTGATCATGAACAGCTAATTCATGCTTTTATTAATTCTAGGCTGGACTATTGTAATTCATTACTATCAGACTGTCCTAAAAGCTTCCCGAAAAGCCTTCAGCTGATCCAAAATGCTGCAGTTAGAGGACTGACAGGGACTAGAAAGAGAGAGCAGATTTCTCCCATATTGGCTTCTCTTCATTGGCTCCGTGTTAAATCCAGAACTGAATTTAAAATCCTTTTTCTCACATAGAAGGTCTTGAATAATCAAGCCCCACCTTATCTTAATGACCTCATAGTACCATATCACCCCAACAGAGCACTTCACTGTAGGACTGCTGGCTTACTTGTGGTTCCTAGGATACTTAAGAGTAGAATGGGAGGAGGGCCTTCAGCTTTCAGGCCCCTCTTCTGTGGAACCAGCTCCCAGCTTGGATTTGAGAGACAGACACCTTCTCTAATTTTAACATTAGGCTTAAAACTGTTTGATAAAGTTAGGGCTGGATCAGGTGACCCTGGACCATCCCTCAGCACTGAGCATTTCATTTTCATTCACCTCTTTTTTTTTCTGTTTATACATCACTCTGCATTTAGTCACTAGTTATTATTAATCTCTGTGTTTATGCTGTCATTTTCAGCATTTAAATGGATGTTAAAATCACCCATTCAAATTATTTTATTTGACTTGAGCACTAAATCAGATGACCTGATCTGTCAAAGGAAAAGAAGACCAGTGTCTCAAAGTTTAGCCTTAAAGTTCAGCCCAGCCCACCTCATTTCTCCTCTGTGCTGCAGCTATAAATGTTAACAGAGGCTTTGGTCTTGTTCAACTGGGAGGAAAGCAGCTGAGTTTAATGTTATGCGTTCTTGACATCTGATGAATCTCTGGGCTTGAATCTTGAATCTTGTTAAGTATAAAACTGTTTGCAGTTTGTTTGTTGATTGCTGACGTGCACATTTTATCACAGGTGTCACTGCAGCAGAGAAGGAATTTGTCATAATGAGATAACATGAATTTGTAAAACAGCATTTGAACAAATATAATATAATATAATATATCTAAAGGACCATTTATCTTGTTCACTGTGGGATATTACACAGAAAATGGAAAACTCAAGTGTGATTGTGTCATTTGTGCTGGCTGCTTATGGAAACACTGGAGAGTTAAAATACTTGTACTTTAGCATAATACTGTTGTGGTACCTCTCTATATGTGTGGCAAATGCAGTTCTTATTGTGGTCATACATGTGGACAGAAGGCTGCATGAGCCAATGTATATACTGCTTTGCAATTTATGTGTGAATGAAATAAATGTCAGCACATCTCTGTATCCTCTTCTGCTCTCACAGATGTTTTCAGACAGCCATGAAGTGACCCTGCCGTGGTGTTTTCTGCAGATGTGTTTTATGTATACAAGTGCTCCTGCTGAGTTTTGTAGTTTAGCAGCCATGGCCTATGACAGATATATCGCCATCTGTCATCCATTACACTATGATGTCATTATGAACACAGAGAGAGTGTTTGTGATGATTCTGCTTGTGTGGACTTATTCAGTTCTTGTTTTTATTCTCTCGTTTTCATTTATCTTCAGTTTGAAATTTTGTGCAAATATTATTGACAATGTGTATTGTGACCACCAATTAATGATTAAACTTTCATGTTCAGTTTCAGTCCATAGCTATGTAGCTGACATATTCTTTGCCATGATGAGTGTTTTCATACCATTCAGTCTCATTTCACTCTCTTACATGAAAATTTTGTCAGTTTGTCAGAAAACATCAAAAGAAAACAAGCAGAAAGCCGTGACTACTTGCACACCTCAGATCGTCTCTGTGTCAAACTTGTTTGTTGGCTGCATTTTTTACTTTACTGACTTCAGGATTTTAGTCACTCATGTACCAGATGAAATCCGCATAATTTTACCTATGTATCTTGTCATTTGTCAACCAATGCTCACACCATTTATGTATGGATTTAATTTTCCAAAGATAATACAATCATGTAAAAGGTTTCTGTTTAACAGAAAATAAATAGCTTTGTTCAGCAAGAGACTGTTTTAGAGCAGATGATTTTGTCCTGGTTGTGGAAACCTGCTTTTCTCCTAACCTTGGTGTAGCTGGAGGACGTAGCTGGGGAGAAGAAAGTCTGGGTTTCTCTGCTTAAGCTGCTGGCCCCAGGACCTGCCCCTGGATAAATGGCTGAAAATGGATGGAACATTTTACTTGATGTTTATCAAAATAAAAATGAAAATTTTGAATAAATTGCTTGCTTCCTCATAAATCTACTACATGTCTATATCGAGAAAATTGTTGCCCTGAGACAACAAACCAATTTCTGGTGAGGTGGGGGGACAGATTTGTAGATTGTGATATCAAGAGGGACTCCCAAGCTCCCAAAAAGTAGGGTGAATTTTTTTTCCTCCAAAAATTTTAATTGATGCCATACAGGGTTTACATAATCCTCGCCACTGAAAACATTCACCAGTATATCATGCAATCGTGTCGAAAATCTAACTTTTTGCTATTTTGTAAGTATAAACATTTTTTAAAAAAAGTTTTATTTGGTTTTTGAACATAAGTATTCTGGCACTTCCATAATGATTAGAGATTCATGAGTCACTGGCAAGTTCAAAACAATAGTCTGCCTGGAAAGATGTTAAGACTTTTTTTTTCAGATCTCTGAAAAAAAATTCTTCCCTCTCTTTAGATTTCAAGATGTTGTCAGTTTTAGCACCAGCCCTCAATGATTTTGAAATACTTATTGCCCTTTCATTACTGTGTAAAGTACTGCTGTTGCAATGCTCTCATTTGTCATTTTCATGTCCAAAGTGAAGGACCTACCAAAGAGAATCTGTCAAAAAAAAAAAAAAAAATTTCACATGTGAAACTGACTAAAAAAAGGTGTCATGTTTGCGGCATAAACTGGATCCAAAAGCAGATCCAGACAACCAGTAGTTTAGAAATTTTGAGGATCAGGGAGAATGATCTCAACAGATGTGGAGCAGTAGTAGCTGTAATCCATTCAGAACTGGTGAATGAGAATGGCTGTGTTCCTCAGACTCCTCGGGGTGTCTCGGGCACCTGAGGCCCTAGGGCCCTGCTGCCAGGCTGACCTCTGGGGAGGTGGGGATGGCTTCCCATTGCCTCGGGTTCTCTGGGGGCTTACCCCTCAGCTGGAGGAGCTCCATCTGGGGCCTCCCTCTCCCCTCTGCTGTGGTGGGCATGCGGTTGTCGTTGAAATGTGTGGCCATGGGTCTTCAATGCTCTTGGTGGGCTGTGGGTGGCCAGGGTCTCATCGGTCTTTATCTGTCTCTGGGTGTTGGTGGGCACAGCTGCTGCTTTCCACCCTCATTAGTAAGTACATTTCATGACATAGACAGTTATTCACGGTCTTACTCATGCAGACACAACACAACAAAACTGTAGGTTTGTGTAGCTATGCTTTGTTTTTGTTTTGTTTTTCCAAGTACTGTTTGTTTATTGTATGTTTTTTTGTTTTTTTTTACACAGGTGCAGCAGTTGATGAACCATTGTGGTTTTTCACCTGTGCTCTGTCCTCTCTGTCCCCTTTTTCTATTTTCTCCCCTTTCTCTTTTTTCTTTCTTGCTTTTTTCTCAGCCTGTCAACTTTGGCATTACTACAACACATATATGTATGTGAAAAATAACACAAATAAATAAATAAAATAAAAGGACAAACTCTAACAAGAGGAGCCTATAGAGAACCTATAGAGCTCATCTTGGAAGAGCAAATATGTTTGGCACAACAGTGCATTCAGATCACACTTCTGCTTGCAAAATCTGCCAGATAAAGCGGGCGTAAAAAATAAATAAATAAAAAGAACAAATCAATGAGAGTGACAACAATCTAACAGAGAACAGCACTGGCCAGTCCTTAAATAGCACACACTGATTAGGCAATGCACAACAGGTGTGTAAGTGCAAGCCAAGAAAACTGTCAGCCCACTTCTCCACCTGAGAACAAAGAGACAGAAAGCAGGACACAGGCTTAAAGCTTTGTGTACCACCTAGAATGAAATCTACAAACACTGTTATAAAGCATCACTGAGCTTATTGCCTGCTTTTATAAAGGTCTATATAATATTACATAGAGGGTACTGGATGAGACTGGCTTTATTTGAGAGACTTGGAAGGTTGGGTGAATTTTCACTGATGAAGGTAACTTAAAGCACATTGTAGATGATCATTTTATCTATTTCAAAAGGACCGAGGATTTGAGTAGTGAGTTTCCCTGACCAACACTTCAAAGGACTGTCTTAATGAAAGACAAACTTTTTGCCCTGAACACACTGGGGGGCCCAGGGTCCTCCTCCCATCTGCAAGGCCACAATTTTGCTCAACAGTCCACAAAAGGTGGATGCTCATGATCTTCGGTGCCTCAAGTAGTACTGCATTAGAAACAAAGAAACTTATTGTGCAGTTTTTATAATTAAAAACAACAGTTTAGAAAACTCCCACAAAACTACAACAGGACCAGCGACATGATTTTGACAAAACAAAAACAAAAAAAAGGATGTCTCTCATTTGCCATAATGCGTCTGGCAGTTCTGAGATTACAGTGTTCATGGAGTATCTTGTTTGTTTCACAACATTCTGTAACCTTTGCCTGACTCTGAAATCTCCCTTAATTATGTTGCAATACGCCTAGGTTGCTGGGGGTTTCCCACAATCCACTGAGTGTTTTGCCTTCACTCTGTCTATGTTTACACACCACTCCTGAACCAACTCAATAACTATTTTGGACGGTTTGAGGCCCTTAACAACATGCCTGCGGTGAAGGCCACTCCACATGACGAGGAACAGGTACGTTGTCTTGACCCAGCTGAAGTTCTCCGGACCCTAAAGGGAGTCGATCCAAGAAAAGCTGCTGGTCCTGACCAGATTGCAGGCCTTGTCCTGAGGAGGTGTGCAGAACAACTGATGCATGTCCTGACAGACATATTCAACATCTCCCTGCATCAAGCAGTTGTACCATCTTGCTACAAAGCCTCAGCAATCATCCTGGTTCCTAAGAAACCCACAGTAACATCTCTGAATGACTATCACCCAGTAGCACTAACACCCGTAATTATGAAGTGCTTTGAAAGGCTGGTCAAAGGTCACATCATCTCCAGCCTTCCCCCTTCACTTGATCCATTTCAATTTGCATACCGCCCAAACCGCTCAAATGAAGATGCCATATCCACTGCACTCCATCTGACCCTGAGACACCTGGCAAAGAAGAATGCATTGGTCCGGATGCTGTTCGTGGATTTTAGCTCAGCATTTAATACTATAATTCCACAGCATCTGATTAACAAACTGGGCCAACTTGGATTGTCCACTCCCCTGCGAAACTGGATACTGGACTTTTTAACAGACAGGCCCCAATTCGTACAGGGAGGAAATAACAGGTTGGACACAATTATGCTGAGCACAGGCTCCCCTCAGGGATGTGTTCTCAGTCCCCTACTTTACACCTTGATGACCTACGACTGCTGTGCCAAGTACAATACAAATTACATTATTAAGTATGCGAATGACACATCAGTGGTGGGAAGTGAAGAGAAGTACTACAGAGAGGAGGTGAAACTTTTTGTAGACTGGAGCAGCAACAACAACTTGTTTCTGAATGTGGAAAAAAACAAAAGAACTGATAATCGACTTCAGGAGGAAATGGTATGTGCATACCCCACTCTACATCAAGAACACTGCTGTGGAGATAGTCCCACACATCAAATTCCTTGGGGTCCACATGGCAGACTCTCTCACCTGGTCGCTGCACATCAACTCCACTGTCAAAAAGGCCCAACAGCACCTGCACTTCCTGCACAGGCTAAAGAGAGCACACCTTAGCCCATCAATCCTCGCTGCCTTCTACAGGGGTACCATTGAGAGTGTGCTCACCACTAGCATCTCTCTGTGGCCTGAAAGCAGCAGTACCTCAGACAGGAAGGCACTGAGAAGAGTGGTTAGATCAGCGGAAAAAATTACTGGGGTCACGCTGCCACCCATTGGAGACCTGGCAAATCAACGCCACCTATCGAGAGCAACAGGAATTATCAGAGACCCCCACTCATCCCTGCCATGAACTGTTCTCTCTCCTACCCTCAGGCAGAAGATAGTGCAGCCTGTCATGTAAAACAGTGAGGTTTGGTTACAGCTTCTACCCATTAGCCATCAGACTCTTGAATACTGCAAATAATATCAGACTATAACTTAATATTATGTCTGCCTGTTTCCGATTATTCTTTACATCCCATTCTATTTCTATACATTTCTGCACAAATTGCAAAAGTTGCACTTATATTTATATGGCCATCCCTCTTTTTTGACTTGGTTTTATTCTATTTTATTTTATGATATTTTTATGCTTTATATTTTATCTGGTTTATCCAGCTGTTTTATGTTGCAACCTAACATGCATCATAATTTCGTTCTGCAGTGCATCATTGATGTTGTGTGAAAAGGCAATAAAAATTATCTATCTATCTATCTATCTATCTATCTATCTATCTATCTATCTATCTATCTATCTATCTATCTATCTATCTATCTATCTATCTATCTATCTAAAAGTCTTCTCTGTGATATATGGGGGTGCACTACTGTTTATGGAATTGGCAGCTCGCACGTCTGAAAGGGCACAATTACTGTTGAGAGCTAAATTCAGGTTTATGCTCCCATTCAGATGAGTTTTTTTTTTCAGGGAAGGCCAGGACTGATGAGCAGTTAAAAGCCAATATTAGACCTAATATTTTTCTAAAGAAATTGTACATTTTCAGCCACACAACAACAAACTCGGCCCTAAAGTTCAGCCCATCCCACTTCAGTTTTCCTCCTTTGTGCTGCAACTATAAATGTTAACAGAGGCTTTGGTCTTGTTCAGCTGGGCGGTAAGCAGCTGAATTTAATGTTGTGTTTTTGACTTCTGATGAATCTCTGGTCTCAAATCTTGAAATTTGTTAAGTACAACACTGTGTGCTGTTTGTTCAATTGGCACATTTTATTACAGGTGTCACAGCTGCAGAGAAGGATATGTCATAATGAAGTAACAAGTTTGTAAAACAGCATTTGAAAAGTATAATAGAAACTTTGTTCGGGCATTGGTATCTGGTACTCATATCTAAATGGATCGTTCTTAATGTTATTACTGATCTCTCTCGTTCACTGTGGGATATTACACAGAAAATGGAAAACTCAAGCCAGATTGTGTCATTTGTGTTGGCTGCTTATGGAAACATTGGAGAGCTAAAATACCTGTATTTTAGCATAATACTGTTGTGGTACCTCTCTATATGTGTGGCCAACACACTTCTTATTGTGGTCATACATGTGGACAGAAGGCTGCATGAGCCAATGTATATACTGCTTTGCAATTTATGTGTGAATGAAATAAATGTCAACACATCGCTGTATCCTCTTCTGCTCTCACAGATGTTTTCAGACAGCCATGAAGTGACCCTGCCGTGGTGTTTTCTGCAGATGTGTTGTATGTATACAAGTGCTCCTGCTGAGTTTTGTAGTTTAGCAGCCATGGCCTATGACAGATATATCGCCATCTGTCATCCATTACACTATGATGTCTTTATGAACACAGAGAGAGTGTTTGTGATGATTCTGCTTCTGTGGATTTATTCATTTCTTAGTTTTATTCTCTCATATTCATTTATCTTCAGTTTGAAGTTTTGTGCAAATATTATTGACAATGTGTATTGTAACCACCAATTCATGATAAAACTTTCATGTTCAGTTTCAGTCCATAGCTATATACCTATCATATTCTTTGTCATAATGAGTATTTTCATACCGTTCAGTCTCATTTCAACCTCTTACATGAAGATTTTGAAAGTTTGTCGAAAAACATCAAAAGAAAACAAGCAGAAAGCCGTGACTACTTGCACACCTCAGATCGTTTCTGTGTCAAACCTGTTTGTTGGCTGCATCTTTTACTCTATTGACTTCAGGTTGTTTGTTGCTCATGTACCAGATGAAGTCCGCATAATTTTACCTGTATATCTCGTCATTTGTCAACCAGTGCTCACCCCATTTGTGTATGGCTTTAATTTGCCAATGATAAGGCAATCATGTAAAAGGTTTCTGTTTAACAGAAAATAAATAGCTTTGTTCAGCAAGAGACTCTCTGTGGGACAGTAACATTCAGCAATGATCTTATGGTTTGTAGACATAAAGAAAATAAAATCTGCTCATCATATTTACAATTACAAAAGGCCCATGTCATTGATGCATTTCAGATTTTGTTTTATTTATTTATTCATCTAAGTGTAAAATGGAAGTGTACGGCCCCCTTCAGCCAATGTCTCCACTCTTCTGGTGCCAATTTTACAGCTGGCGGCACGTGGTTAACATCATCTTAGTCGATCATAGTTCTCAGCAGGTGTCAAGGGTCAAGAAAAGAAGGCACAGGGTTAGAGGTTTCCATCTGGCTTACACATTGTACATCCTGTATAATGACAATAAAGGCATTCTATTCTATTCTATTCTACATTGTGACAGGATGGCCCCCACCTCAGATGTGTCTGTGTCTGTTTGTTAAATTAAAAAAAAAAAAACTGAAAAACATTTTGAGAATCTGAAGAAATTTCTGTGCAACAGGGAAAAGGCAAAAATATCCATATAGGATGTCCACGATTTTCAGGGCCATAGGTGGCACTGCATTAAAAACAGGCCTGATTCTGTCATGGAAATCACTTGATTTCTACTTTATTGTTTCAAGTAGAGAAAACTGTTACACAGCAGCTTTTATAAATCAAGACAATAATACAAAAAAATAAACATTAAACATAAAATAAAGACATTGGAATGATGCTAGGTCCACCTACAGGATTTTGAAAGAAAAAATATACATCTGTCTATAATTTAAATTCCAGTTAGGTATGACACTAGATGATTCAAAGTAATTTTTATATCTGTTAGTTTTTATCTTTGGGACTTTTGACCTACATCCCATAAGGAAGTACTTAAATTCTTCTTATAAAAGATGGTTTTTAGTGGCTGTAATCAGGGTTATTATAGTTAACAAAAACGAACGAAACAACGAAAACTGAAATTGAAAAAACATTGTCATTAACTGAAATAAATAAAAAAAACCAATACCTAACTAAAACTGTATTGTGAGTTTAAAAAACTAAAACTAACTGAAATTATAGATAAAATTACCTTTCTTTTCTTGTTTGTCATTTATTTAAAAGCCTTGTGCATTGATCATTTTTCCGCTCTCCGAGTTTAAGCTGGGAGCGCCGTCTGGCATCTGTGTGCATGCGTGTGCACGAGAAAGCATCAGAGTCGCTCTGAACCAACGTGATAAGGAATAATAATCAAAGAATCAATATAAGGACTCACAAATGTCAGAAAATTCCTGGAAGGAGACTGCTGAATCTATCGGAGTTTGTTTGTTTGTTTTTGTTTTGTTTTGTTGTTTGGTAATGCAGCTGCCAGCTTACTCACTTATATATTTTATTTTGTATTATGCTGCTTGGTTTGTCTGTATTCTGTTGTTGCTTGTACTTGTATTGTATTGTACGTTGTGTCTGTCTTACCTGCTTTGCAAAAATGTTCAATAAATATATGTTTAAAAAAAACAAAAAAGAAAAACAAACAAACAAAAAACCCAGCAGAGAATGTAAAGTATATTATTTGGACAGAATAGCTCAGGGAGACTAGGAAAGAACAGCTATATATGCAAATATAGTGAAGTTTACTAGTGGTCTGCATGTTTATCCCAGGCCAGGTGTATAAGACCTGATCTCATCCTACGGGATGCAGAGACACCTAGGTAGGTAAGGAATGGATCCCAGGTCTGATAAAATAAAAAGGGCTTATCCTTCAATGCTGTAGAGAACGCTTCATATGGAATGATACTAACCACAGTCTGTTTCCACTGATTGAGGTTGGGGACTTTATTGTGGATCCAAACGGCCAGTATGCATTTCCGCGCACAGTAAAGTAGAACATTTAAAAGGCTGTTGTTGTGAAGGTCAGCAGGAAGTTCCTCAGCCAGTCCCAACAAGCAAGTCCTCGCGCCCAGAAACAAATTGCACTTAAATTTTTTTTTCAAACTGTTGAGCTACTACACCCCAAAACTGTTGGATATCGGGGCAAGACCAGAAACAGTGAATAAATGATCCAACAGTGGATTGGCATTTAATACAGAGTTCAGACAGTGTTGGGTGTCTATCCTGTGTCTGGCCTCAGGAGTAATATATAGCCTGTGCAAGATCTTAAATTGTCTCTCCCAAAAGGAGTTAGACCAGTGGCGGATCTAGGACTTTTCTGAGTAAGGGGCCATCAAGGGGCCACAGTATTCATAGACGGGCCAAGTATTTGTGGTAGATGTGGTGATATACGGACCAATAAAAATTAAAGCCATTACATTAAAGTTATGCTAAATCATCTCACCATGAGGTGTAAGAATTAAGTGAAATTATGTGCCATTTCACTAAATAACATTTCACTAAATAACATTTCATACATTACAGCATTAAATGATGTTGCTTCCCCTAAATGATTTCTGACCTGATGAAAAGGGACTGGAGGTGCCCTGCTCTTGACCAGCCTCTGGTCTACTGTGTTCTGCTGTGTTCCCTCCTCTCACCCTGCTCATTTTCAGCTGGCAGACTCAAAAACTTCTGAATTCCTGCCTGAGACTGACCCTTTCTTTTCATAGTCTTCTCTATCACTGCCAAAAATTATAGCTAAAGTTAACACACAAATGGAAATTACAAAGAAGTACATGAATTAGTGAAATGCTAACATTCATGTCCAAACACAAGTAGGGCCTCAGTTAACATTACTCTTAGCTAACTTTGCTTCTTAATTTAATGTTTATCAGACTTACGCTATGTGACAGCTGTGAGTAAAAAGGGATTTATGACTTATCATTACCAACAAACTCCTCAAAATGTAGACTGGCATCGGTTGTCGGTTAAAAAACTCTCCGCGAGATCGTTCAAATCTTCTTTTTCTTCTGTAAATTTTATAGACCCTTTTACAGCCTACATCATCAAAGGATGCGCACGCATTTTGGCAACGGAAGTGAACTGCTACTCCATTCAAATCAATAAGAACAAGGAGACTGCGCAGCGTTTAAACATGATTTAAAGGTGATAGCATCAAAATATCTGGCTATTGCGTGTTTGACTGTCAGAATTTCTACTCTACCAAAACTGGACTGAAGTTGTACCGAATCCCACGGGATCACGGCTGTTTTTGAGAAAACGGAGGCGTCTGTGGCTGCAAGCCATCAAATGTATTGATAAAAATTGGACTGAGGACACGATCAGGACTGAGGACAAGATCAGAAATGCTCACGTTTGAAGCACCAATTTTATATCAGGTAAAGTTATTTATCTTCCGTTGTTTATACCGGGATGTCAGGTATCTAAAGTAAACAGCATTAGCTGGTAGGTTATTTGGCTTTTAAACTGTAGTGTGGCTGGCTATTTACAGGTGAGGCATCGCTGGACTCAGAGAGTCCTGATTTTTAAATTAATATTTAATCGCATTATAGATTACAATATGCAGTGCCAGTCAAAAGTCTGAGCAGACTCACATATGAATGGTTGAGCGTGTCTCACAGTGTGACTGGAACAGTATATATTTTTTTCATTGTAAATCAATAATATCTGAAGTCAGAAAACTCTTAGCAAGAAAAGCAGTTTGACGAAGTACTCATGCAGGTACAATCTGCTGTGAGGACATAGATCTTTCGTTGATAATCCCTTCTCTAGATTGAAAGGCTATTGAACTCCGCCGTATTTCTGTTTCCAAAATGCGCATCCTACCTATGTCATCATTGTTTACAAACAGTAAAAGGGTCTATTCAGGCTGGACATTCCTATTTGGCTCATTAGCGCTACTGGTGTTTTGGCATGGAATTGCATCCACCTATAACTCGATCCTCGCTCTCGGACTAAGGACAGATGAGTGACAGGACAGGGGCACTTCAGGGGGCCAATCAGATTTCAGATGGGGCCAATGCCCCTGTGGCCCCGCCCCTAGAACCTCCCCTGAGTTAGACACTAGAACCTTTGAGGGTCAGCTGCACAGGGCCTCCCAGTCCTCAGCCTCTATTATACCCATATCGCTTTCATCTTTGTCAAGTTTTTATTACATAATAGTCACTCTTGAATCTTGCACCTGACAAAGTATGAAAATACTAAAACAGCAGCTATTACAACAGCATGGTGTTGTAGTAGAACAGTCTGGGTGCTGAACCAACCCGCCTGCAATCTGGTGTGCCTCAAATTCAGCTATGTTTGATATTTCCCTCTCCAGCATTGAGTATCTATGAATTCAAATTCAGTTCTAAACCACTTAAGAAACATATGTAGAAACATTTGAATTTCTCTTAAGAGCCACATAAAGTTTATCTTCCTACAGTTCTGAGAAGCTGCCGTAACTGATGAAATCTGTATGTTGATTTTAGATTTTGAGAATGCAGCATAGTTTAAACAAATACAAACACAAACCAGCCTGTCAAAGGGAATGAAGTCAGTGCCTCAAGCTGGGCCTTAAAGTTCAACCCAGCCCACCTAATTTTGCTTCCTCTCTGCTGCAGCTATAAATGTTAGCAGATGCTTTTGTCTTGTTCAGCTGGGAGGGAAGCAGCTGAGTTTAATGTTATGCCTTCTTGACATCTGATGAATTTCTGGGCTTGAAACTTGAATCTTGTTAAGTAAAAAACTGTTTACTGTTTGTTTGTTGATGTGCACATTTTATCACAGATGTAGAGAAGGAAAATGTCAGAATGAGGTAATGTGTATTTGTGAAACAGCATTTAAACAATATAATACAAAGTAGTTTTCTCTGGCACTGTGATTTGGTACTCTTATTCATAATTTAAAGGACGGTTCATAACATTATTACTGATCTCTCTTGTTCACTGTGGGATTTTACACAGAAAATGGAAAACTCAAGTGAGATTGTGTCCTTTGTGTTGGCTGCTTATGGAAACATTGGAGAGCTAAAATACCTGTATTTTAGCATAATACTGTTTTGGTACCTCTCTATATGTGTGGCCAACACACTTCTTATTGTGGTCATACATGTGGACAGAAGGCTGCATGAGCCAATGTATATACTGCTTTGCAATTTATGTGTGAATGAAATAAATGTCAGCACATCTCTGTATCCTCTTCTGCTCTCACAGATGTTTTCAGACAGCCATGAAGTGACCCTGCCGTGGTGTTTTCTGCAGATGTGTTGTATGTATACAAGTGCTCCTGCTGAGTTTTGTAGTTTAGCAGCCATGGCCTATGACAGATATATCGCCATCTGTCATCCTTTACACTATGATGTGATTATGAACACAGAGAGAGTGTTTGTGATGATTCTGCTTGTGTGGATTTATTCATTTGTTAGTTTTATTCTCTCATTTTCATTTATCTTCAGTTTGAAGTTTTGTGCAAATATTATTGACAGTGCATTTTGTGACCACCAATTATTGATTAAACTTTCATGTTCAGTTTCAGTCCATAGCAATATATCAGAGATATTCTTTGCCATTGTGAGTATTTTCATACCATTCAGTCTCATTTCAGTCTCTTACATGAAGATTTTGAAAGTGTGTCAACAAGCATCAAAAGAAAACAAGCAGAAAGCCGTGACTACTTGCACACCTCAGATCGTTTCTGTGTCAAACCTGTTTGTCGGCTGCATTTTTTCTTTTATTAATTTCAGGTTGTTAGTTGCTCATGTACCAGATGAAGTCCGTGTAATTTTACCTATGTATCTCGTCATTTGTCAACCAATGCTCACACCATTTGTGTATGGATTTCATTTGCCAAAGATAAGGCAGTCATGTAAAAGGTTTCTGTTTAACAGATATTTTTTGAATAAAGTGTAAGGCTCATTTCACAGCTTAACTGTCAATGACATGGTGTTGCCCTCAAGCAGGAAACCAAATTTGGGGGTATTAAACAGTCCTTAATACTCTTGTTTTAGGTTTTTAGTTGCTTCTCTGCTACAACAAACTTGATTCAACGGCTTATCTAGTTATCGGGCAGTTGCAGCATAAAACACTTAGCTGATCATTTGAGTGGTGGTATATGTGAGCAATCAAATATTCATTAACATGAACTTGAACTTGAACTTACAGACTATGGCTTACTGGGTAAGCCATAGTCTGTGTATGTGTATGTATATGTAAATGAAGATGTAAATGTACGTGTGTATGTGCGTGCATGCCTGTGCATATGTGCATGCATGTGTGTGCATATGTGTAAGGTGCCAGGATACAATGGTACTCCAAAAGTCAAATGACAACAATGTGATATATGGCACGCAGACACACACAAATAGGACCCACTTATTTGGTTGTTGGATTAAATGCTTATTTAAAGGGAGATAGTCTGGTGGCTGAGCCTTAGAGGAGACATGGGCCCGCTTTCTTATGGGCTCACCAGCAACAGGATTTACCATGGGGGTTGGGTGCAATGTGTGTCAGGTAGTGGTTAAAGGTGGAGACCCTGGTAGTCCAATCCCCTGCTATTGAGGCTGGTTACTGGTGGCCTCCAGCTCCCACTGGAGCAGTTCGCAGTCGAGTGTGAAGCAGCGAGAATGAGATTTAGCACCTCTAAGCTTGAGGCCATAGTTCTCAGCTGGAAAAGGGTGGAATGCCCACACTAGGTAGGGACAAGTTGCTGCCCCAAGTGGAGGAGTTCAAGTATCTCAGGGTCTTGTTAACAAGTGAGAGGAGAGGAGAGCAGGAGATTGACAGAGGCAAAGCTGTTAATTTACCAGTTGATCTACATCCCTACCCTCACTTATGGTCATGAGCTTTTGGTAGTGACAAAAAGCAAGAGATCGTGGATACAACTGCCAGAAATAAGCTTTCTCCAAAGGGTGACTGGAGAAAGCTTATTTCTCCAGAGATAGGATAAGGAGTTCAGTCATTTGGGAGGGACTCGAAGTGGAGCTGCTTTGAAAGGAGCCTACTGAAGTTGTTCTGTCATCTGACTAGTATGCCTGCCAGGTGTCCTCCTAGGTCAGGTGTTCCAAGGAAGACCTACTACAACCATCACTGAAACCAACCATCTGCTCTGTACTACAGCAACAGTGATCCTTGAGATGTTAGATATGAACAATAGCTACAAGGAGCGATACTCTCCAGAGAAGACTAGAGGCAAAGACAGCATTGAAGGCAAGTTAGCCAGCTATCAGAGCTGCAGAAAGGTGTGATGAAGAAAGGGGTGCTTAAAAAGTACAACAAGCTGCCCATACCTCAGGCCTCACAAACTGCCAAGCAAAGACTAACAGTCTTGTCTAACTGCTTGAAGAGGTATTGCAGCTAGGAGAATAAACCAGATGTTCTCCACTGAATCATCCAAGGTGTACTCTTAGTGCCAGGGGGACAACAGAAGAACAGCCCCCCCACGAAGGCTGGAGATGACGCAATCCTGGAAGAACATATGGGAGAAGGATACAATACATAACAACAATGCTCAGTGGCTAGCAGATCTAAGAGCAGACCACAACAATCTCCCTGAATAGGATCCAGTAACCATCACAATGTCACAGAGCCAGAAAAGAGTCTCAGATATGAAGAGTTGGTCAGCACCAGGTCCTGACATAATTCATGCCTACTAGCTAAAGTAGCTAGGTACAGTCCACGAGCATCTGACAGCATGAATGAACCAGCTGCTAATGGATAAGACCAAAGCCCGGACAGTCCTTATCCCCAAGAATCCGGAAAAATGACCAGCCAAAAACCTGTCTCAGCACAACTTAAAAGCTCTTGTCAGGCATCATAGCAGCTAAGATGAGCAGGCACACAGTTTAGTACAGGAGTGTGCCCCAGAAAAGAATTGGCAGAAAAACCAGAGGAACAAAATAACAGCTGCTGGTAGATAAAGCGGTCACTTGAGACTGTAAGCCCAAACTAACCAATCTGTGCACCACCTGGATTGACTACAAGAAAGCCTATGACTCAATGCCATACACACACACTGATCCTGGAATGCCTAGAACTGCACAAGGTCAACAGGACCCCAAGAACCTTCATCTGGAATTCAATGGGGATGTGGAGAACAACACTAGAGGCCCACTTCAAGCCAACTGGACAAGTCATCATCAAGTGTGAGATTTACCAAGGAAACGTTCTGTCCCTATTGGTGTTCTGCACAGGCCTGAACCCATTCAGCCAGATCATTAACATGACTGGCTACGGTCAATAACAACAGAATGGAGTAAACATTAGCCACCTCCTCTACATGGATGACATCAAGCTGTATGCCAGGAGTGAACAAGACATTGCGAATGCTATACATGTGAGGTTCTGAAAGGGGAATGTCTCCCTGCCACCCCCTGCAGCTGGCCTCATTAAGGCGCAGAACTCCAAACACTATCTCTCTTCCGTAGCCACAACCAGTAGCTAACTTTCTCCACTTCCATACCATACCATACCATATCATACCATACCATACCATACCATATCATACCATATCATACCATATCATACCATACCATACCATCTTTATTTATAAAGCACTTCAAAACTGCCACAGCTGACACAAACTGCTGTAAATTAAAACACAAATAAATACTTAAATAACTCTTTCAAGTTAAAAAACAAAACAAAACAACACAAAAACAAAAAACAAAGTTTAAAACTATATCCCGCTGGAGTTAAAAGCCAAGGAAATGTCATGTAAGTCTGTGTAGCAGGCAGGTGAGGACCCCAATGCAGGACACTTGACTCCAGAGACAGACTTGAACTCAAAAAAAGCTCAGCTTTATTGCTGGAAACACGGAACTGGGCGAGGCCAGCAGAATAAACTTGAACAAGGGGGCACAAGGAAAAAAACACAGTGACGAAGATGACTACAAGGACGCGACAACATACAGGGGAAGACACAGGACTTAAATACACAAGGGCTGATGAGGGAACAAGACACATCAGGGAAACACAGGTGCACAGTATGACACTAACAACACAGGACCATGACAGGAAAAAAGATGGGTTTTAAGAACTTTAAAAGTGGACAGTAAAGGGGCCTCTCTAACCTGCAAAGGCAGGTTATTCCATAGCTTAGGACCAACTATAGAGAAAGCCCTGTCCCCTCTGAATTTCCTTCTTGATCTCGGTACCTCCAAGAGCAGCTGGTATCCTGACCTGAGAAACTGACAAGGTATGTAGGGGTGACGAAGCTCAGAGAGGTAAGGTGGGGCAAGATTATGCAAAGATTTAAAAACAAACATAAGAATTTTAAAATGAATCCTAAAATATACAGACGAAGTGAGGCCAGGACAGAAGTCATGTGCTCTCTGTTTTGAGTTCTCATCAAAAGTCATGCAGCGGCATTTCGAACCACCTGCAGACGTGAGAGTAGCGACTGACTGACTCCAAAATAAAGTAAATTACAGTAATCCAGTCTAGATGAAATAAAAGCGTGGATCAGTGTTTCAAAGTGCTGCCTAGATAGGAATGCTTTTACTGATGCCAATCTCTTCAAATGATAAAAAGTGGACTTAGCCACGGCTCTTATTTGGCTGTCCAATTTAAAATCACTGTCCACCTTAAAACCAAGATCAGTAATAATAGGTTTAAGGATCCCAAGTCAACAAAGGAGGACTCACAGGAGCCACTGGGTCGAAACACCATCCCCTCTGTTTTCTTTTCATTAAAATTCAAAAGGTTCAAGGCCAACCAAGCTTTAATATCACCTAGACATGCCAGGAGATGTTTTATGGAATGGGCATCCTTCTGCTTCAAAGTCAAATAAATTTGGCAATAATCAGCATAACAATGAAATGAGATTCCATGTTTTCTGAGGATAGAACCCAGAGGCAGTAAATACAGTGAGAAAAGCAGTGGGCCCAGAATTGGGCCCTGCTGGACACCACATGGCAGAGAAGCAGCAGATGATTCAGCATCAAGAATGCTCACAGAAAATGTTCTTTGTGCCAGGTAAGAACTGAACCATTAAAGAACAGTGTCACCAATGCCTACTAAGTGGTGCAATCAAGATATTAAAATGTTGTGGTCTACTGTATCAAAGGCGGCAGTTGGGTCAAGTAAAACCAGAATAACATGGTTCTCAGAATCACATGTGAGAAGGATGTTGTTAAAAACTCTTAATAAAGCAGATTCTGTGCCATGAAGGATTTTAAAACCTGACTGAAAAACCTCCAGGGTGCTATTCGCATCTAAAAACTGTTTCAGCTGACAGTATACAAGTTTTTCTAAAATCTTAGAAAGAAAAGGCAGCTTGAAAAAGGCTGGTAATTAGCCAGCACAGCAGGATCAAGGCCAGGTTTCTTAAGCAGTGGCTGCACTAGTGCGTGTTTAAAAGTCTCACGGACCACACTGTAACGAGGGCTAACTGCGGGTGGAGAGTCTAGCGAGATTAGCTAGGGTTAGCACTAGCCATGCCTGGGTAACTCATAAACATAACCGACAAGATTCCGAATACAGTGCCTTTATTTGGCAGAACTTACGACCATCAAACGCCAGGTCTCCACGGCTCTACATAGCCAGATCATACATGACAATAGGCACAGAGAGTCCCGCGATCAGCTTGTCACAATGTAGAGCTCGAGCTCCAAGATGTCGGCTGGGTGGGCATCAGCGGCGTTCTGCAGTGGTTCTCAGTCCAACACACACAACAAGGAAGAAACACCACCTTGTGGCATCATTCAACCTTGCAACATATCCCGTCCCTGTTGCTCTGGCTGTTACAACACCTGAGAACAGACTGCTACTATTTATAATGGCAAGAACAGGCTGTCCTATACTAGATAAAATTTCTTTTAAAAATCATGGAGGGACAGGATCACAGAGGGAACCTGATGGCTTAAGCACTAGTAACCTGAGCAGCAGTGGAAGGGTTAATAACCCGACAGCGCTGAACAGGAGAGCAAGTTTTAACTGCAGTACGTGTCAAACTAACAGTGAATAAAACAGGCAGGTGATCCGAGAATACAGAATGACAGAATTCCAGGTTAGTCACAGGCAGACCGCAGGAAAGTACCAGGTCCAATGTGTGTCCGTGCTTATGTGTAGGGCTGGGTACAGCCTGTACCAGGTTAAAAGAGTCAAGAATGCTTAAAAAGTCCTTTACCAGCTAAAAAATCAGATAAGTCATTTATGAAGTTTTTGTTGGATTTGGGGGTTGATAAACCACAGCGCAGAAGACCGGGTTGATGTGTTTCATCTCAAACGAGGTAAACTCAAATCTGGAGAATGACGACTTTAGAAAGCACTGCTTACATTTGTAGTCCTGTTTGTAAACAGTCGCAGTGCCTCCCCCTCTCTCTGAAGCATGTGGTGAGTTAAAATATCAACAATCCACTGGTAAAAGCTCAGATAGAGCACTGGCCTCACCAACACTCAGCCACGTCTCAGTCACAAACAGAAAATCCAGGTTACGGGAACTAAAAAAGTCCCGAAGAATAAAAGTTTTATTCACCAGCGACCTGGCATTTACCAGGCCAATCCTGAGCTGGAGCATGGGCTCCAACAAGTCGGGAAACCCGGCACAGTGATCTCAGGTCTCGGAGACATTGTCGGCACGCATTGAGCTGGAGAGGGCATGGGTGGTGGGGCCAAAGGGCTTCAAAGCCGACCACGGGCACCAAGCAGGCATCACAGGATCCAGGAAATGCCGAGGCACAAGAGATCCTAGAAACAATCCATGCACTGATCGGATAGAAGAAGAACAGTGCGTCAGGTAAAACTTCAGCTTCACCAGCTGGTCGCGTCATCTGCGACGACGACAATGATGTCTCCGCCGGGAAGGCAGTGCAGAAACCCACCACAGATGACTTGGAATCTCCAACAGAAGCAGGGGCAAGGATTGCTGTCCACCAGCACCAAATATCACCATGTGCTGGATCGAAGGTTGGCAGTCCAGTAGTGTTTGGTGATCATACACCAGCAGAGACTCAGTTCCATAAATGACATAGGTTAAAAACAACATTAACACAAACAAACATGAGAATGACAGACGAGCAGCCACACACATCGGCACCATCTTGGACTCTGACTCTGCCAGCTCTTTGATAGCCCTCTGCAAATTTGCCCCTGTTGTTCCAGCTGCATGGATAAGCTGGACTGTTGAACTGCCCACAAAGCCCCGGCATCCGATTTCCACTGGGTGGATGATTACAGTCCAACCCAGGTTTCTGCACTCAGCAGTTAGGTCGGAATACTTGAGCCGTTTGAATTTGTGTGCTGCTAACATTTCCTCCTCCCACAGGAAGCTAAGTTCAGTGATGCAGATGTTAGGATTTATTTTATCACCCAATGCTAATATTTAAAGTTATTATTCCCACTTCTGTTTATTTGCAGCTAAACCGCTTTCCACAATGTAATAAATGCATATTGTGTAGCAGGAAAATTTGAGGCCTGTTTGAGTTGCTTTTATTTGTGTTCAGGGCCCTAGAAGCTCTGCTACCCCTCCCTAATAGTCTGCTGTCACCAAGCAGGCACTCTCAGACCATCCTCAGAGCATACTCATCTTCTGCCCTAGCCCCGTGATGAACCTGTTGCTCATTAAATTCATGCTAAGGGGTCTCAACTCATAAAACTGCCCGATTTTGGGTTCGTGTACAGGACACCAGTCATCCTGTTTGCCCATTTTTTGATTTATACTGGATATAGGGATAATTCTGTCCAGTGGACCTAGCCGAGGCTAACTTGCTTGTGTAGCACGGCCAAAAACTTTGGAAATGCAAATCAAGAAAGTATAAATCTGTCCATGCAACAGGTCCGGGGGCAAAATGGGCCTCATTTTCGTCCTCATATCTGGTCCTTCTCCCTCATATCTGGTCAAGCATATGTGTGAGGGGTTGTAAATCCTTCTCCAAGAGTGCCTTGGGATGGCCTCAAGGAGGTTGTGGCTGACAATTACTGTGATGAATTTTTCTTACTGTCTTGTTGATGTATTGAAAATGCTCCGGGATGTTTGTGCCCTTTCAGATAATGACAGTAGTATTAATGACAGTTTCTAATGAATGTTTGTAAATCGCTGACTGTGCACAAAACCTTAGACAAAGAACGGCAGAGAGTATATAAGAGGATGGGTAGCGGTAGTTGGGGCAGTGTACGTGCGGTGTGGGTGCTGTTACTGTCCGTTCTTCTCTTGCTAACTGCTAAGGCACAAACTCCCGGGAGGCTTCTGCTTGCTTTTGCTTTTTTGAAACTTTGTCTATTAATAAACCTTGGTAGCAAAACCTGCTCATCTCCAGTGATTTTTAAGAAGTCTTGCTCTCCAGCTGAGGAGCCATCTCGCTCCATTGGGGTTATTTTTCTCCTGCCAAAAAGGTAACGGGAGTGTCGGCCTCGAATCCAACACAGACACTCTTGGCAGCTGCAAACCACATCACCACATCTGGTCTTAGTGATGTCAGTGTGATCTCTGCTGGAAAGACCAGCTGCCTAAGTGCCTACCTAAGTCAACTCACATCTCCCATCCCTTTCCTGGAGCAACTAGCACAACTGTTTTCCTAACTGCTGGCTTCTGCCAAGCCTCTCCTGGTATGAATGGTAGGGAATGGCCAGGTGGGGGGCTTAAGAAGTTATTTGTATGCCAAAAGTGGACAAGACATTGATTCACTGATCCACACCACTAGGATCTGCAGCAATGATGCAGGAATGTTATTCGGACAGGAGAAGTGTAACTGGATGGTAAAAAAATTAGTGGGAAGGTAGGCAGAACATAGGGGATTGCACTACCAGAGAGCAACATTAGAGACATTAAGGACAGCTACAAGTACTTTGGAATGTCTGAGGCTCTGTAGGAAATCTGGAACTGCAAAATACTTGGAGAGTAAGGCAAGTTCTGAGGAGACAGTTGAATGGGAAGAACAAGATCCAGTCAATCAATACCTAAGCCCTGCCAGTTGTCAGACACCCTGCTGAGAATGGATGGATTAATGGATGGATGGATGGATTAAGACATATTCTTTTGCATCCATATCGAAACTTGGCCACCAAAGTGAATGCTTCATAAGTGAAATGGTGCAGTTTACCCTGGGGTGGCAGGCAAACTTAACAGTGTGGAACCAGAGAATAACCCACAAATGTACATATAAATGAACATAGAAAAAGCTGGGGGCACTGGTGCTGGGGTCAGCCTCGAATTGCTGAGCTCGACAAACAAGGTGCTCAACCTCCCAATAAATAGCCACCAGATGACAGAAGGGTGAGGCGATGGTTTAATTTACAGAAGTCTGTGGAGAACTGTTGGGAGAGAGATTGTGAAGTTGAAACAAACAAAAACAATTACCACTTAACCTGTCTGGAGTTCAAGCATTTAGCATTCAGCAAATTAGACTTTGTGATGTGCCAACACAGTAAAGGGCAACTCAGCCCTCTCCAGCCAATGTCTCTACTCTTCTAGTGCCAGTTTTACAGTAAGTAGCTCCTAGTTAACATTATAATACTTCTCAGCTGAAAAGCAGGCACAGGGTTTACCATCTGATCTACACACTGTCACAGGAGGGCCCCCACCCCACGGTCAGATGTGTCTATCTGTTTAAAGAACTGGAAAAAATTCTGAGAATCTGACAGAATCTCTGTGCAAAAGGGACAAGGCAAAAAAAATCCATATTGGATGTCTGCCATCATCTGGGCCTCAGGTGGCACTGCATTAAAAACAGGCCTGATTCCCAGATGTTTATGGACTGCTGTTAAAAGAAGAGACACTACAGAGTAGTAAACATAGCCCCGTCCCAACTTTTTTGGGATATGTTGCTGCTGATTCAAAATGAGCTCAAAATTTTCTAAAATGCTACCTCTTGGCCACACAGCAGCCTTGGCAGTAAAGTTCAGCCCAGTCCACCTCATTTCTCCTCCTCTGTGCTGCAGCTATAAATGTTAACAGAGGCTTTCATCTTGTTCAGATGGGAGGGAAGCAGCTGAGTTTAATGTTATGTGTTATTTACATCTGATGAATCTCTGGGATCAAACCTTGAATCTTTTTAAGTATAAAACTGTTTCCTGTTTGTTTGTCGATTGCTGATGTGTGAATTGACAACTGCAGAGATGAAATATGTTGTAATAAGGTAATATGTATGTATAACACAGCATTTAAACAATATAATAGAAAACTTAATAGAAATTTTGCTCAAAATCTGATATTCCTTTCTCTCTAAAAGGACCATTCATAACATTATAACGCATAACAAGGAAGATGTCATAATGAGGTAATGAACATAAAACATATACATATAATACAAACTTTGCTCAGGATCTGGTGCTCTCATTCATTTATAAAAAGGACCATTCATAACATTATTACTGATCTCTTTTTCACTGTGGGATATTACGCAGAAAATGGAAAACTCAAGTCAGATTGTGTCCTTTGTGCTGACTGCTTATGGAAACATTGGAGAGCTAAAATACCTGTATTTTAGCATTATCCTTTTTTGGTACCTCTCTATATGTGTGGCCAACACACTTCTTATTGTGGTCATACACGTTGACAGAAGGCTGCATGAGCCAATGTATATACTGCTTTGCAATTTATGTGTGAATGAAATAAAAGTCAGCACATCGCTGTATCCTCTTCTGCTCTCACAGATGTTTTCAAACAGCCATGAAGTGACCCTGCCGTGGTGTTTTCTGCAGATGTGTTTTATGTATACAAGTGCTCCTGCTGAGTTTTGCAGTTTAGCAGCCATGGCCTATGACAGATATATCGCCATCTGTCATCCATTACACTATAATGTCCTTATGAACACAAAGAGGGTGTTTGTGATGATTCTGCTTGTGTGGATTTATTCATTTGTTAGTTTTATTCTCTCATTTTCATTTATCTTCAGTTTGAAGTTTTGTGCAAATAATATTGACAATGTGTATTGTGACCACCAATTAATGATGAAACTTTCATGTTCAGTTTCAGACCATAGCTATACATCTGATATATTCTTTGTTATTGTGAGTTTTTTCATACCATTTAATCTCATTTCAATCTCTTACATGAAGATTTTGAAAGTTTGTCGAAAAACATCAAAAGAAAACAAGCAGAAAGCCGTGACTACTTGCACACCTCAGATTGTCTCTTTGTCTAACCTGTTTGTTGGCTTCATTTTTTACGCTATTGATTTCAGGTTGTTAGTTTCTCATGTACCAGATGAAGTCCGCATTATTTTACCTGTATATCTTGTCATTTGTCAAACAATGCTAACACCGTTTTTGTATGGATTTAATTTACCAAAGATAAGGCAATCATGTAAATGGATTCTGTTTAACAGAAAATAAATACCTTTGTTGAGCAAGCGTCTGTTTTAGAGCATCTCTGCCCTTTGGGAGAGTAACATTAGACATCCATCTTGTGGTTTGCAGTCATGAAAAAATAAAATCTGTTCACATCAGTTATTTAAGGCAATCATCAAAAATGTTTCAGTTTAACAGAATTTATTTACAATAAACCATCAGGCTCATTTCACACCTTCACAGTCTATGGTATGGTGTTTCTCTTCAGTTGAATCAATTGTAAGTAAGTAAGTAAGTAAAACTTTGTTTATATAGCACCTCTTGAGGCAGCTGCCACGAAGTGCTTCACAACAGTAAAACAAAGTACAAAGAAAACATTAAGCAAATGCAATATTAAAAAGATGAGTTTTTAACTGTCCTTTAAAAGATGCCACCGAATCCACCGCTCTCAGGGAGACAGGGAGAGAATTCCACAGACGGGGTGCCACAGAGGCAAAAGCTCTGTCTCCTTTCGTTTTGAGTCTTGAGGGATGTATAGCCAGGAGACCCTGGTCACATGATCTCAATGATCTGATGGGAGTATATGGATGCAGGAGTTCACTGATGTAAGAAGGTGCTTGTCCATGGAGTGCTCTAAAAGTAAGAACTAAAATTTTAAACTGGATTCTGAATTTCACGGGGAGCCAATGAAGCTTGATCAGAAGCGGGGTAATATGAGAATACTTAGAGGATTTCATAAGAAGCCTTGCCGCTGCATTTTGAACAACTTGTAAACGTTCTAAAGAGCTTTTGCTAAGACAGTTAAACAAGGCATTACAATAGTCCAGACGGGAAGATATGAATGCATGAATGACAATCTCAAGTTCCGAGTGTGACACAATGGGACTCAATTTGGCAATGTTCCTTAGGTGGTAGAAACAAGAATGAACCAAAGACTTGACGTGAGTGTCCAAAGTGAAGGCAGAATCAAATGTGACCCCAAGGTTCCTAATGGAGGACTTAGCAAATTTTGCTTATCTGGGGCACAGATAAGTATTTCCGTTTTATCCTCATTTAGTTGGAGAAAATTGTCTGCCAACCATGTTTTAATAGAGTCTAAGCACAAAGTTAGCACCTGTAGCCTAGAAACATGTTCGTGCTTAAAGGAGATATAAAGTTGAATGTCATCAGCGTAACAGTGATATGAAATTCCGTCAAAGGTACCCAGGATGTGCTTTAACGGGAGTAAGTATAAAAGAAACAATAAAGGCCCCAAAACAGAGCCCTGGGGGACACCACAAGAGAGATAAGCACAAGAGGACCTGAAATCAGAAGTAGCCACATGAAAGGATCGTTCAGATAAATAGGAGGCGAACCACTTCAAAGCAGATCCTGATACACCGACCCAGTGTTTCAACCTATCAAGCAGAATTGTATGGTCCACAGTATCAAAGGCAGACGTGAGATCCAACAGCAATAATACAGAACATTCTCCTGCATCACTACTCAACAAAATTGTTAGAATAGATAAACATGTAACTGTTTTTCTATGTATCACAATGTGTTCATCATAAACATGCACATGACCATCAGACTGTAAGCACAAAACATACTCTCATACACCTGGACCCTCCAGGTGAGGAAAGCAGGTAACGCCTGTTTCCTGACGTCACACACACATACACACACCCCCCACACACACTTACGTGATGCTAAAATAAAAGCACCGGCAGGAAGAAGAAAGTCAGACTCTCTTTCAGAGGCACGTGAGTGTTAGCTGACTGAGACTCTCCCTGCAGGTAAAAAGACCAACTACGGGTTTCTGTGTCTTTCTTTATTCAACGGTGGTCCGAACCTAACATTTTTTGGTCCTTCGAGAGCCGGGCGGGCAGTGAGGAGGTTTTCCCAACGACTACGGAGCGACGCCGGCAGACTGTCCGGACAGCCAGCTGCAATAGAGGCGCTGCACAAAAGACCTGGGGCATGACGTTTGTCGCCAGGCCCGGCTTCATAGGTTTCTCCGCGGTCGCTGGGAACGCTTTCCTCGAGACCCGATCCACCAAGTGAAGACGACAGAAACCAGGTAGGACAAAACGTGGACTACTGAGTCGGACCGGGTCCGATTGCCATTATAACTTTAAGGGAAATTTGGCTTTTCAGGGAAAACTGTAGTCTACGTCCTCCGAACCGGGTTCGTGAGGTAACCGGCCGGAGCTTTTCAGGGAAAAGCACAAACAAATCGTACACTACTGAGTCGGACCGGGTCCGATTGCCAGGATAACTTTCAGGGAAAGTTGGCTTTTCAGGGAAAACTGTAGTATACGTCCTCCGAACCGGGTTCGTGAGGTAACCGGCCGTTGTAACTTTCAGGGAAAGTTCGCTTTTCAGGGAAAAGCGCCCTCAGCACAGGGTTCACGAGGGGCACCGGCCGAAGTAACTTTCAGGGAAAGTTAGCTTTTCAGGGAAAAGCAAATAAAGCATAAAACGGTACCGTAGGTGTTCTCGCCGAAAGGAGAAAGTAAATTGGTAACTCCCGCCCAACGGAGAAATTTTAATTTGGCCTTAATTTGGAATTTTGGTGTTCTCACCGTAAACAAAGATTTAAAATAGGCGCCATAAATACGCGTATGTGTGTGTGTGAAAGTGAGCGAGAGTGAAAGCCGCCATTGAAGTGGAAGCAGCAGCATGAAGAAAATCTAACGGTTTTCAACTTCATGGTCTGTTGAAGTACACAGTGAAGGGCGGATTTGGGTTTAGGTCTCAATAAAGACACGTGGTCTGTACGAGACAAAGCACAGGCTGATTGTACGTAGGGAACAATGGGTAAGTCCTCGTCGAAATGCGAGGCCGCCGTATTAGAGGGCGATGTAAAATTTATGGAATGGCATAAACAAGGGTCAACTCAATATATAACTAAATGGAAGAAAAAATATGGGTTTAAGGGAAAGTTGGTAGTGACAGAATGTGAAAACTTAGTAACACAGCTGCAACAAAAAGCAGCATTTTGCAAAAAGGCACAGTTGGAACTGCAGTGTGCTAAGTTGTGGCTGTTACAAGCTAAACGCCGACAGGAACAGCGGAAGGCAAAAGCCACAGCAGCAAAACCACCCACACACGTGCACGCAGCTGTAATAAAGGCAGATGAGGAAACTCACATTGTATGTAGATCCCAGCAAGACCGTAGTGGGCCTGACCCTGCGGCACCCGGAGCCGAGCCATGTTTAGCGGGGGGAGGAGCTAACGGCGTAAAACAAGCCGCGCCATGTTTAGCGGGGGGAGGAGCTAACGGCGTAAAACAAGCCGCGCCATGTTTAGAGGGGGGAGGAGCTAACGGCGTAAAACAAGCCGCGCCATGTTTAGAGGGGGGAGGAGCTAACGGGGGTAAAACAAGCCGCGCCATGTTTACAGGGGGGAGGAGCTAGTGGGACAAAACAACATGAGACCCAAGCAAGGGAAGGCTTAACAGCTGTTTCTCCCGCAGCTTTTTCTCCCATTGCGAGCCGCACCAGAAATGGGGAACTTAAAACACTGGCGCACATAGATGTGCATGCCACACCTAAGCCAGCAGGTTATCCCATTTTATCAGAGTACGGGCATGAAAGGGATTGTTTCAATTGTGGAGGGCCCCCACCCGCACTGGAACCAGTGGCACAAACCTTCCCAATGCTCCAAGTCGCGAACCCAAACATAGGGACAGCGAGCACCCCTCAACCTCCCACTATTTTGGTTTACCGACCTTGGACTGAAACTGAAATGCAAGAGGCCGTTAGAGGCTTAACCCCACACAAAATTGACATAGAGCAATGGGCGACAGATATAAGGGGATTACAAACCTCGTTTAACCTGAATGGGGATGAAATGTTTCGTGTGTTCCGCAACCATTTTAAACACGAGTGGGGAAGAGTAAGGGACACCTTCACAGGAAGAGATGAGGGCGGCAACATTTTAAGGCATAATTCAGAAATCTTACGGCAAGGGATGGAAGGAGTAATTTTGAGAACAAAACAGACCCTAGTGCCACCCCCAAATTATGACAAAATTAACCAATGCAGACAAAAGGAGGGTGAAGATGTGTACGAGTACCAAGGTCGCCTGGAAGCAGTTTTTAAAGCCCACAGCGGCATTCCTGAAAGTACAGAACCAAACAACCCCTACCAACAACACCTAAAACTAGCACTAATGTCAGGATTTCAGCCCAAATATTCTGATTTTATTCGAAAACACTTTGTAAATCACTCAACGGCTAATGTAAATGAAATTATGAACTGGGCAACACACGCAGAGGGAGTGATACAGAGAAAAAAAGGCGAAAAATCTAAATCAGTGGGGGGCAGTAGCGCGTTCATGACCGACACTATGCCACAGGACTCCCAAGTGTTTCTCGTCGCCCCTTCTCAGAGCAGCCAAGGGAAAAGGTTTCAACACCAGAAGGGGAAAGCCAAAAGTGATGAATGTTACAATTGTGGCCGGAGAGGTCACTTCGCCAGGGACTGCCTGAGGGAAAGAAGGGACGGAAGACGGCAAAGGACAGGTCACAGGAAAGGCAGGAGAGACCCCCCATACAATCCTGACTATGACAGCGACCACAACATAGCATGACTAGACCAGGAACCACGAGAACATGGCCAGAAAATCACTGTGGATTTCCAAAGCATACTGGCCATGCTTTCCAAGCCAGGTGAAAAACCCACAATAATACTCACAGTAAATGGCAAAGACTTAGAGTTTTTGTGTGACACAGGGGCAGACCGAACAGTAATTAGAGAACCGTTCCCAAACCGCAAACCAACAAGAGATAAAGTATACGTGAAATCAGCTAATGGACACCTGAGTACTCTGTCACTATCCAGCCCAGTACAAATTTACAATTCTGAACTGGACACGGAGGTCAGAGGGACAGTGGTCTTAAGCCCAGAATGTCCAGTAAATCTACTAGGTAGAGATATGATGGCCAAACTGAAAATAGCTGTTATCCCAACACCCACCGGCATGCAAGCCAAGACTATTAGTGAACTACATCACAATGAAGAAGAAGAAGGAAAACATTATTACTGGAGTCCAGCTTTGCCATTCCCGGACACAGGCGTTGTAGATCAGGCATGATCCTTTGTCAGCTTACAGGACCATCCCGAACTAAAAGACGTTCCAGACCATCTGTGGTCCAAAGGGCCATCCGATGTAGGTCTTCTTAAGACTGCGCGACCAGTAATCATGAAACCCAAAACTGCTTACAGGCCAATTGTGAGGCAATACCCCCTGAAACCAGACGCCCAAGCAGGGATTGAGCCAGTAATAACTGACATGATCAAAGCTGGAATAATAATAGAAATGCCAGACGCTAAATGTAACACTCCAATATTTCCTGTTAAGAAAATAGGAACAGAAAAGTGGAGGCTAGTACAGGACCTGCGTGCTGTCAATGAAGCTGTGCAATCCAGAGCCCCATGTGTCCCAGACCCCCACACATTGTTGAATCAACTCACTCCAGATAAAAAATGGTTCTCAGTGATAGACTTGAGCAATGCTTTCTTTTCAATCCCACTGCATCCAGACTCCCAAGATTGGTTTGCGTTCACTTTCAAAGGGAAAAAATTTGCATACAGTAGGCTTGCGCAAGGCTTCACCGATAGTCCGACCATATTTTCCCAGGAAATTAGTAACTGTCTGTCAGCCATGCCAATCTCACCACACTCTCAAGTTCTGACATACGTGGATGACATTCTAGTAGCATCAGACTCTGAAGAGCACTGCAGACAGCAATCTCTCAGAGTATTACAACACCTAGCTGACACAGGTAACAAAGTCAGCTTGGACAAGTTACAGTGGGTGAAACAGGAGGTAAAGTATTTGGGGCACACACTCACACAAGAAGGGCGGAGACTGCTAGAGACAAGAAAATCATCACTAGCACAAACACCTAAACCAAAAACCAAGAAGCAAATGATGACCTTTTTAGGACTATGTAATTATTGCAGAGCATGGATCCCTAATTATGCCCAACTGACGCAACCATTGCTCTCCCTAATATACGACAACCCCATGGCAATGACAGATGTCATACAATGGACAACAGACGCTGCAGAAGCTTTCACAAGAGTAAAAGAAGCACTGGTAACAGACCTAGTGCTGCCTCTTCCAAATTACAAAAAGATTTTGTCCAGACTGTAGATTGCAAGGATGGCTTTATGACTTCAGCTCTGTTACAGTCTTTTGGAGATAAATTAAGGCCAATCGCGTATTACTCCAAACGCCTAGATGCAGTCTCACGAGCATTACCACATTGCGTGCAAGCAGTATGTGCAGCAGCACTCGCTGTTGAGGCCTCCAGAGAACTGGTGCTTTTCCACTCACTTACACTTAAAGTGCCACATGCAGTATCAGTTTTGCTCTTACAGAGCAAAATGACATTCTTATCTCCAGCCAGACACTTGAGCTGCATAGCTCTCCTGTTATCGCAACCACACATAACTATAGAGCGCTGCACCACTCTAAACCCAGCCACTCTACTACCAACGCCACATGACGGCGACCCTCATGACTGCAAAGTGCTGGCGGAACAAACCAGTAAGCCCAGATTAGACTTGCAAGACGAACCACTGGCGAGAGGCCACGTTGTGTTTGTGGATGGCTCAAGCCGGAAAAAGGATAGAAACAAAACAGACACGGGCTACGCTATAGTCACCAATACCACCATAATCAAAGCTGAGAAACTGCCCTCACACCTCTCTGCTCAAGCAGCCGAGTTAATCGCATTAACCGAAGCATGCAAGCATTATGCAGGTAAAGCAGTCACGATTTACACCGACAGCCAGTATGCCTTTTCTGCCGTACATTTGTTTGCAGCGCAGTGGGCGAGAAGGGGAATGCTGACCTCTACAGGAAAGCCAGTGAAACATGCTGAACTGTTAAAAAACCTATTAGCAGCCATAAAACTGCCATCAGCCCTGGCCATTTGTAAATGCGCGGCACACAAAACAGGCACAGACTTGGTAGTACTGGGAAACAACTACGCTGACAAAGTGGCAAAACTGTCTGCAAGTGGTAAATATGGCACCTCAGATGCTTATACAACAATTGTGGAACCCTTGTGAACCGACGTGCTGCACGACATGCAGCAGCAAGCTCCTAAACCTGAAATAGAGCAATGGCTAAAGGATGGGGCATCTAAACTAAACCAGCTGTACCACATAAATGGAAAACCTGTACTTCCTAGGTCACTGTTCAAAACAGCAGCCATATTGACACATGGTTTAACACATGTGTCAACAGGGGGTATGGTGAATATTATAAATAAGCATTTCTATACTAAAGGCTTCAATAATTACTCAAAACAGTTTTGTAGGGCATGCATCATCTGTTGTAAGAATAACCCCCAAGGCAACATAAGGCCAATGCGAGGGACCTTTCCTACCCCCAGCTACCCATTCCAATTTCTGCACATGGATTTTATAGAGCTAAACCCATGTAAGACCTATAAGTATTGCTTAGTGTTAATAGATCCTCTGACTAAGTGGGTCGAAATAATTCCAGCAGTGAAAGCGGACGCACTCACAGTAGCAAAAACTCTGTGCAAAACTATTGTACCCACGTATGGGGTACCTGAAAAACTGTGGAGCGACAATGGCCCACATTTCGTAAATGAAATAGTGAGCAAAGTATTGCAAAACCTAGGGGTACAGCTAAAAAATCACTGCTCTTATCATCCGCAAAGCGCTGGACTCGTTGAAAGAACAAATGGTACAGTAAAAAACAGACTAAGGAAATGTATGGCAGAAACGGGAAGGCCCTGGGTAGAATGCATAGACTTAGTAAAAACATACATGCATGTGACCCCCAACAACACAGGGATAACCCCCTATGAGGCATTGTTTGGCCGACCTTTTAGACTCCCAGTATACACAGAAGAACAACAAGCAGAGGAAGAGACAGACTTAAGTGATTGGATGAGAAAGTTGTTCCAAAGCAAAAATGTTGTTGATACAAATAAACTGCCGGAAGGCCTTTCTGCTTCTCCACAGGAACATCCGGTGGCGGTGGGAGACTGGGTCCTGGTCAGAGTGATTAAGAAGAAGTGCTGGAACCAACCCCGGTGGGACGGACCCTACAAAGTACTACTGACCACACCAACTGCAGTCAAAATAGCAGAGAGATCCACGTGGATACACCTCAGCCATTGCAAAAGGATTGAGCCAATCAACGCTGAGTAGGGGGCGGAAGTCGGGCTTCAAAGGGGTAAGTGAGCCCTAGGCCACTTTCGTCTCAAACCCGTGAAGAAAACAACTGAACCCCCCACTAAATAGGGATGCTCATTCACGTGCAATGACCACGTGGAACTGGATCTGGACCCTGGGCGCATTGATGACCATCGCAACTGCAACACCACTGAACCACCTCAAGTACCCACATGCCTACGCAACCAACGAATGGTGGCGACTGATGAACGCAACAGCTTATAATAGAAACTACACCAATTGCTATGTGTGCTCCCACATGCCAGTAGCAGCCCATAATTCAGGCCTCAGGCCATATAATGTCAGGTGGACAAAGTCATGGTGCCTGTACGGCCTGTCAACCCACCCAGGAAGTGGTAAACTGTGGCAGAACTCTAACTTCAGTCAACCATTAAAAATCAATTGGGCCAAAACACCGATCACTAGAGCTGAATGTATCCCAAATGAAGATTTGGTAGCATGGCCACAGCTGTCCGTAGCACTACCAGAAGTATTAATGCTAACCCATCTTCCCAGAAAGGCTTTTCCAGCATGCGTGGTTAACAATGGATCCCGAGAGGTGGGGAAGCTGCCTCACACGTTGTGTAACAGTACGTTTTCCTACTGTCCACGACAGAACGAGACGAAGTGCATGTACTGCCTCCAGAATCCCACGTGTGCAAAGAACAGTACGCTCCAAGAGGCAGCATGTGCGATGACCAACCGCTCGTTACCGCTGGAAGATGGAAGTCAGAGTTACTGCTCCCGCATAGCCCCTGGGCCTAAAGGAACCCGGGTACTGACGGACTGGTATTTTGTATGTGGACACAAAGCCTATGTCTCCTTACCACCTGACTGGAATGGACTGTGCACCATAGCATCATTATCAGACCATGTGTTCTTTATGCAAAGAACAAGCACAACCAGCAGGCACCGCCGTGAAGTGACTGAACGGGTCGAGGATGTTCCCAAGGAATGGAGAATATGGGGAACCGGGGAAAAGATAGGACAGAGCCTGTTTCCATGGGTCGGAGTCGGACTGGTTCGGGACCATGTCGAGATAAACAGGTACGCCCTACTCCGTCTGATAAACGCCACAAGAACTTTAGGCAAAGGAACTTCACGGGAGTTGAGCGCCTTGCGTGCAATGGTGATGCAGAACAGAGTGGTTTTGGACTTGCTGGCTGCCCCGCAAGGAGAAGTATGCAAGATAATTGGACAGACTTGTTGCACCTTCATCCCTGATGAAAACGGTGATGGGGGGAGTATCCACACTGCTTTGTCTGACTTAGACACCCTGCAGCAGTATGTAGAACGGCAGACACCTGGAGGGAATCTGGATTGGCTCTCTTGGCTGACTACTGGAGCCTGGTGGCAAATTCTGCTGAAAGTCTTAGTGCCACCAGGGGTCATTCTGCTACTCTTTTGTTTATTTTTCAGTTGTATTGTTCCATGTTTAAGGAAAATGATGACAAATGTTTTCATTTCAGCTTTCTATCAGTATACCCTTGTGCAGGGTGAGCAGGAGGGTGAAACAGAAGACCAAATATGAAACCCCCATTGAAAATGGGAGACCAAGTGGTGGGGGTGGATGTAAACTGGTTTTCAAACTAATGTTTAATTTTTGCAAATGTATGTAGGTGCTTCCCCGAGTGAGACTGACTAGCAGTGGCTGCTGTGAGCGGCGGGGCCGTTGAGGAATTTTCCTGTCTTGAAAGAATAGAGAGTGTGACTTTGGGTCAAAAGAAGGATAGACAGCCGCATGACAGGATTTTTGCCTCAACCTCATTCAGGATTGTATGTGCTATGTTCATGATAAACAGGGAGGAATTGTTAGAATAGATAAACATGTAACTGTTTTTCTATGTATCACAATGTGTTCATCATAAACATGCACATGACCATCAGACTGTAAGCACAAAACATACTCTCATACACCTGGACCCTCCAGGTGAGGAAAGCAGGTAACGCCTGTTTCCTGACGTCACACACACATACACACACCCCCCACACACACTTACGTGATGCTAAAATAAAAGCACCGGTAGGAAGAAGAAAGTCAGACTCTCTTTCAGAGGCACGTGAGTGTTAGCTGACTGAGACTCTCCCTGCAGGTAAAAAGACCAACTACGGGTTTCTGTGTCTTTCTTTATTCAACGGTGGTCCGAACCTAACAAAAATGTCATTTGAAACTCTAAGGAGAGCTGTTTCTGTGGAGTGGACTCTCCGAAAGCCAGACTGAAATTTGTCAAAAATATTATGTTTTTCTAAGAAGGCTGAAAGCTGATTAGCTACAACCTTCTCTAAAATCTTAGCTAAAAAAGGCAGTTTAGAAATTGGTCTGTAATTATTAAAGGTAGTAGTGTCAAGATTAGATTTCTTTAAAAGAGGATGAATAACAGCAGTCTTAAGATAAGCTGGAACACGGCCAGAGGCTAATGACGTATTAATTATGGAAAGGATGCATGGACTGATGTGACGAAAGACATTTTTGAACAGTGGTGCAGGCAGGATGTCCAGAGTACATGAAGATACTTTCAATGATTCAACCAATTTTATCAGCTCAGGTAAGGAAACAGGAGAAAAGCTTTCCAGAGTAACAGACCGGGCTGGAAGAGAAATGGCTATTGAAAAACCTGGGTGCGAAATATTGGATCTTAAATTACTGGCCTTGTCTATCAGAAAGGATAGAAAATTATTACAATCTTCACTTGAAAAAATTGGCACAGAGGGTAGAGCAGGAGTAACGATATCAGTAATTGTGTCAAATAACACCTTTGGATTTCCTCTACTTCTCATCACCAGCTGAGAAAAGTAGGAAGCCCTCGCATCTTTAACAGAATTATTAAAATCAGCTAAAAGATCCTTCAGGTATAGACGATGGACATGTAAGCGAGATTTTCTCCATAGACGCTCAGCTTTGTGACAGGAGCGCTTTAAGGAGCGGATGCTGTCATTTATCTAGGGCGACGTTTTAAAAACAGGAGCTAATCTAGATATTACCGGGCAAATTTCATCTAAAATTGAAAGGCAATAGTCATAAAAGAGATTTGTTAAGTGATCAACATCGTCAAACAGAGATAAAAATAGGTTCAATCTGTCGGAGAAAATGATTGCTGACGAGGGGCTGATGATGCGAGAGCTAACCACACGTCTAACAGGTGATAGAGTCACATGATAGGACAAGTTAAAAAAGACACAATGATGGTCAGAAATAAGAATATAATTTGAATAAATAGAGTCAACTTTTAAACCCAAGGTAAAAGCAAGGTCCAGAGTGTGACCCTTGTCATGCGTGGGGCCAGATACATGCTGGGTAAAATGAAATGATTCCATGACACTGATAAAACTCTTGGCAAAGAGATCAGCTTCATCATCGATATGAATATTAAAATCCCCAGCTATAACCAGTCTGGATAGTTTTATAGTACAGGATAAAAAATCATGAAATTCCTTTAAAAACAAGCCACTCGCGCCAGGAGGACGGTACACCACAGCACAGTACAGAGGATTCTTATTTCCAATTTTAATCAGCTGTAGCTCAAATGAAGAAAAGCGTCCACTCTGCGTTGAGCGACAAGGAAACCGGTTCCGAAAAACCGCAGCAATATCTCCTCCTCAGCCCGACGTCCGAGGTTGACTGATGAAAGAATATCCATCAGGGCAGAGTTCAATAAGAGATGAATGGTCAGAGTCACGCTGCCAGGTTTCAGTCAAGAGTAGAAAATCTAAGTTTTTGGAGAGTATAAAATCATTTAAAATGAACGATTTATTAGTCACTGAACGGGCATTACGTAGTGCCATGCTCAGTAAGGAGGATGCCTGATTCATGGCTGATGTACGGGGTATGGGACGTAAAAGTTGAGGGTTTGAGCCAGGGCTCTCATAAAATCCAGTCACCGAGGGGAATAAAGGCCAGGTAGAGGAAAAGTCTGGATGGACCCTCCTAAGGGAGCACTGTCGTATGAAGCCGGGCCCAGAGATTTCGGGCAGAGATATTAAAAAGGGATTTACCTCCATGAAAGGTGATCGAGCACAGGAAGTCAGAAAAGCACGACGACGCTTACCCGTTATACCCCGCTTCCAGAGCAGTCTAAGCTTCACTTGGATACCCGCTCGTTTTCCTCCCCTCCTGCGTGATTTACGAGGCCCCAGGAAAAAACCATCAAGGACGCCAGATACTGAGTCAATCCCTGGGAGTAGAGGATGAAGAACGCTGACACCAGGAAAAAAGGCATCTTGACCCATCATGGAGGCAAGGATGGACAGGAGTGTTTGGCGATCATACACCAGAGCTGGGAATACATTCCTCGTGCAAAGCGAAAACAGCAGAACAGCAGAGAAAAATAATGGTAATGGAGAGCGAAACAAACTGCGGCCGGTAGTGGCAGAGCCGAACACAGGCGCCATCTTACCGGAAAACGATTGTGTTAGTGCAGGTATTATAGTCCTCAGGAGAACCTCTGTGCTAACGTTTTGAGAGCACTGAGCAGTCGGATGCATAAACAATCAAATTATGCACTAACATAAGCTCGAACCAACTTACAGAAATGGGTACGAGAAGGTTTTATTGCAGGACAGAATGTGATCAGACAGTTAGGGTCGTTCCTTCGGTGAGGACAGTGAACCTGATGAGTATGGCAGTAAATGCATGTAGACCCCACAGTTAAGAAACCAGGGGTCACTTAAAGGTCATAAGTAAATTATGTGCATGCTCTACTCTATGCAAGCCAATTAAGAGCTGCAAGACACTGGGTTCAGGATACCACAGTGTAATGTAGCTTTTAGTATTTGGTTACACCTTTTCATTTGTCCATTAGTTTGGGGATGTTAACCTGAGGTCAAACTACTTTTAGCTCCCAAGGATTCACAAAAAGCTTTCCAAACTTGAGAAATAATCTTGGGACTTCTATTATAAAAAATCTCATATGGATGGCGTGGAGTCGAAACACATGATATTCCTGGAGTTTTGCTGTTTCAGTGGAAGTAGGTAGCTTAGAAAGTGCTATGAAATGGGCTTCTTTAGAGAACCTGTTTATGATGGCTAGCATGACTGTTACCTTTAAATGGCAGCAGACCAGAACATAGTCTAATCCTATATGTGACCAGGACACCACTGTCTGTTGGAGCTGCAAGCTTTATTTTATAGCCAAACAACAAACTGTGCTTTTGCTTATGTTACTCTACTAGCATCTGAACTCCCGCTCCCTCGCTGTCTCCCCTCTCTCTCTGCCCTCCTCCACTCACGCACACACACGTCACACTGATAACCCTTCCTCTCTTAAAGGGGTCATACCAGTCTCATAACAAAGGGGTTGTAGCTGATCACCAGGACCCATGATCTGCAGGGTCTCACATGGTACTGCATTGAAAACAGGACTGATTCTGTCATTGAAATCACTTCAGTTTATTAAGTAGGGAAACTTGTTGCACTTCAGTTTTTAAAATTATAAACAACAATACAAAAATAAATGAACATACATTAAATACATGAATACACAAAATCCACACAAGGACCAGCCACAGGATTTTAGAAGAGAAAGGATGATTTTTATTGGCCATGATGCATCTGGCTTTCCAAAACACCTGTTGCTCAAATATAGTTCAGAGATTACATTGTTCACTGAGTACTTTACATGCTTGTTTCACAACATTCTGTAATCTTTGCCTGTTCTGCACTGACAAACAGCAGTTGAGTGCTTGTGTCACAACAGCACCCTAGCGCTACACACAGCTATACACCGCATACATTCACATAAACAAATTAATGCAGCCATCATATCACTGACACGTTGGGGAGGGGTGGGCGGGTCATAATGCACCCCTATTTCCTACACCTCACCTGTTTTTCTTTTGTTTTTACAGGTGCAGCAGTTGATGCATTTTTACTTGTGCTCTGTTGTCTATTTCCCCCTTTTCTATTTTTTCCCCCTTTCTCTTTTTTTCTTTCTTGCTTTTTTCCCCAGCCTGTCAACTTTGGCATTGCTACAACACATATACATTTATGCGAAAAATAACACAAATAAATAAAAGGAAAAACACTAACAAGAGGAGCCTACAGTGGTATGCAACAGTTTAACACCCCTGATAGTTTTCATGATTTTCCTTTATAAATCTTTGGTTGTTTGGATCAGCAATTTCAGTTAAATCTATCATATAGCAGACAAACACAGTGGAATGTGAGAAGTAAAATTAAGTTTACAGAATTTACAGAAAGTGTGCAATAATTACTTAAACAAAATTAGGCAGGTGCATAAGTTTGGGCACCCCAACAGAAAAATTACATCAATATTTAGTAGATCGTCCTTTTGCAGAAATAACAGCCTCTAAATGCTTCCTATAGCTTCCAGTGGGAGTCTCGATTCTGGTTGAAGGTATTTTTTGACCATTCTTCTTTATAAAACATCTCCAGTTCAGTCAGGTTTGATGGTTTCCAAGCATGGACAGCCCACTTTAAATCACATCACAGATTTTCAATAATATTCAGGTCTGGGGACTGAGATGGCCGTTCTAGAACGTTGTACTTGTTCCTCTGCGTGAATGTCTTAGTAGATTTTAAGCAGTGTTTAGGGTCGTTGTCTTGTTGAAGTATCCAGCCCCGGTGCAACTTCAACTTTGTCACTGATTCTTGAATATTGTTCTCAAGAATCTGCTGATATTAACTTGAATCCATGCGACCCTCCACTTTAAGGAGATTCCCAGTACCTGCACTGGCCCCACAGCCCCACAGCATGATGGAACCACCACCAAATTTTACTGTGGGTAGCAAGTGTTTGTCTTGGAATGCTGTGTTCTTTTTCCACCATGCATACCGCCCCTTGTTATGTCCAGATAATTCAATTTTAGTTTCATCAGTCCACAGCACCTTATTCCAACAACAGCCTTGGCAGTAAAGTTCAGCCCAGTCCACCTCATTTCTCCTCCTCTGTGCTGCAGCTATAAATGTTAGCAGAGGCTTTTGTCTAGTTCAGATGGGAGGGAAGCAGCTGAGTTTGTTATGTGTTATTGTCATCAGATGAATCTCTGGGATCAAACCTTGAATCTTGTTAAGTATAAAACTGTTTCCTGTTTGTTTGTCGATTGCTGATGTGTGAATTCACAGCTGCTAAGAAGGAAGATGTCATAATGAGGTAATGTACGTAAAACAGCATCTGAACTATATAATACAAACTTTGCTCAAGATCTGGTGCTCTCATTCATTTATAAAAAGGACCATTCATAACATTATTACTGATCTCTCTTTTTCACTGTGGGATATTACGCAGAAAATGGAAAACTCAAGTCAGATTGTGTCCTTTGTGCTGACTGCTTATGGAAACATTGGAGAGCTAAAATACCTGTATTTTAGCATAATACTGTTGTGGTACCTCTCTATATGTGTGGCCAACACACTTCTTATTGTGGTCATACATGTGGACAGAAGGCTGCATGAGCCAATGTATATACTGCTTTGCAATTTATGTGTGAATGAAATAAAATTCAGCACATCACTGTATCCTCTTCTGCTCTCACAGATGTTTTCAGACAGCCATGAAGTGACCCTGCCGTGGTGTTTTCTGCAGATATGTTGTTTGTATACAAGTGCTCCTGCTGAGTTTTGCAGTTTAGCAGCCATGGCCTATGACAGATATATTGCCATTTGTCATCCATTACACTATAATGTCCTAATGAACACAGAGAGGGTGTTTGTGATGATTCTGCTTGTGTGGATTTATTCATTTGTTAGTTTTATTCTCTCATTTTCATTTATCTTCAGTTTAAAGTTTTGTGCAAATAATATTGACAATGTGTATTGTGACCACCAATTATTGATTAAACTTTCATGTTCTGTTTCAGTCCATAGCAATATATTGGAGATATTCTTTGCCATTGTGAGTATTTTCATACCATTCAGTCTCATTTCACTCTCTTACATGAAGATTTTGAAAGCTTGTCGAAAAACATCAAAAGAAAACAAGCAGAAAGCCGTGACTACTTGCACACCTCAGATCGTCTCTGTGTCAAACCTGTTTGTCGGCTGCATTTTTTCTTTTATTAATTTCAGGTTGTTAGTTGCTCATGTACCAGATGAAGTCCATGTAATTTTACCTATGTATCTCCTCATTTGTCAACCAATACTCACACCATTTATGTATGGATTTCATTTGCCAAAGATAAGGCAATCATGTGAAAGGTTTCTGTTTAACAGAAATTCTTAGTTATTAAACTTTCCTTAAAAATTGTTCATTTGTGTTTTTTTAGGTGCTTCTCTGCTGCAACCAACTTGATTCAAAGAATCATCTAGTTATCAGGCAGTTGAAGCATGAAATCCTCAGCTGATTGTTTGAATCAAGTGCTTGATGAAATTGTGACAACTGCCACTGGTCAGTGTGTTACAACAAGTATTAACAGTAATAAACATTTACTAAACTTATATTATATATATATATATATATATATATATATATATATATATATATATATATATATATATATATATATATATATATATATATATATATATTATGGAATGCCATTTAGGAAATTATTATATATATATAAAAATAAGAGTCTGAATATATTGAATGAAAGTCTGAATATATGGAATGATGTCTGAATATATTGAATGAAAGTCTGAATATATAAAATGAAAGTCTGAATATATTGAATGAAAGTCTGAATATATGGAATGATGTCTGAATATATTGAATGAAAGTCTGAATATATGGAACGAAACTTGAATATATTGAATGAAAGTCTGAATATATTGAATGAAAGTCTGAATATATTGAACGAAACTTGAATATATTGAATGAAAGTCTGAATATATGGAACGAAACTTGAATATATTGAATGAAAGTCTGAATATATTGAATGAAACTTGAATATATTGAATGATGTCTGAATATATTGAATTAAAGTCTGAATATATGGAACGAAACTTGAATATATTGAATGAAAGTCTGAATATATTGAATGAAACTTGAATATATTGAATGAAACTCTGAATATATGGAACGAAACTTGAATATATTGAATGAAAGTCTGAATATATTGAATGAAAACTGACGTCACGGAAGCTCTTGCGCCATCTAGTGTTTTCATTACGTAAAGCACATAATGTCGCTACAAGAAATGACACTATGAGTCAATCTGCAGGGAATTTAGTGGCAGAAATCCTAAATAATGAGTAGCTAATTAACACCCTGGCAAATGCATGAACTGGCCAACATAATGCTAGCAGCAGTGTTCCTAATCATACTACTGATGAAGAGTTTTATTCAGTGAATCTCTCAGGTCAGACAGCTCCTGCGTATCAAGCTAACAATAAGCAGAACATGCCTTCCACATCCACATCTCAGATTCTAGACAGGGCCTGTTGTTGTGGAGGGTGCCTGTGCATGTTCTGCGTAATGTTAGCTTGCATGCAGGAACTTTCTGACCTGAGAGGTTCGCTGCATTTGGTCTTCCACGATGAAACAGTGAAGATGAACTGCAGATTGACTCATAGTGCCGCTTCTTGTAGCGACATTATGCGCTTTACGTAACGAAAACACTAGATGGCGCTTCCGTGACCACAGCTTTCATTCAATATATTCAGACTTTCATTCAATATATTCAGACTTTCATTCAATATATTCAGACTTTCATTCAATATATTCAGACATCATTCCATATATTCAGACTTTCATTCAATATATTCAAGTTTCATTCAATATATTCAGACTTTCATTCAATATATTCAAGTTTCATTCCATATATTCAGACTTTCATTCAATATATTCAGACATCATTCCATATATTCAGACTTTCATTCAATATATTCAGACTTTCATTCAATATATTCAGACTTTCATTCAATATATTCAAGTTTCATTCAATATATTCAGACATCATTCCATATATTCAGACTTTCATTCAATATATTCAGACATCATTCAATATATTCAGACTTTCATTCAATATATTCAGACTTTCATTCAATATATTCAAACATCATTCAATATATTCAGACTTTCATTCAATATATTCAGACTTTCATTCAATATATTCAAACATCATTCAATATATTCAAGTTTCATTCAATATATTCAGACTTTCATTTTATATATTCTGACTTTCATTCCATATATTCAGACTTTCATTCAATATATTCAGACTCTTATTTTTATATATATATAATAATTTCCTAAATGGCATTCCATAATATATATATATATATATAATATAATATATATAAATAAATAAAGAGAGAGAGAGAGAGAGAGAGAGAGAGATAGTGAGTGTGTAGAATAAGATAGAAATACAACAGAAAAGCAATAAAAATACAATAGAAAATCAACATTAACACAGCAAGTATATTTACATTCCACATATTCTCAGGGAGTGGACCTGTTATATGATATCTGTTAATAAATTGTGCACTTGTATTGCACATAGGTTATATTGCACAAGGGTTTGAGGTTTTGCAGAAGGAAAATACTGCACTAATTACTGAGGGGAAAGACATTTTTACAGTTCAGTTTTTGTGGCCCTGTGATTGTTTTATGGTGACGTAGAAGCTGGTGAATTAATGTGATGTGTTTAGGAGTCTGATAGCCCATGGATATAAACTGTTTTTCAGTCTGCTGGTTCTGCATTTCTGGGATCTGAACCATTTGCCTGATGACAGACAGTTGAAGAGTACATGGCCAGGGTAAGTGGTGTCTATGGAAATTTTCCTGCCTCTGCAAAGCCTGCAGGAGGTAGCAATGTCTACCAGGGTGGGCAAAGGGTTACCAATTACTTTTTCTGCAATTCAATTCAATTCAATTCAATTTTATTTATATAGCGCCAAATCACAACAAACTGTCGCCTCAAGGCGCTTTGTATTGTGGGTAAAGACCCTACAATAATACAGAGAAAACCCAACAGTCAAAAACGACCCCCTATGAGCAAGCACTTGGCGACAGTGGAAAGGAAAAACTCCCTTTTAACAGGAAGAAACCTCCAGCAGAACCAGGCTCAGGGAGGGGCAGTCATCTGCCGCGACCGGTTGGGCTGAGGGGAGAGAAAGACATGCTGTGGAAGAGAGCCAGAGATTAATAACAATTAATGATTAAATGCAGAGTGGAGTATAAACAAAGTAAATAAGGTGAATGAGAAACAGTGCATTATGTGAACCCCCCAGCAGACTAGGCCTATAGCAGCATAACTAAGGGATGGTTCAGGGTCACCTGATCCAGCCCTAACTATAAGCTTTATCATAAAGGAAAGTTTTAAGCCTAATCCTAAAAATAGAGAGGGTGTCTGTCTCCCGAATCCAAGCTGGAAGCTGGTTCCACAGAAGAGGCGCCTGAAAGCTGAAGGCTCTGCCTCCCATTCTACTCTTAAGTATCCTAGGAACCACAAGTAAGCCAGCAGTCTGAGAGCGAAGTGCTCTGTTGGGGTGATATGGTACTATGAGGTCTTTGAGATAAGATGGTGCCTGATTATTCAAGACCTTGTATGTGAGGAGAAGAATTTTAAATTCTATTCTAGATTTAACAGGGAGCCAATGAAGAGAAGCCAATATGGGAGAAATCTGCTCTCTCTTTCTAGTCCCTGTCAGTACTCTAGCTGCAGCATTTTGGATCAGCTGAAGGCTTTTCAGGAAGCTTTTAGGACAGCCTGATAATAATGAATTACAATAATCCAGCCTAGAAGTAATAAATGCATGAATGAGCTTTTCAGCATCACTCTGAGAAAGGATGTTTCTAATTTTAGAAATATTGCGCAAATGCAAAAAAGCGGTCCTACATATTTGTTTAATATGTGCATTGAAGGACATATCCTGGTCAAAAATGACTCCAAGATTTCTCACAGTGTTACTGGAGGCCAAAGTAATGCCATCCAGAGTAAGTATCTGGTTAGACACCATGTTTCTAAGATTTGTGGGGCCGAGAACAAGAATTTCAGTTTTATCTGAATTTAGAAGCAGGAAATTAGAGGTCATCCAGGCCTTAATGTCTTTAAGACATTCCTGCAGTTTAACTAATTGATGTGTGTCATCTGGCTTCATTGATAGGTAAAGCTGAGTATCATCTGTGTAACAATGAAAATTGATGCAGTGCTTTCTAATAATACTGCCTAAGGGAAGCATGTATAATGTAAATAAAATTGGTCCTAGCACAGAACCCTGTGGAACTCCATAATTAATCTTAGTGTGTGAAGAAGACTCCCCATTTACATGAACAAATTGGAGTCTATGAGATAAATATGATTCAAACCACTGTAGTGCAGTACCTTTAATACCTATAGCAAGCTCTAATCTCTGTAATAAAATGTTATGGTCAACAGTATCAAAAGCTGCACTGAGGTCCAACAGGACAAGAACAGAGATGAGTCCACTGTCAGAGGCTGTAAGAAGATCATTTGTAACCTTCACTAATGCTGTTTCTGTACTGTGATGAATTCTGAAACCTGACTGAAACTCTTCAAATAAACCGTTCCTCTGCAGATGATCAGTTAGCTGTTTTACAACTACTCTTTCAAGAATCTTTGAGAGAAAAGGAAGGTTGGAGATTGGCCTATAATTAGCTAAGACAGCTGGGTCAGTGATGGCTTTTTAAGCAGAGGTTTAATTACAGCCACCTTGAAGGTCTGTGGTACATAGCCAACTAATAAAGACTGATTGATCATTTTTAAGATTGAAGCATCAATAATTGGAAAGACTTCTTTGAACAGTCTAGTAGGAATGGGATCTAACAAACATGTTGCTGGTTTGGAGGAAGTAACTATTGAAGTTAACTCTGAAAGATCAACTGGAGCAAAAGAGTCTAAACAAATACCAGCAGTGCTGAAAGCAGCCGAACATGAAGAATAATCTTTGAGATGGTTATGAATAATTTTTTCTCTAATGTCTAAAATTTTATTTGTAAAGAAATCCATGAAGTCACTACTAGTTAACGTGAAAGGAATACTCGGCTCTACAGAGCTCTGACTCTTTGTCAGCCTGGCTACAGTGCTGAAAAGAAACCTGGGGTTGTTCTTATTTTCTTCAATTAATGATGAATAGTAAGATGTCCTAGCTTTACGGAGGGCTTTTTTATAGAGCAACAAACTCTTTTTCCAGGCTAAATGAGCATCTTCTAATTTAGTGAGACGCCATTCCCTCTCCAGCTTTCGGGTTATCTGCTTTAAGCTGTGCGTTTGTGAATTATACCACGGAGTCAGGCACTTCTGATTTGAAGCTTTCCTTTTCAGAGGAGCCACAGTATCCAAAGTTATACGCAGTGAGGATGTAAAACTATTGACGAGATAATCGACCTCACTGGGAGCAGATTTTAGGTAGCTGCTCTGCACTGTGTTGGTACATGGCACTGAAGAGCATAACAATGAAGGAATTAGATCCTTAAACTTAGTTACAGCACTTTCAGAAAGACTTCTACTGTAATAAAACTTATTCCCCACTGCTGTGTAATCCATTAAAGTAAATGTAAATGTTACTAAGAAATGATCAGACAGGAGGGGGCTTTCAGGGAATACTGTTAAGTCTTCAGTTTCTATGCCATATGTTAGGACAAGATCCAGAGTATAATTAAAGTGGTGGGTGGGCTCCTTTACATTTTGAGAGAAGCCAATTGAATCTAACAATAGATTAAATGCAGTGTTGAGGCTGTCATTCTCAGCATCTACATGGATGTTAAAATCACCCACTATAATTATTTTATCTGAACTGAGCACTAAATCAGATAAAAAGTCTGAGAAATCAGACAGAAACTCTGAGTAGGGACCAGGTGGACGATAGATAATAACAAATAAAACAGGTTTTTGATTTTCCCAATTAGGATGGACAAGACTAAGAGTCAGGCTTTCAAAAGAATGAAAACTTTGTCTGGGTCTTTGATTAATTAATAAGCTGGAATTGAAGATTGCAGCTAATCCTCCTCCTCGACCTGTGCTTCGAACATTCTGACAGTTACTGTGACTCGGGGGTGTTGATTCATTTAAACTAACATATTCATCCTGCTGTAACCAGGTTTCTGTAAGGCAGAATAAATCAATACGTTGATCAATTATTAAATCATTTACTAATAGGGACTTGGAAGAGAGAGACCTAATGTTTAACAATCCACATTTAATTGTTTTATTTTTTGGTGCAGTCGATGAAGCTGTATTATTTATTGTTTTTGAATTTTTATGCTTAAATAGCTTTTTGCTGATTTTAGCTTTGTTTTTTGGTGGTCTGGGAGCAGGCACCGACTCTATGGGGATGGGGTTTTGGGGGGATGGCAGGAGGAGAGAAGCTGCAGAGAGGCGTGTAAGACTGCAACTCTGCTTCCTGGTCTCAACCCTGGGTAGTCAGTTTTTAGGAGGGTTAATAAATTTGGCCAGATTTCTAGAAATGAGAGCTGCTCCATCCAAAGTGGGATAGATGCCGTCTCTCCTAACAAGACCAGGTTTTCCCCAGAAACTTTGCCAGTTATCTATGAAGCCCACGTCATTTTTTGGACACCACTCAGACAGCCAGCGATTCAAGGAGAACATGCGGCTAAACATGTCGCTCCTGGTCTGATTGGGGAGGGGCCCAGAGAAAACTACAGAGTCCGACATCGTTTTTGCAAAGTTACACACCGAGTCAATATTAATTTTAGTGACCTCCGATTGGCGTAACCGGGTGTCATTACTGCCGACGTGAATAACGATCTTACCAAATCTACGATTAGCCTTAGCCAGCAGTTTCAAATTTCCATGAATGTCGCCTGCTCTGGCCCCTGGAAGACATTTGACTATGGTCGCCGGTGTCTCTAACTTCACGTTTCTCAAAACAGAGTCGCCAATAACCAGAGTTTGTTCCTCGGCGGGTGTGTCGCCGAGTGGAGAAAAACGGTTAGAGACGTGAACAGGTTGGTGGTGTACCCGGGGCTTCTGCTTAGGACTACGCTTCCTCCTCACCGTCACCCAGCTGGCCTGTTTTCCCTGCTGCTCGGGATCTGCTGGGGGGGAGCTAACGGCGGCTAAGCTACCATGGTCCGCACCCGCTACAGGGGCCTGGCTAGATGTAGGATTTTCCAGGGTGCGGAGCCGAGTCTCCAGTTCAGAAAGCCTGGCCTCCAGAGCTACAAACAGACTACATTTATTACAAGTACCGTTACTGCTAAAGGAGGCCAAGGAGTAACTAAACATGTGACCCCCAGAGCACGAAAGTGCAGGAGAGACAGGAGAAGAAGCCATGCTGGTAGTGAGTCGGCTAAGGGCTAAGCTACTAGCTGAGCTACTAGCTGAGCTAAGCTAGCGAATTTCTAAAAACAAATAAAGTGAGTAATGTGAATACAGGTGATTCAGCAAAGAGTATGCTATTTAAAGTAGGTGAAGATTACACTAAAATATGTTATTATCCAGATAAATCGAGTTATACAGATATAACAGCTAACAGACAGCAAAACACTGTGCTCCGAAACAGGAACAGGAAGTGATACAATACCGCAGTGAGAGCCAACACCAAGTGACAGCCTGATTACTCTCTGTAGAGCTTTCTTGTCTGCTGCTGAGCAGGCAGCAAACCACACCACAATGCTGTTTGTCAACACTGACTCAGTGGTGGCCCTGTAAAAAGACAGAAGCAGTTTCTCCTCCAGCTGACACCTCTGCAGAAAGTGGAGCCTTTGCTGAGCCTTTTTGACCAGCAGAGTCTGTGGTGGAAAAAATAAGCTGAGCTCTGAAACCAAACTGATTTTCTCATGATTTATTGAAAGTAAAGAATTAACCTTTGCAAAGGGATCAATACAGCACGAACAGCCTTCGCACCAGCATTGACCAAAGGACAGAATAACACCCGTTCCTTTATACTGTAGCGATTCTCTTAGTTAGAGAGCGTGTTGATGTTGTGGGATTTCGGACTGTTCGGGAGGTTCGTGAAGGCAGCATGGAGAGAGAGAAAAGACCGAGAGCTTGCCTGTGTGTGTGTGTTGCTGTTCCGTTGTTGTAGTTGTGGTTGGCGTGGCTGTGGCCTACAGCAGCCGTTTTTCTGCAAATAAAGACGACCTTTGTTGTGAACATCGCCGACTGTGGAAGTGTGTTTACAACGTTACAATACTATTGTGTTGATACAATCTTGTTCCACTAGCCATGTGGAGTTCAGGTCCCCCCACCACCATGTAGCACCTGCATGATAACAAGTGCGCCATGGCCTTGGACACAGCCTACAGTTAAGTTGTTTTCTCATCTTCACACACTCGGTCTTTGTGCTAGAAAATTACAATTGCATACCAAAGAAATACACAGAGGTTATTTGAGTTCAAAAACAAATTTTCCATTACAAGTCTTTTTGCTTGGCCAGGTAAGGTCAGCTGATATTTGTGTCCCCAGGAACACCCTCTCCACACTTTCCCCATTGATAGTTAGTGGAGCATGGTCCTCTTTCCGCCTCTTGAGGTCGATGACCATCTCTTTGGTTTTTGTGGTGTTTATCTCCAGGTTGTTCTTGGTACACCACTCTGTCAGCGCCTGTACATCCTCCCCGTATGCTGACTCGTCACCCCCTGTGTTCAGTCTGACTACCGTAGTGTCATCATCGAACTTGACGATGGAGTTCGAGGTGTGAATGGGGGCAGAGTGCGTGTAGAGGGTGTACAGGAGTGGGCTCTGTGTGCAGCCCTGGGGGGAGCCAGTACTGAGTGATGGGGGGGAAGCAAATCTGACCCATCTTCACAACCTGTGGCGATTGTTCAGAAAGTCCTTGATCCAGGAACCGATTTGGAGGGTGCCCAGCTACTCAGTCAGGATGTGAGGGATGATGGTATTGAGCGCCGAGCTGTAGTCAACGAATAGAAGCCTGACATAAGTGCCTGGGAGCTCTAGGTGGGATAGGGCAGTGTGGAGTGTGGTGCTGATGGCATCTTCTGTGGATCGGTTTGGTCTGTAGGCAAATTGGTGTTTGTCATGGAATTCTGGTAAGCAGGCTTTGATTTGTTAGAGGACAAGTCTTTCAAAGCACTTTGCAACCACAGACATCAGTGCCACAGGTCTATAGTCGTTGAGGCTTGAGATGATGTTTCTTTTTGGTACGGGGGGGATTGTGGCTGCCTTTAAACAGGACGAAATCTGGGCCAGTGACAGGGAAGTGTTGTCAGATACCCTGCTGGGATAATAATCTGGCCAAAGGAAAAGATAGAAGCCACTGACATCAAGATAAGACAAATCTTTACCATGCATGGAGGGCTTCACCCCAAGTCTAGCACCCTGAGACTGTACATTAAGCAGAAGGAAGGAGGCTGAGGACTCGTGAGTGTCAGAACCACTATCCTGGATGAAACAATCAAGATCCATGAGTACATCAGGAAGATGGCCACAACTGATCACATGCCTAGTGAATATCTCAGGCAGCAGGATACTGTGAAAAGTGGATTAATGGACTACATGTTACCACATCCAAGGCAGCCAATGCACCAGCACTGGATGCTGGTGATTAGTGGACTACTGGCCCAGAAAAGAAGCTTGTTATATCCAAAACAGAAATCAATGTGGTGACTTGGAATGTCCCAACTGGTCATCATGTCAGTCAGAAAGAAATCATTGCTCACAACCTTACCCAGTACAACATAACAATTGTAGCATTATCCAAACTGTGACTTACTGGATCCGGAAACATAACCATCCGACTACCAACCATCGATTTAACAATGACACCGGCAAGCAGGAGTCAGATATATGATGGATGTTCAGGCTGTGAGTAGCATTGTGGCTTTTTAACCAATCTTGAACCATCTGGCAGTGCTTAGCAACATTGGTACTATCAAGACCCATATTTCCATCTATGCACCAACTGAGACCAACTCAGATCAAGAAAAGGATTACATCTATGATCATCTCCAACACATGCTGGATTTTATCCCGAAAACAGAGTTTATCATTGTGACTGGTGTAGCACCGGTGTCACACCGCTAACTGCGCCACTGGACCAGTTCTAGGCTCTAAGGAGTGGGGAGCAAGAATAACACCACCAGAGACCGCTGCTTTAAGTGGAACAGGCCGGCAATTTACTGAATGCAAAAACACACACATAAGATACAATACATAAAACAAAAATTACCCTGCAGGTTCTTAATAAGGAGGCAAATATAATTGAAAAGGAAAAAAAAAATAAAGAGTATGTCACTCTTTCTTTTTGCTCTTTAGTTTACCTAGCTTATTTCAATAAGACTAATTTGAGTTAGTTAAACCAGTCTTTTTTTTCCTAGGTTGCATCTATTTTAAGATTCCTATTTTTCTTCCTGAGTTAACTCAATCTCCTTTCTTTTAGAGGTAAGAAAAATACCTTCAAACACAATTAAATCAAAGTGGACCACAACTATTCAAATCACATTCAGACACATAAACATATGAAAATCAAAGTATGGCACTTTAAATTCAAGTTCAAGTCAAAATGTAAATTCAGGTACTCAGTTCAGTGAAAAGCTTCAGTTTGACTCAGTCCAAAAAGGATAATAATTCAATCAGTTCTCAGTTCTGGTCAGTTCAGTTCGAACTAGTTCCTGATATTCCTACCGCTCCGGCAGCGAATTACCACACGCAGGAGAATCCCTCCCTAATGCGATGGAGAAGATGAATTGAAGGTCTGGGTCTGGCTCGCCATCTTGAATCCCGTCTGTGAATGTGCACGCCGCACACGGCAAACCAATCCTCGCTCCGACCGAGCTTCCAACCAAGCAAAAAACCTGACCTGTGTAACAGGTCACAAACACAATAAAACTCTTTTTAAAATCCTCAAATTATACAAATAAACTCTTCTTCATAAACCCAATATATTAATCAGGTAACAGTTTATGACAGAGCATTTCTTTGTAACGGCTACATTTTTTTAGCATTAGCCCTCCGCCAAAAGAAAAAGTACGACACGGTGAAAATGCAGGAAAATAAACATAAAACTCACCAAACCCGATGTAGCTTAGTTCTCATAAAATCCCCGTCAGTTCCCGACCAGGTAGATTATGTTTTTTTCACTATAATATTGACTTTTTTCTGTTAATTAATCACCGCTCTTCTCTCTGACTCCTCCTCTGCTCTCTCCCTCCGGTCTGTGTACTGCAGCGTCACTCAGGTGCTGCGTCTGTAACGCTAGTTCCTTAAAGGGGCAGTGACGTTATTTTCTGTCTGCAGACTTTTAATCAACTGTTTATTCTTTTTTATGTCAGATTTTAACATGGGTTACATCCTCCCCTCTTTACCTAATGCACGTCCCTGTGCATTTTGAATTTATACTGTCATAACTCTAGGAGTTTTTGGAAAGCTAGGTTCTTCAAGAGAATCTGTAAACACATCACTCAAGGTTTGAAATAAAGACTGAACTATTGTAACCAACGGGTTTCCTAGCTCAGGATAAGTCAGTCTTTTAGTCGGTTTTCTGTCTCTGACAGGTCTTCCCGAACAGTCACTTTCATTTTGGTTGTCCGTTTGACCCAGATCGCTTGTGTTTTCTTTGCTCTCCTGAGCAGGTTGAGTAGAAGGATGGACATTATCCAGGTCTTTCTCAGGTAGGCTTCCAATTTCCTGTTCAGCGATTGAGTTTCTCTCTTCAGGATCAGGTAGGTCTTTCTCTTCAGTATCAGGTAAGCCTAAATCATAAGTTTCTACTGGAGGATCTTCAGGGAAAGCTTTGGCTACGTCTGAAGGATCTTGCTCAACAGCAGTCAAGTCAGGTTCTGGTTCATTCCTTTCAGGTAAGTATTCCGTAGGTTCTGAAGTCAGGTTGAAACCTAGTGTTTCCACTCTTAGGTTTCTGTGATAGTGATATCCCTCAGAATCAGATTGGGATTCATCCCCATCAGCTCCATTTGATGTGTCATTTTTAGAATGTTGTCGAGTTCTTGGTCGCCTTACTGCTTTTGGTGGGTTAGTTTCGCTTTCGACCGGGGTCGCAGGAAGGAAACCACATGGCAGCAGGAGGTCACGATGAAGAGTTCTTTGTGGACCATCTCTTGTCTCAGGTTTCACAACATACACTGGGATGTCTCCGGACTGTCTCAGGACAACATACACGTCGGACTCCCACCTGTCAGCTAACTTGTGCTTGCCTCTGAGACGGACATTTCGAACCAAGACTCTGTCGCCTTCTTTCAAGGTGGAGTCAACAACATGCTTGTCAAACCTTGCTTTGTTGCGATTGGCTGTCTTTTTAGCATTCTCAGTTGCTACTCTGTAACTGTCTTCAAGTTGAGATTTCAGGTTGCGGACATATTGCGAGTGAGAGCCTGGCTGATGATTGACTGGTAGGCCAAAGGCTAGGTCAACTGGCAGTCTCGGCTGACGCCCGAACATTAACTCGTAGGGGGTAAAGCCGGTTGTCTCGTTCTTAGTACAATTATAAGCGTGTACTAACGGCCTGACATACTCACGCCAGTGACTCTTCTTCTGGTTTTCAAGGGTGCCCAACATGTTGAGCAGGGTCCTGTTGAAGCGTTCTACAGGGTTCCCTCTCGGATGGTAAGGCGTGGTTCTTATCTTTTGAGTGCCAATGAGCTCACACAGTTCTTTTATTGTTTGAGACTCAAAGTCAGGACCTTGGTCACTGTGGAGTCTTTCAGGGATGCCATAATGAACGAAAAAGTGGTCCCACAGGGTCTTGGCCACTGTCCTGGCTTTCTGATTTGGGGTGGGGACTGCCACTGCATATTTCGTAAAATGGTCGGTAATGACCAAAATGTCTTTTGTGTTACTTGAGTCCGGCTCCACACTGAGAAAATCCATGCACACGAGTTCAAGTGGTCTTGTAGCCACGATGTTGATGAGTGGTGCCGCTTTCTCGGGCATGGTCTTACGTCGTATGCAACGGTTGCAGGTTCTGACTTTATTTTCCACCTCAGTTGACATTTTGGGCCAATAGAATCGCTTCCGGACAAGATCTAGCGTGCGCTCTGTGCCCATATGGCCCATGTCGTCGTGGAGGCTCTCGAGGACTACGGATCTCAGGGCTTCAGGGAGTACAAGCTGGTAGTGAGTCTGAGCACCCTCTTGTCGCCTGCGATACAAAACACCATTTGAGACCTCCAGTTTGTTCCACTCCCTCAATAAGAGACCAAGCTCAGGAAGTTCTTTCCTCAAGGAGGGTGGAGGTTTCTCTCCTGACTCCACTTGCCTGATGACTTCACCAATGCAGGGATCAGCATTTTGTTTGTCTCTTAGTTCAGCTGGTGCTAATGGTGGAATGACAGGTAAGCCACCAAGCTGATCCTCCTCTTCAAAGCTTTGAGGGAGAGCCTTTGGGTGGTGGGCAAGTGACACAACCAAGGCGGTGCTGGGTGATGTTTCCCCAGGGTGATTGTTGATTACTTCATGGACCAAATGCTTCTCACAGATGGCTTTGATGGTGCTTTCATTCAGGTGTGCATAATCAGCCTCTGACAAGTGTCTTTTTGTGAATTGTTGTATTCTCTCCAACTCTTTTTGTGATGATGTGTCATCAGGTACTCTGCCGTGAGGACGTCTGGACAGTCCGTCCGCGTCCTGGTTCTGCTTACCGGCTCTGTACTGTAGCTGGAAATCGAACGTCGACAGAGCGGCCAACCATCTGTAGCTCGTGGCGTCGAGCTTAGCTGAGGTAAGAATGTATGTTAATGGATTGCTATCTGTGACAGCAAGGAATGTGTTTCCGTACAGGTAATCCTGGAATTTCTCTGTTACTGCCCATTTAAGGGCGAGAAATTCTAATTTGTGAGCGGGATACCTGGACTCACACCTCGACAGACCTCGGCTCGCATAAGCAATGACGCGCTTCTGTCCCTGTTGCTCCTGGTAGAGAGCAGCACCGAGGCCCGACGTGCTTGCATCTGTATGTAAAATGTAGGAGAGCTTAGGGTCAGCAAACCCGAGGATGGGTGCGGTTGTCAGCTTTTCGATTATAGTGTCGAACGCTGTTTGGCAAGCAGGTGTCCATCTGTCACCAAAGACGTCCTTTGGATTGAAATACTTCTCAGGGTTCACTGTGGTTTTAGCGTGCTTTCATAGTGGTGGATAGCCAGCAGTGAGCTCGTTAAGTGGCTTCACGATCTTAGAATAGTCTTTAATGAACCGGCGGTAGTAACCGCAGAAACCCAGGAAGATTCTTAGCTCCTTCAAGTTGTTTGGTTTTGGCCAGGTTTTTAGTGCTGCTAATTTGTCAGGATCGGTCTCAATGCCCTTTTGAGACACAATGTGCCCGAGGTACTTTACAGAAGTTTGGTAGAACTTGCATTTCCCTGGTGACAGTTTCAAGCCAAACTCTTTCAATCGGTTGAGCACGTGCATCAACCTCTCCTCGTGCTCCTCCAATGTAGAGGAGAAGACGATGAGGTCATCCAGAAAAACTAGGACTTGCTTCAAGTTCAACTCTCCCATACAACGCTCCATGAGTCTCTGGAACGTGCTAGGGGCGTTGGTTATCCCCTGAGGCATTCTGTTGAACTCGAAGAATCCTAGAGGGCAGACGAATGCGGTTTTGTGTTTGTCTGCCTCCTCCATCTCTATTTGATAGAAGCCCGATTTGAGATCGAGCACCGAGAACCACCTGGACCCGGTCAATGCTGAGAAGGACTCTTCCAGATTGGGTAAGGCATATGAATCCTTTACCGTTTGTGCATTCAATTTTCTGTAATCTATGCAGAGTCTGACATCGCCATTCCTTTTCCTGACGACTACGATCGGCGAGGAGAAAGGTGACTCTGATTCACGGATGACTTCTGCATCGAGGAGTTGCTGGAGATGGGTACGCACAGCTTCTATGTCCTGCGGATGTATAGGTCTTGGCCTGTGTTTGAATGGTGTCTCGTCACCGAGAGTTATATGGTGTTTGATTTTGTCAGTACGGCCAAAGTCAAGCTCGTGCATTGCAAACACCTCTGGCATGGAATTCAACTTCTCTTTTATCCTCTCCTTCCACTCGTTGGGTACAGGAGAATCAGTAAAGTCAAAGTCGAGATTTGGTTTTTTGTCAGATTTTGTAGGAGAGTCTGAGTCAGGGGTCTTGACAGGTTGAACACTCTTGACAGCGTGTATCTCTGCTATCACAGCTTTTGGGGGCAGAGTGACGTCATGCTGTGACTCGTTTCTGAGTATGACTGGTATGCAGCGTGATGGCTTTGGTGGTAGACTTACCAGGCTATCTGTCACCAGGATGCCACCAGGTAGGGACGATGACTTTGGTGACTCCACCATCACCCACTTTCCAACACCAGATGTTGTGCAGCTCACTGATCCTTGAAGGACCTTAGTCTGTCCAGCTGAAATGGTCTCGAGGTCCCTACTATGAAGCCTCACCACTCCCAGGCTGGAATCAACAGACTGTTTTTTCCGGATTTCAAGGGTCTTTAAGACGACTTTGTAGCCATAAGGAAGAGACTCAAAGTTCTGAGGTGCGATCTCTGCATACTTTTCATAGAGAACATCCAAAGTATTTGTGCCTATAAGCACTGATGACAATGTGGAGCGCATGTCAGGTACAACCAAGACCAGCGTAGGTACCTCGATGTCGACTCCAAGCAAGCTCTTTGGGAATCTGATGGTGGCCTCAACATAGCCAAGGTAAGGGACGCTTTGACCGTTGGCTCCTTCCACTTCAAGCAAGTCGTTCAAGGAATTGAGAGGCAAGTGAGACAGGTTCTCTAGATAGAAAGAGTTGGGGATCGTTGTTACTTGGGATCCTGAATCCAACAAGCAACTACAGTCTTTGTCAGCTATGGTCACTTGTGCGGTGCACTTGGCTCCAATCAGACCTTTTGGCAAAGTCACTGACTGTCTTTGTGTGTGAGAGTACACATGGGCTCTGTAAAACTCCTTTCTGGGACACTTTGCCTGTGCTCCAGTCCCCGTTTGTCCCACAACCGGAACTGGGTCTAGTTTAAAGGATCAGGCTTTGAAGTGCCATGTTGACTGTCCCATGCTAACTGCTTTTCTTTTAGCAGCTTCCTCTTCTCAGCCACAAGAGATGGGTTTGGCTCACTTTCACACTGAGGCTTAATGTGCCCATCCTCTCCACATCTAAAGCAATACCAGGGCCTTGGTCTATTGCTTGTGCTGTTGTTTGCATCTCGGCTGTGGGGCTGCAGCCTTTGAGATGTGTGAGTGATAGGTGGGGAAAGTGTGTTAGCTGTTGGGGGAGCTAGTGGTCTGGTAGCTGATTTAGCTTTTCTACTGTCTTTCTGTGTGATACGTGTGAGCTGAGACTGTAGATCAGCTATTTGTTTCTTTAAGTCTTGGATTTCAGACCTGTGATCAGGAGCTGGCTGAGATGAGCTGCAGTCTTCTTCACCCTGCACATAAACACCTTGATAATGAGAAGACACTCTTGGCTTTGAAACATTGAAGTGCTGTTTCATGCGTGAAGCTTTGGAAGAACGTTTATCTTCTGCTGTGCGGAGTAACAGGAGAAGTTCAGCAAAGGTAGGTGGATCCTGCTTCTTCTGTTCTAGCTGGAGTTCAGCTATCAAGATGTTATCCCAGCAGCCCCTGACAAACTGCTTAAGAAGATGCCGGTCAAGGTCGCTTGCAGTTACACCTCCCCTTCTGAGGGTGGTGCTCAGCATCACCTGCAGCCGTTGTAGATAAGCTGAGGGTTTCTCACCATTATCCTGCATTGTGTTGAGATACTTTGCAAAGAGGTCGTCTCCATCTTCGACTGTGCTGAAAGCAGAGTCTAAGATCTCTAAGTACACACTAAGAGGAGAATCAGGTGTCAGGTGCTTCACAATATCAATGGCGGGTGATAAGAGACTTTCAAGAAGCTTTCGTGACTTGTAAATATCAGACTGTGTTGTGTCTTTAAGAAGAAGTTCCACATTGGAGCGCCATGTCTCATAATCCACTTCACTGTTGGGACGTGGGACACGCCCAGAGAAGGGTCTGAGACTCAAGGAAGTGTGCACCTGCAGAGCAGAGTCTTCATTTCTCACTATGTGCTCAACAACTACTTTTTGTATGTCAGGTGGATTGACGTCAGAAAGTTTCAGAGCAGGCAGTGTCTTTTCCTTAGATGATGTCGACGGTGGGGACCTATGATGTTGAACATGCTGCTGTGGGGTCATACTGGGCAGGGAGCTTACCTGCGCAGCATTTTCAGGAGCATGTTGCTCTGGGGTATCAGGTGAGTGATCTAGATCGACAGTCTCACTGATGAGGGAGAGCTCCTCTCTGAGGACAGCTGCAAAGTCTTTACCAGTCTGTTTTGCAATGTCCTTTAACTCTGAAAGGTAAGTCTGTGTAGCCGTCTTGCTAGCTACAGGTGTGTAAACATTAGCTAGGGCTCTGATGTGGTAGGTGACGTCAGTCTTAGTCTTACTGTTAAGCCTGTATGGCAATGAAGGTAAGAGAGATTGCACAGCTGTACCACACACATACTCTACGATAACCTGTTTGGCTGAATCTGGTTCAGTGAGATCCACTGGGATTACTCTTTGAACGGAACCATATTGTTTCAGGAAGTCACTTAGTTCGTCATCAGTTTCTGTATCGGTCATGCCGCTAACTATGACTGAGTTAGGGATTTTTACACTACTGGTTTGAACGACATCCATTTTTTTCTTTTTTTTTTTCTGATAACAATATTATACGGTCTCTGGTTTCTAGTTTAAATGCTTTAAGCCACTCCTGGCTGGCTCGCCACGTTTGTAGCACCGGTGTCACACCGCTAACTGCGCCACTGGACCAGTTCTAGGCTCTAAGGAGTGGGGAGCAAGAATAACACCACCAGAGACCGCTGCTTTAAGTGGAACAGGCCGGCAATTTACTGAATGCAAAAACACACACATAAGATACAATACATAAAACAAAAATTACCCTGCAGGTTCTTAATAAGGAGGCAAATATAATTGAAAAGGAAAAAAAAAATAAAGAGTATGTCACTCTTTCTTTTTGCTCTTTAGTTTACCTAGCTTATTTCAATAAGACTAATTTGAGTTAGTTAAACCAGTCTTTTTTTTCCTAGGTTGCATCTATTTTAAGATTCCTATTTTTCTTCCTGAGTTAACTCAATCTCCTTTCTTTTAGAGGTAAGAAAAATACCTTCAAACACAATTAAATCAAAGTGGACCACAACTATTCAAATCACATTCAGACACATAAACATATGAAAATCAAAGTATGGCACTTTAAATTCAAGTTCAAGTCAAAATGTAAATTCAGGTACTCAGTTCAGTGAAAAGCTTCAGTTTGACTCAGTCCAAAAAGGATAATAATTCAATCAGTTCTCAGTTCTGGTCAGTTCAGTTCGAACTAGTTCCTGATATTCCTACCGCTCCGGCAGCGAATTACCACACGCAGGAGAATCCCTCCCTAATGCGATGGAGAAGATGAATTGAAGGTCTGGGTCTGGCTCGCCATCTTGAATCCCGTCTGTGAATGTGCACGCCGCACACGGCAAACCAATCCTCGCTCCGACCGAGCTTCCAACCAAGCAAAAAACCTGACCTGTGTAACAGGTCACAAACACAATAAAACTCTTTTTAAAATCCTCAAATTATACAAATAAACTCTTCTTCATAAACCCAATATATTAATCAGGTAACAGTTTATGACAGAGCATTTCTTTGTAACGGCTACATTTTTTTAGCATTAGCCCTCCGCCAAAAGAAAAAGTACGACACGGTGAAAATGCAGGAAAATAAACATAAAACTCACCAAACCCGATGTAGCTTAGTTCTCATAAAATCCCCGTCAGTTCCCGACCAGGTAGATTATGTTTTTTTCACTATAATATTGACTTTTTTCTGTTAATTAATCACCGCTCTTCTCTCTGACTCCTCCTCTGCTCTCTCCCTCCGGTCTGTGTACTGCAGCGTCACTCAGGTGCTGCGTCTGTAACGCTAGTTCCTTAAAGGGGCAGTGACGTTATTTTCTGTCTGCAGACTTTTAATCAACTGTTTATTCTTTTTTATGTCAGATTTTAACATGGGTTACATCGGCAACTTTAACACCCACAATGGAGTGGATAGATCGGGTTGGAAAACAATGATGGGAAAATTTGGGCATAGTGACATCAGTGACAGCAAACTGTGTCTTCTGTCATTTGCAGTGGTTAACAACGTTATCATCAGCAACAGCCACTTCCAACAGCCAGTAAAGCATTGTCACACATGTTGGACTATGTTTTGATAAACACCCAGGTTCGGTCTTTGCTCAAGGATGCCTGCACCATGCGAGGACCTGACTGTGGCTCCAATCACTGTTTTGTTTGATCGAAACTGCAACTCAGCCACATTGTGCAATTCTGGTACGTGCCAAGCCTTTGTGCCTGCCTACTCAACACCAAACTCTACCATGGAATTTCAGAAATTTCATAGCATTGTTCAGCAGGAGACTGTGTTAGGGAGTCTCTGCTCTGTGGGAGAGTAACATTCAACAATAATCTTGGTTTGTAGACATGAAGAAAATCATATATTTACATTTACAAACAGCCCGTGTCTTTTATGTACAATTTATTTGAAGGGAGCCTGGAGACAAAGGATGTTAATAACGGCCCAGGAAGAGCAGAAGATTTCTGATTTTGGAATGCCATTAAGCCAAAACACATTATTTATCAGGAGTTTTGCTGTTTCAGTGGAAGTGGGTAACTTAGTGCTGTGAAATGACCCATTTTAGAGAACCTGTGTATGATGGTTAGTATGAATGTTGCGGAAGAAGGGATGCTGCAGAGAGGTAAACATAGCCCTGTTCCAACTTTTTTGAGACATGTTGCTGCCATCCAAAATGGCCTCAATATTTTTCTTAAAGTGCTAACTCTTGGCCACACAACAACCTTGACACTCAGGTTCAGCTCAGCCCACCTCATTTCTCTTCCTCTCAGATGCAGCTATAAATATTAACAGAGGCTTTTGTCTTGTTCAGCTGGGAGGGGAAGCAGCTGAGTTTAATATTATGTATCTTGACATCTGATGAACATTTCAAAGTATATAATTGCTTGCACATTAATTGTTGATGTGCACATTTTAATCACAGATCTCATCTGCAGTAAAGGAATATGCCATAATGAGGTAACATGTATGTATAACAGTGTTGAACAATATAATAGAAATTTTGCTCAATGACCGTTCATAACATTATTACTGATCTCTGTTGTTCACTGTGGGATATTACGCAGAAAATGGAAAACTCAAGTCAGATTGTGTCCTTTGTGCTGGCTGCTTATGGAAACATTGGAGAGCTAAAATACCTGTATTTTAGCATAATACTGTTGTGGTACCTCTCTATATGTGTGGCCAACACACTTCTTATTGTGGTCATACATGTGGACAAAAGGCTGCATGAGCCAATGTATATACTGCTTTGCAATTTATGTGTGAATGAAATAAAAGTCAGCACATCGCTGTACCCTCTTCTGCTCTCACAGATGTTTTCAGACAGCCATGAAGTGACCCTGCCGTGGTGTTTTCTGCAGATGTGCTGTATGTATACAAGTGGCCCAGCTGAGTTGTGCAGTTTAGTAGCCATGGCCTATGACAGATATATCGCCATCTGTCATCCATTACGCTATAATGCCTTTATGAACACAGAGAGGGTGTTTGTGATGATTCTGCTTGTGTGGATTTATTCATTTATTAGTTTTATTTTCTCATATACATTTATCTTCAGTTTAAAGTTTTGTGGCAATATTATTGACAATGTGTATTGTGACCACCGATTAATGATTAAAATTTCATGTTCAGTTTCAGTCCATAGTTATATATCTGAGATATTCTTCACCATTGTGAGTATTTTCATACCATTCAGTCTCATTTCAGTCTCTTATATGAAGATTTTGAAAGCTTGTCGAAAAACATCAAAAGAAAACAAGCAGAAAGCCGTGACTACTTGCACACCTCAGATTGTCTCTGTGTCAAACCTGTTTGTTGGCTGCATTTTTTCTTTCATTGACTTCAGGTTTTTGGTGGGTAAAGGGCCAGATGAAGTCCGTGTAATTTTACCTGTGTATCTCCTCATTTGTCAACCAATGCTCACACCTTTTATGTATGGATTTAATTTGCCAAAGATAAGGCAATCATGTAAAAGGTTTTTGTTTAATTGAATTTATTAAAGTATAAGGCTCATTTCACACGGCATGGCATGGCATGACATGGAGTTGCCCTCAAGCAGGGAACCACATTTTTATTTGCTACAGTGTCCTTATTTTAGGGTTTTTTTTGGTGCTTCTCTGCTAAAATAAACAATTCAAAGGATCATCAAGTTATGAGGCAGTTGCAGCATAAAAAACTCAGCTGATCATTTGAATCAAGCCTGTTACAGCAGGGATTAGAGTCTTCAGGAGAACCTCTGTGCTAACGGTTTGAGAGCACTGAGTGGTGGGTATATATTTGCAGTCAAAATGTGCACTAACGTAATCTTGAACCAACTTACAGAAAATGGGAATAAGAACGTTTCATTGGAGGAAGAAATGTAATTTGACAGGGTCATTCCTTCGGTGAGGACAGTGTTGCAAAGGATTTAAGTAGTATATTTTACTGATTTGTTAAAATTGTGGTGACCAGGGGGCATCAGTTAGATTGCAGCTTCTTTTAGTGAAAATAAGTGCAAGTTACACTTCTGGGCTTGTTTTTGTGTAGGTGTGTTTTGGTTATATAACAAGTAATAAATGGCATAATAAAACAAGAACCTTGTTGTTAATTTCTTCACTGTTTACTTTGTGTCTGTTATTGTGTTGTTTGCTCCGACTTTGTAAAGTATCTGCTGTTGTTATAATGGTGTCATCAGATGAGTTATTACCTTGTATATGCTGATATTTGAACAAGTTCATATGACTTGCACAGCAGTTCACAACAGTTTATTGTTGTTGCACTGTGCAAATGGATAGTAAATAAGAGCTATATGTTACAACCCCTTAAATGGCCGGCTGATCGTTGAGGGGACTTTGGCGGGTCCGCTGCCAATCCTCAGCTGATCCTTGGCCAAAATGAGACCACCCGCTTGAAACTTGGGCAATGTGACCACGAGTGGTAACGCCTCTAAGCCTCTAAGCAGCCTTTGGGAAAACTTGTGGTAATGTCTTGTGTATCCACCAGGAGGAGCACTGAGACAGCTTGCTATGCTGTATATTAATGCATTTTAAATTTGCTCAGGTTCTAACAGAATTCTAACAGAATCATAATGTTGAACTACAGACATGGCAAAATTACAGACATTCTGTACTTAAGTAGAAGTACAAGTACTTGTCCTAAAAAATACTTTGGTAAAAGTCAATGTACTGGTTCAACTTCTTTACTTAAGTAAAAGTAAAAAGTACAGGCTCTGAAATGTACTCAAATTAAGAAAGCAAAAGTAGCTCTTTGGAGGACGTTTCTAGCAACTATTTTCGTGTGAAGCTAACTGAACTTCAATCATATAAAATAACACATGAGAATACAAATGTTATTCCAATCTAAATTTTAATTCTAATGAATGTACTCAGCTTGAATTTGCTATGTAGGACCAGTGATGGTATAGTTACTAGCCGATCCAACAGAGGATACATGCCATACTCAATAAGTCACAAAGCTGAAACAAGCTCACAAGTTAACCTCTGAGGCTGTGGACAAAAGGCACCAGTGAAACAAAAGGCTGTATGACCACCGAGCTAACTTCCAGTCCCTAGAGATCTGCTCCCAGAACTTGTTTCTTGGTTCTTGTTCCAATCCAAGGTTCTTGGTTGACACCATCAGCAAACTAATGACTGCAAAAAAATGTTTTTTTTTAATTTCTTTATTGGCAAGATCAACAGTATCAAATCCCAGTTTAACTTTGTACCCTTTCAACCTGCCCAAGTCTAAGTCCAAGTTTAAATTAGCCTCACCCTCTACTGTGTGGTTTCTTTTCCCCCATTCCACCCTGTCGCTCCGTTGTCGTGTAAACAGGAGGCCGAAACGCATCAAAACAATATCGTTTTCATTTTGAAATGGTGTTGTGTAAATGGGGCCTTAAAGTACCGATACTAAAAATGTAGGGAGTAAAAGTAAAAAGTAGTCAGAAAAATAAATACTCAAGTAAAGTACAGATGTACACGAAGATGTCCTGTCTGACGGTGAGTAAACACGCCCCTCGAAGAAGCAGTTGGTACAAATAATTCAGCCGTTACACCCAAACAGGAAATGTAACACTAATCACAGGACATAAAAAAAACAAGACAAGACAAGGCAATTTTGTTTTTGTTTTGCCCAATTGCTTTATTAATGTTTGAATTTAAAATCTTATACACCTAATTTCTTGGTCTTTGTTTTTTGATTGCTGTTTCTTGGTCCAATTCAATTTTTTTTATTTAGCCCCAAATCACATCAAGAATTATGTGTTATTGATGTGATTATTATTGTTTTGACTGCTGGCTGGTTTTCTGTGTAATTGTTGTAGGGTCTTTAACTTACAATATAAAGCACCTTGAGGTGAGTTGCCTCAAGGTGCTTTATATTGTGAGAACCTACAATAATTACACAGAAAGCCCAGCAGTCAAAACAACCCCCTATGAGCAAGCACTTGGCGACTGTGGGAAGGAAAAACTTCCTTTTTACAGGAAGAAACCTCCGGCAGAACCAGGCTCAGGGAGGGGCAGTCATCTGCCGCGACCGGTTGGGGCTAGTTGTTGGCTTGTTGTTCTTTGGTGGAAGAGAAATTTCTGGGATTGAGGTCCGAGATTACAGCAGGGATCCTTCAGGATCTTTTGAACAGCTGAATAAATCTCTTCCACAGAGATCTCTTCTTTGATTTTTTCTGAGCCTGCTCTAAATGATGGACTTGGCTCATTACGTCAGATATAAATTTATCTTTTTCTTCCACAGTCTCATCAATAGACTCCTTCAGTGTTTTTAGAGCTGCCTGGATGGAGGACCTTTCCTGGAGCCACTGGGACCTTTCATTTTCCAGGTCTTCCTGGGCCTTCATTGCTGCCACTTTCATTATTGATGTTGTTTTGCTGTGCTCATTCTGAAGATGTGACATCTCCTCCTCCCTCTGGAGTTTTTCCTCCTCAAGTTTCCTTTGTGCCTGGGCCAGCTCTTCCTTAAGCCTCTTAGTTTCAGCAACCTGTTCTGCTAAGAGCTTCTCAGTTTGAATTTTTTGTTGTTTTTCTTCATTGACAGCTGCTTCCAGTTGTTCAATTTTAAGAGAACCAGCTGTGTTGATCTTTTCTTTTTTGTCAGCCACCTTATAAACTAGTGCCTCTTCCACCTGGTTGTTCACAGTTTCAAGCACCACTTTCAACTTCTCTTTTTCTTGGAACAAGACAGCCTTCTGTGCTTCTAGCTGTGCGCACTCTCTCCCTAAGTCAGAGATCCCAGCAACAGAGGATGTAGATGGCAGTGGTTTTGTAGTCAAGACAGGCTGTGGTCTGGGACCTGCAGCAGCCTTGAGTTGATTCACTTTGGGAGGACTTTTCAGCTTGGGCATCAAAACTGGTGGTCTCAGCACAGTAACAGGCTTCCCTGGAGTTGCTGCAGGCTGGGAGCTGTTACTTGCAGCCGGCTGGAAGAACATCATAGGTACTCCAAAATCAAAGTGGTGGACTGACTTGTCTTTTGATTTTAAGGGTACCTTTGGTCCAGGGGTCATGTCTTTCTTCTGAGTCTTGTTTTCCAACATCTCTTGCTGGAGTGGAGGGAAGTCTGAATCTAGAAGTGTGAAGGAAATCATCTCACCCACTTCCAGTGTGACTGTGTCACCTGTGTCCTGTGTCACGCTGCAGGACTCAACTGGTTTCTGGACCTCCTTTTGGCCTTTCATTATCAGGTCTTTCTTTTAAGAATGATCCTTGGTCAGGGTAACAGGTCCTATTTCTCTGTTACTGACTCTTTTAAAGGCTTTTCGAGTTGTCTCCACAAAGAAAGATTTGTGTTGTCACTTTAGCTTCACTGCTGTTGTCTGCTGACTGACTTGCTGAGTGCTAAATGCAGATACACAGATTCTTGGGTCTATTTATAGTGTCTGCTCAAAATCCTTTGATCTTACAGAATCTTTTTATTTTGATCTTACAGAATTCTTTTTATGTAGCATGGAATCTTAAGCAAAGTGATGATTCTAAGACAACATGGAATCTTAAGCAAAGTGATAATGCATGTTGCCAAGGCAATGAGACCAGGAAGAAGCCCAGAGATTAGAGCAGCTGGCTAATAATCCAAAGGTTGCTAGTTTGAATCCCTCTTTAGATGCTACCATCTTATCTCTCTGAGAAGACATTTTTGGTTATGTTCCCTGACAAAACTGAGCATAATATCAATAAAAAGAAAAATAGTTAAAACACTACTTTATTCCAATCCAAAATCAACAGTCTGGTTTGCAGTCACTGCAGGGTTTGTTGGTAGATGATTGCCGGCATCACCTGCAGGTTGCTGCATTAAATCAACACAATCAACACAGAATCATGACTTAATCTGTCTCCACTCTTTCACGTTTTAGCTTTCAATATAACTGACACACAGATGCAGCATATCTACTCAACAAAATGAAGGCAACTGTATACAAGAAACATTAAGTAACAGATTCGAAGAGAAAACAAAAAGGAATTAATTAAACCCCAAAGAGAAACACAACATGAAAAATAGAAACTATAAATTTGTATATAGTACTTATAGAAAACATTTCATTCTTTATATCAATGATATATATTTGAGTATGTTCTGCAATACTAAGTCTATTGATTAGAATTAGGTCAATAAATTCTAAATATCGCTAAAAATCGCCATCACCACAGCTCGCTAGCGGTCGCCGCCATTAGCACTACGATCACCGGGTGTCTTCAATATTGAACCTTTTCACTATATTCTAATTTTCTGAGATACTGAATTTGGGGTTTTCATTAGTTGTCAGTTATAATCATCAACATTAAAAGAAATATATCAGTCTGTGTGTAATGGATTAATAAGTCATAATTCAGTAATTCAGTCTGTACACCACAGATTTCAGGTAAAATTCAGACCATTGCCACCTACAGAAGTTCTCAGATGATACGGCCATCATCAGATGTGTATCAGATGGGAACGACCAGGAATACATGGGGGTCATCAGTGACTTTGTCGGCTGGTGTGAGAACAACGCACTGCAAATCAACGCCAGCAAGACGAAGGAGATGGTTATAGACTTCAGGAGGAAGCCACCCCCTACAGCACCGGTGAACATCCAGGGAAAGGACATCGAGACAGTGGTCTCCTACAAGTACCTGGGTGTTCATCTCAATAACAAGCTGGACTGGTGTACAAACACAGACGCCCTGTATAAGAAGGGCCAGAGTCGACTACACCTGCTGAGGAGACTGAGGTCCTTTGGTGTCTGCAGGACTCTGTTAAAGACCTTTTATGACACAGTGGTAGCATCTGCCCTTTTCTACGCAGTGGCCTGCTGGGGGGGTGGATGCACCGAAAGGGACAGGAGCAGGATCGACAAACTAGTGCGGAAGTCTAGCTCTGTGTTGGGATGTCCTCTAGAGTCTGTGATGGTGGTGGGTGAGAGGAGGATGTTAGCAAAGCTGACATCCATCATGGACAACCCCCATCACCCTCTGCATGAGACCGTGGGTGAGCTGAGCAGCTCCTTCAGTCAGAGACTGAAACATCCTCGCTGCAGGAAGGAGCGCTTTCACAGCTCATTCATCCCAACAGCAGTTAGACTGTACAACACTTCATAATGTCTTGAGTCACTTGGACACTTTACCTCCTCTGCCATCACTTTATCCATACAGTCCAGATACATTTTATTTATTACACTCACCCATATAATGCATACCGTGTATGCTGTGTACCTTACCGGCTACAAATGTATATAATATTTTGATATCTTTATATAGTGTTTTGATGTGTGTGTATATGTGTGTATATGTAAATGTGTGTATTGACTTTGATATATATATTTATGTATATAGTGCTTATGTATATGTGTATATTTTTTTTGCTATTTTATTTTATTTTATCCTATTCTATTTTAGTTTTAGTTTAGTTATTTGTTCTTACTCATCCTTTTCTTTTTTTCTCTGTACTGAGCTGCTGTAATGCGCAAATTTCCCTGTCGTGGGATCATTAAAGTTTTATCTTATCTTATCTTATCATATCTTAGATACCTGAAAAATCTACTTAAGTACAGTAACAAAGTATTTATTCTTCATTACTTCCCACCTCTGCTCTTTCCTGTCTCTGAGCAAACTTTGCAGGAACCTCTCCCTCTCTGGGGTTTGAGTACTGTGTTCATGGCCCCTCCCCTCCCGCTCAGTGTAGACGCACAGCTGCTGCCACCAATCTTAACCAATCACTTGCGGCTTCCACAAAAAAAAAAAAAATGAACGAAAAGATAAAAGAAATGGCTCATAGTCATGAGCCGGCTCCCGTTGTTCACTTCAAAGAGCCAGATCGTTCATGAACGAGCCATCACTAATCCGCAGCGCTTGTTACAGTTGATCATGCCACTCTTTTCATCAGATTAAAAAAATGGGTTGGCATCACTGGTACTCCTCTTAAATGGTTTTTATCTTACTTTTCTAACAGATACTTCCAAATTCATATTAACCAATGTATGTCCTCATCTGCACCCCTTGTATGTGGAGTCCCCCAGGGATCAATCCTTGGACCAATTCTATATATGTGACCTGATCTGGAAAAATGAGTCGGAAGACGTACGAGTTATTTCTTAGGCCAAATACATAGGAATCAGTGCGCTGTTGTGCTTATTGCTCTTATTGGCTACCAGTGATGTCATTATTTAAATTACTTTGCTTTGATAGAATTACTTTGCAAAGTGTCTTGTGCTGACTGTTGTGATTTGGTGCTATATAAATTGAACTGAATTGAACTGAATTGAATCTGCAAACCAGATTGGAAGCAATATGCTTCTCTGTCATTAATGCAACACATGCTCCCACCCAGACAATGTCTTTTTCGGGGAAGTATGTGCATATTTCTGGATCATGATGCTAAACCACATACTCCAGCTATAGCTACAGCTATTGCTTATGTATTAGCTGTGGCCAGCAGGCAGAGGACCCCAACGCAAGACTCGCAAAAAAAAGACATAGCTTAAACTAACAGCTTTATTTTCTGCAAGATTTGAAGCTAGAACCTCAGAAACTTAGAATCAGAAGAATTTATTATCATTATATGTCAAACATACAATGAAATTACGTTCCAGAACACCATCCAAGAAAAGAGGGGAGATAAGTGTCTGCAGCCTTGCAGCCATCAAAGGCGCTGCTGTTTTAAAAAGAAGATGGAAAAATAGAGAACACAATGGGTAAGTCAGGAGAAAAAAGTATCTCATACTTTGCCCTGTACCAGGACAATATATGAGGTTAAAAAAAAACCTCTACATAGCGTAAGCACATATAGCATAGGAGCGCTAGGGTAGGAAGAGGTGGGGATGGAATGGTGGTAGTGGAGACGAGTGGGTTCAGGTTACTGTTGAGCTGACCCATATCCCCCTCAGCTAACAGTTCCTGATAAGAGGTGGAATGTTCATCAGCAGCTTGGTGTAGGGATATCAGTTCACACAGGTCAGAAGACGGGACAAGTGGGGGCATAGAGCATCTGTTTACATAACATCCAGGAGAAAAATGAGATACACGGCTATCCATGGCTGGTCAGGGAGCCAAATTTCAGATATTACAATTATTTTGGTACAGACTGTCATAACTAATTATTTTGCTGACAGCCTTAAAGTCTTTCTGGCATCTCTCAGTGGCGAAAAATCCAATCATCCGAATTTTCTTGGTTCTTTCCTCGCCACGCAAAAACACACACTCCTCCAAGATCTAATCTCTTCTGATTCAGCTCCAGCTGAGTCTGACTTTGAATTTGTACTGCTCTGCATCCCTCACAGGCAGCCTTACCAAGGCCTGAACGGCTGCGCAGACTTCAAGGATTTCACGATAAATCAGTTTTTCCCAAGTCCAATCAGGCGAAATTCTGGTATCAATAAGCCAATATAGATATGCCACGTCCTCAATCGACAGCACAGCCAGGCACGTCATCTTCTACTGTCCACAGGAATCCATAACGTAGCCAGCGGGGTATGTCAGTCAGACAAGAAGAAAGAGGGTTCTCCTTTTCCCAATCTCCTGATGATGAAAATTTGATCAATAGTGTTGAGAGACCAGCTGACCAGATTGATAATTTTAATTTCCACTTTGGAAGATGTCTGAAGAGAGGCGCTAAAGCAGAAAAGCAGCAAAGCAGGGTAGATAAGGGAGGGTTAGGGAGAGAAAAAAGAAGAAGAAGAAAGTTGGCACTTGAATCTAAACTGTAAGCACACTTAGAAACACAACTAGAGAAATTAAACAGAGTTCAATTATCCACGGGTTTCTGGAAGAGCACACGTAGGTTGCCATGACAGACTGCTACTTCCACTGTTCGGTTTTATACTTCCGGTTACCCAAAGTTACAGCCAGAGTTAATGACAAAATTCGGTTACTTTGTGCTGTAACAGGCGGCTTTATTAGTTGGAACATGAGCTTGGATTCAACTTGTGCTGTTGTCGGTCGTCACTACATCAGTCTGTACATTTTTTCAAATTATTTTATTCTGTAAATTTGTTCTTTTTCCCCCAAATTATACTACCCAGTTGCACATCCTATTACTGTATTTTTTCCTTATGTTTTAAGTTTTCCTTTAATGTACAGCCTCTTTTTTTTTTACGTTATTTTATTTATAGTGTGACACTACAGCATACAGCCTGCACAAAGCTTAAACAATGCGTGCCTTCATGTAGACACGTAGCAGTTAGCAAGATGACAGCTGCGTGTCTCCCCGATCACAGAACACTCATAACACTCTGATATCACTCTGAACACTCTGATATCCAGATAATTGATATACCTTCCACAGAATAGCTGCAGCATCACTACATGATTTCCCTAATCTGCGATACAGGAACAGCTGACTGTCTCCACCACTCCACTTTCCCTTAGCATGACCCATGCTAAGGGATGCTTAGCTTGGCTGATGCACTGGCTCGGCTCTACAGCTGCTTTAAGGGAAACAGCGTTGCCTTGTTTGTTAAGCATTACTTTATTGATTTTATTGCTTTGAAGGTAATCTGGTGCTCTTATGATTATGCGATTTCCCTGCCATCAACACCTTCGGAAAAAACAAGGTAACTGATAATGTGGATGTAGCTGACTTCAGGCCATAATTTCATGTCATTTACACAAGTGATGGGTGAGGCACTGTTACCGCGCTGCTTTTTAAAACATCCTTGCAATGTCTCCACTTCCAGTGTGGTACCATTTAGGCCAGGTAAAAGAACTGCAGTGTTAAAATGTTAAACTGAACGGCAAGCGTGTAAGCCCGCAACCGTGAACAACAGCGCAAATGGAAGTAAACAACCGGTTTTCGCTATGAATTATGGGTAGTGGTGTGAAGTCAGGAATACTGTGGATAAAACCATCAAAAACTGGGCAAAAGGCCCAGGACAATGAAAAGTATAGCAGAATTCCTTTGTAGTATAACAGTCTGGGTGATGAACTGACCTGCCTACATTCCAGCCCTTTCACAAGTTGAAAACATTTAATGTATGAGATTTGCAAATCATTGCTTTGCATTCATATTTATATTGCATCCTAACTTCATTCGATTAATAAATGCTTTATAGAAAATCTCACTGTCAAATTCAGGCATGTTTCATTTTTTATCAGTTCAAAACTGACTATCTATTAATTCAAATTGAATTAAAAACCACTTAAGAAACAATTGTAGAGACATGTGAATTTGTCTTAAGAACCACACAAAGGTTATCTTCTTCTATGATTCTGAGAAGCGTGGTAACTGATTAAATCTGTGACTTGATTTTAGAGTTTTAGAATGCAGCATACTTTAAAAAAAGAAAACAAAAGAAATCTGAAAGATCTGTCAAAGAAATAAAGATGCAGTGGCTTGTTTGCGAGTCCTGCATCTCACCTTAAGGTTCAGCCCAAACGATGTCATTTCTCCTCCTCTCTGCTGTGGCTATAAATGTTAACAGAGGCTTTTGTCTTGTTCAGCTGGGAGGGAAGTAGCTGAGTTTATTTGTTGTGTTCTTGAAACCTGATGAATCTCTGGGCTTGAACCTTGTAAAATACTAAACTGTTGTTTTTTTCTTTGATTATTGATGTGCACATTTTAATCACAGGTCTCACAGCTGCAGAGAAGGAATATGTCATAATAAGGTAACATAACACAGCATTTGAACAATATAATCGAAACTTTGCTCGGGCATTGGGATCTGGTACTCAATTATATCCAAAAAGGACCATTCATAACATTATTGCTGATCTCTCTTGTTTATTTCTGGATATTACACAGAAAATGGAAAACTCAAGTGAGATTGTGTCCTTTGTGTTGGCTGCTTATGGAAACATTGGAGAACTAAAATACCTGTATTTTAGCATAATACTGTTGTGGTACCTCTCTATATGTGTGGCCAACACACTTCTTATTGTGGTCATACACGTTGACAGAAGGCTGCATGAGCCAATGTATATACTGCTTTGCAATTTATGTGTGAATGAAATAAAATTCAGCACATCGCTGTATCCTCTTCTGCTCTCACAGATGTTTTCAGACAGCCATGAAGTGACCCTGCCGTGGTGTTTTCTGCAGATATGTTGTTTGTATACAAGTACTCCTGCTGAGTTTTGCAGTTTAGCAGCCATGGCCTATGACAGATATATTGCCATTTGTCATCCATTACACTATAATGTCTTTATGAACACAGAGAGGGTGTTTGTGATGATTCTGCTTGTGTGGATTTATTCATTTCTTAGTTTTATTCTCTCATTTTCATTTATCTTCAGTTTAAAGTTTTGTGCAAATACTATTGACAATGTGTATTGTGACCACCAATTTTTGATTAAACTTTCATGTTCTGTTTCAGTCCATAGCAATATATCTGACATATTTTTTGTCATATTGAGCATTTTCATACCATTCAATCTCATTTCAATCTCTTACATGAAGATATTGGCAGTTTGTCAAAAAACATCGAGAGAAAACAAGCAGAAAGCCGTGACTACTTGCACACCTCAGATCATCTCTCTGTCAAACCTGTTTGTTGGCTGTATTTTTTCTTTTATTGACTTCAGGTTTTTAGTGGGTAAAGGGCCAGATGAAGTCCGTGTAATTTTACCTATGTATCTCCTCATTTGTCAACCAGTACTCACACCTTTTATGTATGGATTTAATTTGCCAAAGATAAGGCAATCATGTAAAAAACTTCTGTTTCAAAGAAAATAAATAGCTTTGTTCAGCAAGAGACTATTTAACAATCATTTTATGGTTTGATGAGTAAAGGTATTACTGTGGCAAAAAAACATGTATGAAGCATAAATATATATTTTATGTATAAGATTCTTAGTTGCTCGAAGACCAGATGAAGTCAATCTAATTTTATCTCTACATCTCCTAATTTGTCAACCAATGCTCACACAGGTTTTTGTTTAACATAATTTATTTGGAATAAACCATTATTTGACAACCTAACCCTCTTTGGCATAGTGTTGCCCTCAAGCAGGAAACTGATTTTTAAGTTATTATACTGTCCTTAAATTTGTTGTTTTAGGTTTTTAGGAGTTTCTCTGCTACAACAAACTTGATTCATATGATCTTCTAGATATCAGGCAGTTGCAGCATAAAATACTCATTTGCTGATCATTTGATTTAAGCATGTTAGAGCAAGGGTCCTCACGAGATCTTCTGTTAACATTTTGAGAGCACTGACTGTTTGGATGTATAAGAAGTCAACTTATGCAATATGAACTTGAACCAGCTTACAGGAAATGGGCACACAAACTTTTTATTAATGTGATATCCACCTCTGTTTCATGATGTTCCATGCAGAACACAGAAACACAAAGGTCTATGAGGGCATATACAGACTAACCCATGCATGCATAAACAAACACATACACAAACAGGACCCATTAACTTGGTTGTTGGATTAAATGTTTATATAAAAGTTACTCTCAGTATCATGGTGTGGTGTGGCTGGAGCGGGTAGACCCCAAAATGCACTACTCAGGAGCCAAAACTGAACTGAGAGGGTGTTTATTGAATACTGATAAAAATAAGAAAGCTACACTGGGTGGACAGGTGCCAAACTAAATACAAAAGTACAGAGAACACACAGCGAGGGAGCACTGAAGACAACGCGACAAAGAACAGATGAAAACTGAGGGCTTAAATACACAATAGGTAATCAGGGCAAGAGGACACAGCAGGGCACAGCAGGTGAAGCAAATGAGACTAATAAAATAGGGGAAGCAAAACTAAACGCAAAGCACAGGGAACACAAGACTGGCAAAATAAAACAGGAAGTGACTAACCAAGGTACACGCAGACTAAACACGGGGGACTGGCACACAGACACAGGACGGAGATGCAGACTAGTCACAACACTAGGAATAAAACTCAATATGAAAACACAGGAGGTCAGGGTTAAGACAAAATGACAAAACAGACACAAGACCATAGATGCAGGGGAGACAGGGACAAAGGGAAAAAGAACATCAAAACAAACTGCGAAATAAAAACTCAGGGAAAATAAAACTAAACATAAAATGCTGGGCAGACGGCCCAGGACCATGACACTCAGGTCCTCACTGCTGTCTGCCCCTCAATTTTATTTGCACTTTAGACATTGAGGGTCTTGGGCAGGCAGTGTGGGTGAGCACTGACAACCAGCAGTTGGGAGCTTGTGGCACAACTGTTCCCTCAATTTTAACTGCATATATATACCTCATACATTCACAAAACATGAATATATACACTTATCAAAACACAAGTTGGGCAAGGGGAGGGGTGGGTGGGTCATTCCACACCTCGATTTCCTATGCCTTGGATGGGTCGGGTGGTGCTTTGGGGCGGGCTGGCGGTATCCTGGGGCTGCTGTTGGCCCTGGGGGGTGTGCACTCACCCCAGCTTTAGAAGGTGGGTAGATGTAAATGAATATGTCTTTGTGTATTTGTCACAGTCTTCGTGGGTGTATTTGAGTGTGTGTGTGTATGGGGGGGTATCTGTGTATATGTGGGTGTGTGTATGCGTGTTTGTGTGTATGGCTGGACCTGGGTCTGGGCCTTGTTGTGTCTTGCCTCCCTGCTGCTCCTCACTGGCCACTCCTAAGTCACAGGTGTGAGAGCAGTTCGGTAAAGCCATGGTAAAAGACTTTTGGACAGCCTTGAAATGATTTTGGCAAACCGTCAGGTGACTCAGGAAAGGAGAACAGTGCTCTACTCACATGGTATATAGTGCAGGTGGGCGCTACTGAATTCAACTGAGGATATAGTCGGGCAGTGGAAGGAATACTTCGAGGAACACCTTAATCACATTAATACACCTTCAGTGGAGGAAGCAGAGTCTGGGGACGAGGGGGACAACTCGCCTATGACTAGTGGTGAAGTCACTGAGGTAGTTAAACAACTCCTTGTTGGCAGGGCCCCTGGGGTGGACAAGATTCACCCTGAGTTCCTGAAAGCTATGGCTCTTTCAGGTGAAGGTTTCTAAAACAGACAAGAAATTTCCACTGTTCCTTTTCTTCATAGAATCTTTCTCTACAAACAAAAGTGTTCTTTCCAAGCACCAGGAAATCTGTGCAGAAGGTACAACAAGATAAGGAACTCTATGCAGGTAAGCAGAGCAAAACAACAAGCAAGGGAGCCAGCTTCACAAACAGTAGTCAGTTTAATGATCCAGCAAAGACCAAAGGCATTCCACTACCTTAAGTAGTCGCAGGAGAAAAAATGATTGCAAACAGGTTAGCTTGTTACCTCCAGGCGCAAAGAAGTTTTGTGAGCTAGTTTGAGATGGGTAGACAGGCTTGACCAGAAGCTCGAATTCATAGAAATTAATAAATTTGGGGGAGAGTTTTGTGGATTGATATTGGCATATTTTTAGTAGCTAACCAAACTTTCTGACCTGGACGGTAACTTGGGGCAGGGATGTGATGACAGTTGGCCAGACATTTGTTCTGCTCCTTGGTTCTAAGAAGAGCTGCTTGAGCAAATCTCCATAATTACTAACATGTAAGTACAGTACCAGCCAAAAGTTTGGACACAGTGGGTAAGGGTGTCCAAACTTTTGACTGGTACTGTAAGTGCTGCTGTATGGAGGGAACAAATATCTCACTAGTGGAGGACATATAATCTCTCCAGTGTGTCCTGGGTCTGCCCCAGGGCCTCCTCCTGGTAGGGCATGCCTGGATCACCTCATCCAAGAGGTGCCCAGGAGGCATCCTAGACAGATGCCCAAACTACCTCAACTGGCTCCTTTTAATGTGGAGGAGCAGCAGCAGCAGCTCTACTATGAGCCCCTCCCGAATGGCTGCACTCCTCACCCTACCCCTCATGGAGAGGCCAGCCACGTTTCAGAGGAAGATCATTTCTGTTGCTTGTATTCGCGATCTCATTCTTTCAGTCACTGCCTAAAGTTCGTGACCATAGGTGAAGGTATGGACATAGATTAACCGGTAAATCAACAGTGCTGCTTTCACGCTCAGCTCCCTTTTCACCACGACAGACCAGTGCAGCGTCTGCATCACTGCAGATGCAGCCCCAATTCATCTGTCAATCTCCTGCTCCCTTCTTCCGTCACTTGTAAACAAGACCCAGAGATACTTAAAATCCTCCACCTGGGGCAGCAACTCATCCCTGAGCCAGAGTGAGCACTGCACCATTTTCTGGCTAAGGACAATAATAATAACAATAATAATAACAACTCAGATTTATATAGCACCTTTCAAGAAACCCAAGGAAGCTGGAAAAAGAGTGCAAATAAACAAAAGTAAATAAACAAAAACAAAAATAAATTAGTAAGTACATAATTAAGTAAACTAGAGCTTAAAGGCCTTTTTGAACAGGTGAGGTTTCAAAACAGTTTCTTGAAATAGTCCAGTGATGGGGCATTGCAAAGCTCCAAAGGGAGAGAGTTCCAGAGGGTGGGGACTGCCACACTGGAGCCTCTATACCCAAAGGTATGGAGGTTGGTGTGAGGGACAGAGAGCAGACCCATGGCTAAAGACCAAAGTGTCCAAGACTGTTTGTACGGGTGAAGGAGGTCAGACAAACACTGAGGGGCCAGAGAACTGAGGGATTTATATGTAAGAAGAAGGATCTTGTTAGTAATGTGTGACTTTACTGGGAGCCAGTGGAGATTAATAAGGGTGAGGGGGATATGTTGCCAGGGCTTAGTGCATATTAAAAGCCTGGCAGCTGAGTTCTGGACATACTGGAGCCTGTCTAGGGCTTTGTTGGCGTTCCCGAAATTCTCTGCTACAGAATCAGTGAGTAAAGGCTGAAGTCTAGACATGTTCATTAGGTGGAAAAGGGCTGTTTTGGTGACAGATTTGATGTGAGACTGGAATGAAAGTGTAGAATCTAGGATGACACCCAGGTTGTGAACTTCTGGTGATGGCGAGATGGAGGAACCATCTATGTCAGTGAGTAGATCTCTAAATTTTATGAGTAGGGCTTTGGGGGCCAAAACCAAGAGCTCTGTTTTATTGCTGTTGAGCTTGAGCAGATTAAATGACATCCAGGTTTTGATTTCCTGCAAACAACTGACAAGGGACTGAGGGAGAAGCTGGGTGGAGGGTTTGGTACTGAGATAAAGTTGTGTGTCATCAGCATAGAAATGGAAGCAGAGACCATGGCCTCAGAGGTGTTAATACTCATGCCAGCTGCTTCACACTTGGCTGGGAACTGTTCCACTGTGAGCTGGAGTCCACCACTTTATGAAGTCAACAGGACTGCTGCATCCACAAAAAGCAGAGGCCACCAAGGCAGAAGGCTTCTGCCACTTGAGTACGCATAGAAATTCTGTCCATAAAAATTATGAACAAAATCTGTGAAAAAGGGCAGTCCTGGCAAAGTTCAACAACCACAGGAAATGAGTTCGACTTATTGCCAATAATACAGACCAAGTTCTCGCTGTGGTTGTACAGGGCCTGAATGTCCCGCAACAATGGCAGAGATCTTACTGGGGAAGCTGAGGAGTGTGATCCCCAGATAGTTGGAGTGCACCCTCATTAAAGATGGGGACCACCACCCCAGTCTGCCAATCCAGCGGGATCGCCCCAGATCTCCACACAAGGTTACAGAGGCATGTCAACCAAAACAGCCCTGCGATATCCAGAGCCTTCAGGAACTCAGGTGAAATCTTGTCCACCCCAGAGCCCCTGCCACCAAGGAGTTGTTTAACCACCTCAGTGACCTCATCCCCAATGATGGGCAAATCGTCCCCAGACTCTGTTTCTACTACAGAAGGCGTGTGAGCAGGATTAAGGGGGTCCTCAAAGTATTGCTTCCGCCGCTCGACTATAGCCTCAGTCGAAGTCAGCAGTAGAGCAGTGCTTTCCACTCTTGAGTTGCCTGACAGTTTTCCAGAATCACTTCGAGGCTGCCCGAAAGTCTTTTTCTGTGGCCTCACTGAGCTCCTCCCACACCTGAGTTTTTTCTTCAGCCCCAATAGTCATGGTACTTATGGTGTCCTGGTGCCACATGTACTTATGGACATTCTATTTTCAAACATGGTGTTTGTCATAGACAAACTGTGGTTTGCACAGAAGTCCAATAACAGAACCCCACTTCGGTTTAGATCAAATAGGCCTAAAAACAGTTAGGACCTCTTCCCTGGCTAGAAGGCACAGGGAAACAACCCTCTCAACTGGTTCCAAAGTCCAGGCCTTGGGTTGAGGTGAGCCCAACTATATCTAGCTAGTATCTCTCAACTTGCACTAACTCAGGCTCCTCACCAGAGAGGTGGCATTCCATGTCCCAAGCCAGTCTCAATAGCCAGGGATTGGTCTGTCAGGACCTCTGTCCTTGGTTGCCACCCAACACTTTGCACCTGACTCTATGATGCTTTCTGCGGGTGGTGGGCCTATGGGTGGGTGAATACCCTTGTCTCCTCTTCAGGTTGTACCCTGCTGGGCCCCACAGGCTAAGATCTGGTCACCAGATGCTCTCTCTCTAGCTCCAGGGTGGGGCCTTGGTAACCCTATCCCGCACAAACTGTTCCCTTGATGTCTCTTCCATAAGGGTAATTGGAATTGCTCTTTGTCTGGCTCCTCACCCAGGACCAGCTTGACTGTTATGACTGTTCCATAGATTTGCTTCTTGGGGCCCCTCTGCCAACTGGATGACTATATTGTTGTGATCAGGGAAAGGTACATCACTGACCCCCTAGAATAACTTCTTGCCTTCTTCACCTCTTGCTGCAAGGTTGGTTTGTTTTTTTTTTTTTTTTGTTTTTGTGGAGAAGTGTCTCTGGCCCTCTACTCGGTTACACTGAGATGAGCCCAACTATATCTAGCCGGTATCTCTCAACCTCATGCACTAGCTCAGGCTCCTTCCCCACCAGAGAGTTGACATTCCATGTCCCAGTAGCCGGTCTTGATAGCCAGGGACTGGTCTGCCAGGGCCTCCGCCCTTGACCACTGCTCGACACATATTGCACCCCACTCCTACGATGTCTCCTGTGAGTGGTGGGCCTACAGGAGGGTGGCCCATGTCTCCTCTTTGGGCTGCACCTGACCGGGCACCACGGGCTAATGCCCAGCCACCAGACGCTCTCCCTCGAGCTCCCTCCCAAAGCCTGGCTCCAGGGTGGGGCCCCGGCAATCCTATCCCGGGCAGGATAAACAGATTCCTTGGTGTATCTTCCATAGGGGTTGTTGGAAGATGTATCATGAAATAAAAAATATGGCACGAGACCCAGGACTATTGATGACCTAGATTCCTATATCAAACAAGAATGGGACAACATTCCTCTCCCCAAAGTCCAGCAACTCCTCAGTTCGCAAATGGTTTTTAAAAGAAGAGAGAATGCTGCACAGTGGTAAATCTGGCCCTGTCCCAACGTTTTAGATATGTGTTTTAGCCATCAGTTAAAAATGATTTTATTTTTTATCTTAAAATGGTACATTTTCTCAATTCAAGCTGTTGATTTCTATGTATTATTGTGGAAAAAATATGAGATTGCATGTTATTGAATTCTTCTTTTATTTACATTTTACATTGTGCCCCAAATAAATTTGTAAACACAGTTGAAATTGAAACCATTATAAGGAAATTCATTATGTGGTTAGCACTGCTGCCTCACAGTAGAAGGTCTGGCTTCAATTCCACCTTGGCCCGGACCTCTCGCTGTGTGGAGTTTGCATGTTCTCCCGGTGTCTGCGTGGGTTTCCTCCCACAGTCCAAAGACATGCAGTTACTGGGGTTAGGTTAACTGGTCACTCTAAATTGCCCATAGGTGTGAATGTGAGTGTGAATGGTTGTCTGTCTTTCTGTGTTGGCCCTGCGACAGGCTGGTGACCTGTACAGGGTGTACCCTGCCTCTGGCCCTGTGTCAGCCGGGATAGACTCCAGCCACCCCCCACCGCCACCACCCTGTACAGGATAAGCAGAAATGGATGGATGGATGGATGGATGGATGGATGGATGGATGGATGGATGGATGGCATATTCAAATCAAACAAACAAACAAACAAAAAAATAAATAAATCAGGAAGTCTGTCAAAGGAAAAGAATGCCAGTATCCCTAACCTTGGCCTTAAAGTTCAGCCCAGCCCACCTCATTTCTCCTCCTCTGTGTTGCAGCTATGAATGTTAGCAGAGGCTTTGGTCTTGCTCAGCTGGGAGAGAAGCAGGTGACTTTAATGTTATGTGTTCTTGACTTCTGATGAATCTCTGGGCTTGAATCTTGTTAAGTATAAAACTGTTTGCTGTTTGTTCTTTGATCATTGATGTGCACATTTTATCACAGGCATCACACCTGCAGAGAACAAGGTACCATGTATTTGTAACACATCATTTGAACAATATAATAGAAACTTTGCTCAGGATCTAGAAGTCATTAATAACCTCAAAGGACCATTCATAACATTATTACTGATCTCTTTTTCACTGTGGGATTTTACACACAAAATGGAAAACTCAAGTCAGATTGTGTCTTTTGTACTGGCTGCTTATGGAAACACTGGAGAGTTAAAATACCTGTATTTTAGCATAATACTGTTGTGGTACCTCTCTATATGTGTGGCCAACACACTTCTTATTGTGGTCATACATGTGGACAGAAGGCTGCATGAGCCAATGTATATACTGCTTTGCAATTTATGTGTGAATTCATTAAATGTCAGCACATCGCTGTATCCTCTTCTGCTCTCACAGATGTTTTCAGACAGCCATGAAGTGACCCTGCCGTGGTGTTTTCTGCAGATGTGTTGTATGTATACAAGTGCTCCTGCTGAGTTTTGCAGTTTAGCAGCCATGGCCTATGACAGATATATTGCCATCTGTCATCCATTACACTATGATGCCATTATGAACACAGAGAGGGTGTTTGTGATGATTCTGCTTGTGTGGATTTATTCATTTGTTAGTTTTATTCTCTCATTTTCATTTATCTTCAGTTTAAAGTTTTGTGGAAATATTATTGACAATGTGTATTGTGACCACAGATTAATAATTAAACTTTCATGTTCTGTTTCAGTCTATAGCAATATTTCTGAGATATTCTTTCTCTTTGTCAGTATTTTCATACCATTCAGTCTCATTTTAGTCTCTTACATGAAAATTTTGGCAATTTGTCGAAAAACATCAAAAGAAAACAAGCAGAAAGCCGTGACTACTTGCACACCTCAGATCGTCTCTGTGTCAAACCTGTTTGTTGACTGCATTTTTCACTCTATTGACTTCAGGTTTTTAGTCACTCATGTACCAGATGAAGTCCGTGTAATTTTATCTATATATATCTTTATTTGTCAACCAATGCTCACGCCCTTTATGTATGGATTTAATTTACCAAAGATAAGAGAATCATATAAAAGGCTTCTGTTTCAAAGAAAATAAATATCCTTGTTCAGCAAGAGACTGTTTTAGAGCATCTCTTCTCTATTTAAGAGTAACAATGAACAATTATCTTATGGTCTGTAGACATGAAGAAAATAAAATTTGCTCACATCCTATATTTACATTTACAAAGGCCCCATGTTAATGATGGAGTTCATATTCCATGTATTTAGTTATTTTGCAAAGCAACCTTTCAACCTCTAAATTCCTCTTTACTCCTGGGATGGTTGGCTTTCAGTGAAAGTGTAAGGGTATTATTCTGGCAACCAAAACAATGTATGAAACATGTGAGTATGCATGAATGAATGGAAGAATTTCTTTAAACAAACTATCAGGCATGTTTCACAGCTTAACCCTCTATAGCATAGTGTTACCCACAGGCTGAAAGTTTTTTTAGTTAACGACATAAGATGTTCAGAAAAAAGTGTGTATTACAAGAGGGTTTGACCTTTTACCTTTGGTTGGACAATTGTTTCAGGAACTAAATATAATGACAGTGCAAGCTTTTGCTATGACTAATAAAAATGTTTTAGACATGCTTAATTTGAAATAATATTAAAAAATATATGAATATGGGAAGAGGTATATTTGGTTGTTTATTTATTTACTAAACCAGAATTTACTACAAGAGCAGAACAAATTTCATTGCCTCAGGCCACAATTATACAGTTGGACTACTATAATACTAAAGATGTGCTTCTAAATTCTTGTTCTTAGGACTGCTTGTTTTAGGTATTTAGGTGCTTCCCTGCTACAACAAGCTTGATTCAAATGATGATCTTGTTATCATGCAGCTGCTGCATTTAATACCCAGCTAACTGTTTGAATCAGGTCTGCTGGAGCAGAGACTGGGTTCATGGAGAGAACTTGTGTGTTAATGTATTGAAAACAATGAGTGGTAGGCTATATAAGCAGGCAAATCATGTACTAACATGAACTTGAAAATGTAAGATACCACAGTGCAACGGTTATGGTAAAGTTAAATGACAGAAATGTGATATCCACCTGTATTTCATAAGGTTCCACACAGAATAGTCAATGTCAGACACATTTAGACACACAGGCCCACAATTGTATATACAGATTAACCCATGTCTGCATGAGCACATGCACACACAAACACACAATTATTTGATTGCTGGATTAAATGCTTATAAAACATTAACTTGATGTTTGTTCAAATAAAAATAAAAATGCTCAAATTGTTTGTTTTCTCTGAAATCTACAACATGTATAAACTCATCATTCAAATGGTGATGAGTGATGTGGCACTGTGCTCTGTGCTATCTAGTTTTTTCTATGCTTATTTTTTCGTGTTAGTCTGTTGTAGTTAAGCAGACTACGTCTACAGACGCCATTGCTGTCATGGCCCTAAACTAACAGACCCACAAAAACAACTAGAATCAGATGCTCAGGGTTTTTTTTTAATAATACAAATTCGGGAGCAGAGGAATTACTGGAAGGGGAGGAAACCCGGTCTGACCAAGCACCAGAAACGGGAGTGATGTCTGTGGAGAGAGAGAATGACTGTTACTACGGAGCCAGGTAAGATAACTGGGGACTATTAACAGAAACTTAGTGATCTTTACATTACGTGCAGATGAGCTAGGATTGTGAGACAAGTCCAGAAACAGGAGACAGATCCAAGACTGCTGGGTACAGGTGGAGAGTGGGCAGGCAGAGGAGGGCAACAGGAAGACAAGCAGGTTAGGGCCAATAAATTTGAGATGGTAATTTCTCCAAGCGGTGAGCTGAGTTCCTCTAGCGGACTCCTAGAAGGAACAAAAACTCGGGTCAGAAATACAAAAAGGACGAGAGCACATAATAAAATGAGCCCGCGCTTCACCGTGGAGGACGAATGAACTGGTGGAGAATGGCTGCCCCGGCTGGCACTTAAATCCCTCGCCATCAGTGAGCACATCACTCACAGGTGTGAACTCCGGCTACCTTGAAAGATGCCAGTCCCACCCATCTTGTCACCTAGAAGGTTGACAGACTGATTAAAACCCCCCATACTAGCCCGGCACCACGACAATGACCTGATTACCATTGGTCTAATGTGCATCTTGACAGTAATCACCAAGATCCACAATGACTTTTACAGCATCTCGCCTGAGATTGTGAGGACGCCGGGCTCGCTGTGGATTGTTGTCAGCTCCTATAAGCACCAGAAACAAACAAGAGAGAGGAAGCAGAAGCGGAGCTGTCATTTAGGCCTATTAGCAAGGCTGCGGTGGCAACCAAACAGACCTGCTCCTGCTCAACAGTGTGAAGTCAGATTTCAACAAGAGGGACGACCTGGAGCTATTACTGGTTGCTAACGGACCAGCTCAAACAGCTGTGTGATGGTTATTACGGAATCGTGGCTACACCCACTTATCCCAGACAAGGTAGTTTAGCTCATTACATTGATCTGACAGGAACAGTGACTCCGGTAAGAGCAGAGGAGGGGGATTCTGTGTGTACGTGTGGCTTGGGTACTAAGTCGAGAACAGGCCCTAAGGGCCCCAGGTGCCCAAGAATCCTTATACTGAGGCCCGAGCCACCCCAGACCACAACCCCAATGAGAGCAGGCCAACAACCATTCTAAGCATCCGGCCATGCACCCTGGAACCACAAAACACACATGTCCCCTCCCAGCAACAACCAGCTGCAGACCCTCTCCTCCCTCAACCATGTTCCACATGGGTCAAGAATCAGCAATTCCCTGACCCAGGCCATTCACACAAAGCCAGTTCAGCCTCTGAAAGAAGAGAGACAACTCTCCAACTGGCTCTGTACGCCCCCTGAATCCCCATACCTCACTGCAAGGAGGGACAGAGCAGGTCCAGGGCCCAAAGTGATCACACCACCAGCACCCACAACCCCCACCCGAAGGGTATCTTAGAACTCTAACACCAGTCACCCACTCAGCCTACAGCAAGGAATTAAAAAAAAAAAAAAAAAAAAAAAAGGGGGGGGGGGGCGCGTAAGACAAACTGATCTGAGGCTGAGACAAGCTGCCCTCAATACTACCCCACAATTGAGGGGCAGCCGCACCCTCACTTGCCCCCCCCAATCCAAAAAATTTTTTATCAGTTCAAAACTGTTCTATTAATTCAAATTGAATTAAAAACCACTTAAGAAACAATTGTAGAGACATGTGAATTTGTCTTAAGAACCACACAAAGGTTATCTTCTTCTATGATTCTGAGAAGCGTGGTAACTGATTAAATCTGTGACTTGATTTTAGAGTTTTAGAATGCAGCATACTTTAAAAAAAGAAAACAAAAGAAATCTGAAAGATCTGTCAAAGAAATAAAGATGCAGTGGCTTGTTTGCGAGTCCTGCATCTCACCTTAAGGTTCAGCCCAAACGATGTCATTTCTCCTCCTCTCTGCTGTGGCTATAAATGTTAACAGAGGCTTTTGTCTTGTTCAGCTGGGAGGGAAGTAGCTGAGTTTATTTGTTGTGTTCTTGAAACCTGATGAATCTCTGGGCTTGAACCTTGTAAAATACTAAACTGTTGTTTTTTTCTTTGATTATTGATGTGCACATTTTAATCACAGGTCTCACAGCTGCAGAGAAGGAATATGTCATAATAAGGTAACATAACACAGCATTTGAACAATATAATCGAAACTTTGCTCGGGCATTGGGATCTGGTACTCAATTTTTTCCAACAAGGACCATTCATAACATTATTGCTGATCTCTCTTGTTTATTTCTGGATATTATACAGAAAATGGAAAACTCAAGCGAGATCGTGTCCTTTGTGTTGGCTGCTTATGGAAACACTGGAGAGCTAAAATACCTGTATTTAAGCATAATACTGTTGTGGTACCTCTCTATATGCGTGGCCAACACACTTCTTATTGTGGTCATACATGTGGACAGAAGGCTGCATGAGCCAATGTATATACTGCTTTGCAATTTATGTGTGAATGAAATAAATGTTAGCACATCGCTGTATCCTCTTCTGCTCTCACAGATGTTTTCAGACAGCCATGAAGTGACCCTGCCGTGGTGTTTTCTGCAGATGTGTTGTATGTATACAAGTGGCCCAGCTGAGTTGTGCAGTTTAGCAGCCATGGCCTATGACAGATATATCGCCATCTGTCATCCATTACGCTATAATGTCCTTATGAACACAAAGAGGGTGTTTGTGATGATTCTTCTTGTGTGGATTTATGCATTTCTTAGTTTTTTTCTCTCATATTCATTTATCTTCAGTTTGAAGTTTTGTGGAAATATTATTGACAATGTGTATTGTGACCACAGATTAGTAATTAAACTTTCATGTTCTGTTTCAGTCCATAGCAATATATCAGAGATATTTTTTGCCATTGTGAGTATTTTCATACCATTCAGTCTCATTTCAATCTCTTACATGAAGATATTGGCAATTTGTCAAAAAACATCGAAAGAACACAAGCAGAAAGCCGTGACTACTTGCACACCTCAGATCGTCTCTGTGTCAAACCTGTTTGTTGCATGCATTTTTTTCTTTATGGATTTCAAATTTTTAATCTCTGAGGTACCAAATGAAGTCCGTGTAATTTTACCTTTGTATCTCCTCATTTGTCAACCAATGCTTACGCCCTTTATGTATGGATTTAATTTGCCAAAAATAAGAGAATCATGTAAAAAGCTTCTGTTTAACAGAAAATAACTGGCTTTGTTCAGGAAGAAACTGTTTTAGAGCATCTCTGCCCTTTGAGAGAGTAACATTAAACAATACAAGCTGTTCACATCATATATTTGCATTTACAAAAGCCCAATTTCACTGATGCAGTTCATATTTTATTGATTTATTCAGTTTGCAAAAGCTACTTTGCGGCATCTAATTTCCTCTTTACTCCTGGGATGATCAGCGTTCACTTAAAGGGTAGGGGTATTATTGTGGCAAACAAAACAATGTTTGAAACACTTGAATTAATGTGAATTAATGCGATTATTCATTTTTTTATAGTCAGATTTTTAATTGCTCAGGGAGCAGATGAAGTCTGTCTAATTTTATGTCTATATCTCCTCATTTGACAACCAGTGCTCACCCTGTTTATGCCTGGATTTCATTTGCCAAAGATAAGGTAATCATGTAAAAGGTTTATGTGTAACAGAATTTATTTAAAATAAACCATCAGGCTCATTTTACACCTACAGTCTATGGCATGGTGTTACCCTCAAGCAGGAAACCACATTTTGGTTGTTACACTGTTCTCAGAATTGTTGTTTTAGGTTTTTAAATGCTCCTCTTCTACAACAAACGTGATTCAAATGATCATCTAGTGATCAGAAAGTTGCAGCATACATTACTCAGCTAATCATCTGAATCAAGCATGTCAGAGCAGGGATTACAGTCCTCAGGAGAATCTCTGAACTACTTTTAGCTTCATAAGGCTTGGTTACAATACAAATTGTCAATAATATTTTCACAAACCTACAAACTGAAGATGAATGAAAATGAGAGTATAAAACTAAGAAGGCATCACAAAAAGCTTTCCAAACTTGGGACGTCTATCAGAAACAATTTTACATGAAAGACATGAAGCCAATGAGTTTTGCTGTTTCAGTGGCAATGAGTAGCTTAGAAAGTGCTATGAAATGGGCTTCTTCATGGCCAGTATGACTGTTACCTTTAAATGGAGGCAGACCAGAACAAAGTCTAATCCTATATGTGACCATGGCCAACTGGGATCAGCAAGGGGTTGTAGCTGACCAGCAGATGGATGCCCATGATCTTCAGGGCCTCACATGGTACTGCATTGAAAACAGGCCTGATTCTGTTATTGAAATCACTTCAGTTTTTTAAGTAGGGAAACTTGTTGCACAAAAATAAATGAACATGTATTAAATACATGAAGACACAAAATCTACACTAGGACCAACCACAGGATTTTAAAAGAAAAAGGATGGCTCCTTCACATTGACAGGAGCCAGCTGAGGTGGCTCCGGCATCTGATTAGGATGCCTCTTGGGTGAGGTGTTCCAGGTATGTCCTATAAGAAGGAGGCCCCAGGGTAGACCCAGGACACACTGGAGAGATTATATCTCTCAGCTGGCCTGGGAATGCCTTGGGGTCCCTCCGGGTGAGCTGGTGGAGGTGGCTGGGGAGAGGGAAGTCTGGCCTTCTCTGCTTGGGCTACTGCCCCTGCAACCCGGCCCCGGATGGGCGGATGAAAATGGATGGATGGATGGAAAGGATGATTTTTATTGGCCATAATGCATTTGTATTTCGAAAGCACCTCTTGTCCAAATATAGTTCTGAGATTACATTGTTCACCAAGTATTTTACATGCCTATTTCACAACATTCTGTAATCTTTGCCTGTTCTGCACATTTAAGGTTCCAAACCGTGCAACTAGAGAAGACAAAGCACAGTTTCAATAAGAAAACATTGTCCTCATTTTCCTGTCAACATTGAAGACATGCAGTCTTTGTAAAGATATCATATTTGATGGCTCTTTTTCCAGAATGACTCAGTGTTAGCATTAAAATTCAATTTACTATTCATTGTTATCAATAATGGTTCCCAGATACTTGTAGGTATCAACTATACCAACCTTCTGATTATTAATGATGGTTTGCAAGTAAGATCAAAATGCACCCTCCTTAAAATCAGTAACCATCTCCTTGGTCTTATTGGTGTTTACACTCAGACGTATCACACAACTTATAAAAATCATCTATCTCAGGGCCATGATTCTGTTCACTATACATTAGGCCAGAACTGTTGTGTATCTAGAACAGGACAACATTACTCTCCCAAAGGTCCAGCAACTGCTCTCCTCAGTTCCCAGAAGGGATGTTACACAGTGGTAAACATATCCCTGTCCCAACTGAAAAATGACCTAATTTTTTTTCTTAAAATGTTAGCTCTTGGCCACACAACAACCTTGGCCCTCAGGTTCAGCCCAGCCCACCTCATTTCTCTTGCTCTCTGATGCAGCTATAAATATTAGCAGAGGCTTTTGTCTAGTTCAGCTGGGAGGGAACACAGGGAGTTGAGTTTAATGTTTTGTGTTCTTGACATCTGATGAATCTCTAGACTCAAATCCTGAAACTTGTGAAGGAAAAAACTGTTTGCTGGTTGCTCTTTGATTATTGATATCACAGGTGTCACAGCTGCAGAGAAGGAATATGTCGCAATGAAGTAATATGTATGTTTAACACAGCATTTAAAGAATATAACAGAAAATAGAAATTTTGCTCAGGATCTGATATTCCTTTATCTCTAAAAGGACCATTCATAACATTATTACTGATCTCTCTCGTTCACTGTGGGATATTACACAGAAAATGGAAAACTCAAGTCAGATTGTGTCCTTTGTGTTGGCTGCTTATGGAAACACTGGAGAGCTAAAATACCTGTATTTTAGCATAATACTGTTGTGGTACCTCTCTATATGTGTGGCCAACACACTTCTTATTGTGGTCATACATGTGGACAGAAGGCTGCATGAGCCAATGTATATACTGCTTTGCAATTTATGTGTGAATGAAATAAAAGTCAGCACATCGCTGTATCCTCTTCTGCTCTCACAGATGTTTTCAGACAGCCATGAAGTGACCCTGCCGTGGTGTTTTCTGCAGATGTGTTTTATGTATACAAGTACTCCTGCTGAGTTTTGCAGTTTAGCAGCCATGGCCTATGACAGATATATTGCCATTTGTCATCCATTACACTATAATGTCTTTATGAACACAGAGAGGGTGTTTGTGATGATTCTGCTTGTGTGGATTTATTCATTTCTTAGTTTTATTCTCTCATTTTCATTTATCTTCAGTTTGAAGTTTTGTGGAAATATTATTGACAATGTGTATTGTAACCACCAATTAATGATTAAACTTTCATGTTCTGTTTCAGTCCATAGCAATATATCTGACATATTTTTTGTCATATTGAGTATTTTCATACCATTCAATCTCATTTTAGTCTCTTACATGAAGATATTGGCAGTTTGTCAAAAAACATCGAGAGAAAACAAGCAGAAAGCCATGACTACTTGCACACCTCAGATTGTCTCTGTGTCAAACCTGTTTGTTGGCTGCATTTTTTCTTTTATTGACTTCAGGTTTTTAGTGGGTAAGGGACCAGATGAAGTCCGTGTAATTTTACCTATGTATCTCCTCATTTGTCAACCAATACTCACACCTTTTATGTATGGATTTAATTTGCCAAAGATAAGGCAATCATGTAAAAAGCTTCTGTTTCAAAGAAAATAAATAGCTTTGTTCAGCAAGAGACTATTTAACAATCATTTTATGGTTTGATGAGTAAAGGTATTACTGTGGCAAAAAAACATGTATGAAGCATAAATATATATTTTATGTATAAGATTCTTAGTTGCTCGAAGACCAGATGAAGTCAATCTAATTTTATCTCTACATCTCCTAATTTGTCAACCAATGCTCACACAGGTTTTTGTTTAACATAATTTATTTGGAATAAACCATTATTTGACAACCTAACCCTCTTTGGCATAGTGTTGCCCTCAAGCAGGAAACTGCATTTTAAGTTATTATACTGTCCTTAAATTTGTTGTTTTAGGTTTTTAGGAGTTTCTCTGCTACAACAAACTTGATTCATATGATCTTCTAGATATCAGGCAGTTGCAGCATAAAATACTCATTTGCTGATCATTTAAATTAAGCATGTTAGAGCAAGGGTCCTCACGAGATCTTCTGTTAACATTTTGAGAGCACTGACTGTTTGGATGTATAAGAAGTCAACTTATGCAATATGAACTTGAACCAGCTTACAGGAAATGGGCACACAAACTTTTTATTAATGTGATATCCACCTCTGTTTCATGATGTTCCATGCAGAACACAGAAACACAAAGGTCTATGAGGGCATATACAGACTAACCCATGCATGCATAAACAAACACACACACAAACAGGACCCATTAACTTGGTTGTTGGATTAAATGTTTATATAAAAGTTACTCTCAGTATCATGGTGTGGTGTGGCTGGAGCGGGTAGACCCCAAAATGCACTACTCAGGAGCCAAAACTGAACTGAGAGGGTGTTTATTGAATACTGACAAAAATAAAAAAGCTACACTGGGTGGACAGGTGCCAAACTAAATACAAAAGTACAGAGAACACACAGTGAGGGAGCACTGAAGAAAACACGACAAAGAACAGATGAAAACTGAGGGCTTAAATACACAATAGGTAATCAGGGCAAGAGGACACAGCAGGGCACAGCAGGTGAAGCAAATGAGACTAATAAAATAGGGGAAGCAAAACTAAACACAAAGCACAGGGAACACAAGACTGGCAAAATAAAACAGGAAGTGACTAACCAAGGTACACGCAGACTAAACACGGGGGACTGGCACACAGACACGGGACGGAGACGCAGACTAGTCACAACACTAGGAATAAAACTCAATATGAAAACACAGGAGGTCAGGGTTAAGACAAAATGACAAAACAGACACAAGACCATAGATGCAGGGGAGACAGGGACAAAGGGAAAAAGAATATCAAAACAAACTGGGAAATAAAAACTCAGGGAAAATAAAACTAAACATAAAATGCTGGGCAAACGGCCCAGGACCATGACACTCAGGTCCTCACTGCTGTCTGCCCCTCAATTTTATTTGCACTTTAGACATTGAGGGTCTTGGGCAGGCAGTGTGGGTGAGCACTGACAACCAGCAGTTGGGAGCTTGTGGCACAACTGTTCCCTCGATTTTAACTGCATATATATACCTCATACATTCACAAAACATGAATATATACACTTATCAAAACACAAGTTGGGCGAGGGGAGGGGTGGGTGGGTCATTCCACACCTCGATTTCCTATGCCTTGGATGGGTCGGGTGGTGCTTTGGGGCGGGCTGGCGGTATCCTGGGGCTGCTGTTGGCCCTGGGGGGTGTGCACTCACCCCAGCTTTAGAAGGTGGGTAGATGTAAATGAATATGTCTTTGTGTATTTGTCACAGTCTTCGTGGGTGTATTTGGGTGGTTGAGTGTGTATGTGTATGGGGGGGGTATCTGTGTATATGTGGGTGTGTGTATGCGTGTTTGTGTGTATAGCTGGACCTGGGTCTGGGCCTTGTTGTGTCTTGCCTCCCTGCTGCTCCTCACTGGCCACTCCTAAGTCACAGGTGTGAGAGCAGTTCGGTAAAGCCATGGTAAAAGACTTTTGGACAGCCTTGAAATGATTTTGGCAAACCGTCAGGTGACTCAGGAAAGGAAAACAGTGCTCTACTCACATGGTATATATGTTCCAGAGTGTGGGGACTGCCACACTGGAGCCTCTATACCCAAAGGTATGGAGGTTGGTGTGAGGGACAGAGAGCAGACCCATGGCTAAAGACCAAAGTGTCCAAGACTGTTTGTACGGGTGAAGGAGGTCAGACAAACACTGAGGGGCCAGAGAACTGAGGGATTTATATGTAAGAAGAAGGATCTTGTTAGTAATGTGTGACTTTACTGGGAGCCAGTGGAGATTAATAAGGGTGAGGGGGATATGTTGCCAGGGCTTAGTGCATGTTAAAAGCCTGGCAGCTGAGTTCTGGACATACTGGAGCCTGTCTAGGGCTTTGTTGGCGTTCCCGAAATTCTCTGCTACAGAATCAGTGAGTAAAGGCTGAAGTCTAGAGATGTTCATTAGGTGGAAAAGGGCTGTTTTGGTGACAGATTTGATGTGAGACTGGAATGAAAGTGTAGAATCTAGGATGACACCCAGGTTGTGAACTTCTGGTGATGGCGAGATGGAGGAACCATCTATGTCAGTGAGTAGATCTCTAAATTTTATGAGTAGGGCTTTGGGGGCCAAAACCAAGAGCTCTGTTTTATTGCTGTTGAGCTTGAGCAGATTAAATGACATCCAGGTTTTGATTTCCTGCAAACAACTGACAAGGGACTGAGGGAGAAGCTGGGTGGAGGGTTTGGTACTGAGATAAAGTTGTGTGTCATCAGCATAGAAATGGAAGCAGAGACCATGGCCTCAGAGGTGTTAATACTCATGCCAGCTGCTTCACACTTGGCTGGGAACTGTTCCACTGTGAGCTGGAGTCCACCACTTTATGAAGTCAACAGGACTGCTGCATCCACAAAAAGCAGAGGCCACCAAGGCAGAAGGCTTCTGCCACTTGAGTACGCATAGAAATTCTGTCCATAAAAATTATGAACAAAATCTGTGAAAAAGGGCAGTCCTGGCAAAGTTCAACAACCACAGGAAATGAGTTCGACTTATTGCCAATAATACAGACCAAGTTCTCGCTGTGGTTGTACAGGGCCTGAATGTCCCGCAACAATGGCAGAGATCTTACTGGGGAAGCTGAGGAGTGTGATCCCCAGATAGTTGGAGTGCACCCTCATTAAAGATGGGGACCACCACCCCAGTCTGCCAATCCAGCGGGATCGCCCCAGATCTCCACACAAGGTTACAGAGGCATGTCAACCAAAACAGCCCTGCGATATCCAGAGCCTTCAGGAACTCAGGTAAAATCTTGTCCACCCCGGAGCCCCTGCCACCAAGGAGTTGTTTAACCACCTCAGTGACCTCATCCCCAATGATGGGCAAATCGTCCCCAGACTCTGTTTCTACTACAGAAGGCGTGTGAGCAGGATTAAGGGGGTCCTCAAAGTATTGCTTCCGCCGCTCGACTATAGCCTCAGTCGAAGTCAGCAGTAGAGCAGTGCTTTCCACTCTTGAGTTGCCTGACAGTTTTCCAGAATCACTTCGAGGCTGCCCGAAAGTCTTTTTCTGTGGCCTCACTGAGCTCCTCCCACACCTGAGTTTTTTCTTCAGCCCCAATAGTCATGGTACTTATGGTGTCCTGGTGCCACATGTACTTATGGACATTCTATTTTCAAACATGGTGTTTGTCATAGACAAACTGTGGTTTGCACAGAAGTCCAATAACAGAACCCCACTTCGGTTTAGATCAAATAGGCCTAACAACAGTTAGGACCTCTTCCCTGGCTAGAAGGCACAGGGAAACAACCCTCTCAACTGGTTCCAAAGTCCAGGCCTTGGGTTGAGGTGAGCCCAACTATATCTAGCTAGTATCTCTCAACTTGCACTAACTCAGGCTCCTCACCAGAGAGGTGGCATTCCATGTCCCAAGCCAGTCTCAATAGCCAGGGATTGGTCTGTCAGGACCTCTGTCCTTGGTTGCCACCCAACACTTTGCCCCTGACTCTATGATGCTTTCTGCGGGTGGTGGGCCTATGGGTGGGTGAATACCCTTGTCTCCTCTTCAGGTTGTACCCTGCTGGGCCCCACAGGCTAAGATCTGGTCACCAGATGCTCTCTCTCTAGCTCCAGGGTGGGGCCTTGGTAACCCTATCCCGCACAAACTGTTCCCTTGATGTCTCTTCCCTAAGGGTAATTGGAATTGCTCTTTGTCTGGCTCCTCACCCAGGACCAGCTTGACTGTTATGACTGTTCCATAGATTTGCTTCTTGGGGCCCCTCTGCCAACTGGATGACTATATTGTTGTGATCAGGGAAAGGTACATCACTGACCCCCTAGAATAACTTCTTGCCTTCTTCACCTCTTGCTGCAAGGTTGGTTTGTTTTTTTGTTTTTTTTTGTTTTTGTGGAGAAGTGTCTCTGGCCCTCTACTCGGTTACACTGAGATGAGCCCAACTATATCTAGCCGGTATCTCTCAACCTCATGCACTAGCTCAGGCTCCTTCCCCACCAGAGAGTTGACATTCCATGTCCCAGTAGCCGGTCTTGATAGCCAGGGACTGGTCTGCCAGGGCCTCCGCCCTTGACCACTGCTCGACACATATTGCACCCCACTCCTACGATGTCTCCTGTGAGTGGTGGGCCTACAGGAGGGTGGCCCATGTCTCCTCTTTGGGCTGCACCTGACCGGGCACCACGGGCTAATGCCCAGCCACCAGACGCTCTCCCTCGAGCTCCCTCCCAAAGCCTGGCTCCAGGGTGGGGCCCCGGCAATCCTATCCCGGGCAGGATAAACAGATTCCTTGGTGTATCTTCCATAGGGGTTGTTGGAAGATGTATCATGAAATAAAAAATATGGCACGAGACCCAGGACTATTGATGGCCTAGATTCCTATATCAAACAAGAATGGGACAACATTCCTCTCCCCAAAGTCCAGCAACTCCTCAGTTCGCAAATGGTTTTTAAAAGAAGAGAGAATGCTGCACAGTGGTAAATCTGGCCCTGTCCCAACGTTTTAGATATGTGTTTTAGCCATCAGTTAAAAATGATTTTATTTTTTATCTTAAAATGGTACATTTTCTCAATTCAAGCTGTTGATTTCTATGTATTATTGTGGAAAAAATATGAGATTGCATGTTATTGAATTCTTATTTTATTTACATTTTACATTGTGCCCCAAATTAATTTGTAAACACAGTTGAAATTGAAACCATTATAAGGAAATTCATTATGTGGTTAGCACTGCTGCCTCACAGTAGAAGATCTAGCTTCAATTCCACCTTAGCCCGGACCTCTCGCTGTGTGGAGTTTGCATGTTCTCCCGGTGTCTGCGTGGGTTTCCTCCCACAGTCCAAAGACATGCAGTTACTGGGATTAGGTTAACTGGTCACTCTAAATTGCCCATAGGTGTGAATGTGAGTGTGAATGGTTGTCTGTCTTTCTGTGTTGGCCCTGCAACAGGCTGGTGACCTGTACAGGGTGTACCCTGCCTCTGGCCCTGTGTCAGCCGGGATAGACTCCAGCCACCCCCCACCGCCACCACCCTGAACAGGATAAGCAGAAATGGATGGATGGATGGATGGATGGATGGATGGCATATTCAAATCAAACAAACAATCAAACAAAAAAATAAATAAATCAGGAAGTCTGTCAAAGGAAAAGAATGCCAGTATCCCTAACCTTGGCCTTAAAGTTCAGCCCAGCCCACCTCATTTCTCCTCCTCTGTGTTGCAGCTATGAATGTTAGCAGAGGCTTTGGTCTTGCTCAGCTGGGAGAGAAGCAGGTGACTTTAATGTTATGTGTTCTTGACTTCTGATGAATCTCTGGGCTTGAATCTTGTTAAGTATAAAACTGTTTGCTGTTTGTTCTTTGATCATTGATGTGCACATTTTATCACAGGCATCACACCTGCAGAGAACAAGGTACCATGTATTTGTAACACATCATTTGAACAATATAATAGAAACTTTGCTCAGGATCTAGAAGTCATTAATAACCTCAAAGGACCATTCATAACATTATTACTGATCTCTTTTTCACTGTGGGATTTTACACAGAAAATGGAAAACTCAAGTCAGATTGTGTCTTTTGTGTTGGCTGCTTATGGAAACACTGGAGAGCTAAAATACCTGTATTTTAGCATAATACTGTTGTGGTAGTTCTGAGATTACATTGTTCACCAAGTATTTTACATGCCTATTTCACAACATTCTGTAATCTTTGCCTGTTCTGCACATTTAAGGTTCCAAACCGTGCAACTAGAGAAGACAAAGCACAGTTTCAATAAGAAAACATTGTCCTCATTTTCCTGTCAACATTGAAGACATGCAGTCTTTGTAAAGATATCATATTTGATGGCTCTTTTTCCAGAATGACTCAGTGTTAGCATTAAAATTCAATTTACTATTCATTGTTATCAATAATGGTTCCCAGATACTTGTAGGTATCAACTATACCAACCTTCTGATTATTAATGATGGTTTGCAAGTAAGATCAAAATGCACCCTCCTTAAAATCAGTAACCATCTCCTTGGTCTTATTGGTGTTTACACTCAGACGTATCACACAACTTATAAAAATCATCTATCTCAGGGCCATGATTCTGTTCACTATACATTAGGCCAGAACTGTTGTGTATCTAGAACAGGACAACATTACTCTCCCAAAGGTCCAGCAACTGCTCTCCTCAGTTCCCAGAAGGGATGTTACACAGTGGTAAACATATCCCTGTCCCAACTGAAAAATGACCTAATTTTTTTTCTTAAAATGTTAGCTCTTGGCCACACAACAACCTTGGCCCTCAGGTTCAGCCCAGCCCACCTCATTTCTCTTCCTCTCTGATGCAGCTATAAATATTAGCAGAGGCTTTTGTCTAGTTCAGCTGGGAGGGAACACAGGGAGTTGAGTTTAATGTTTTGTGTTCTTGACATCTGATGAATCTCTAGACTCAAATCCTGAAACTTGTGAAGGAAAAAACTGTTTGCTGGTTGCTCTTTGATTATTGATATCACAGGTGTCACAGCTGCAGAGAAGGAATATGTCGCAATGAAGTAATATGTATGTTTAACACAGCATTTAAACAATATAACAGAAAATAGAAATTTTGCTCAGGATCTGATATTCCTTTATCTCTAAAAGGACCATTCATAGCATTATTACTGATCTCTCTCGTTCACTGTGGGATTTTACACAGAAAATGGAAAACTCAAGTCAGATTGTGTCCTTTGTGTTGGCTGCTTATGGAAACACTGGAGAGTTAAAATACCTGTATTTTAGCATAATACTGTTGTGGTACCTCTTTATATGTGTGGCCAACACAGTTCTTATTGTGGTCATACATGTGGACAGAAGGCTGCATGAGCCAATGTATATACTGCTTTGCAATTTATGTGTGAATTCATTAAATGTCAGCACATCGCTGTATCCTCTTCTGCTCTCACAGATGTTTTCAGACAGCCATGAAGTGACCCTGCCGTGGTGTTTTCTGCAGATGTGTTGTATGTATACAAGTGCTCCTGCTGAGTTTTGTAGTTTAGCAGCCATGGCCTATGACAGATATATTGCCATCTGTCATCCATTACACTATGATGCCATTATGAACACAGAGAGGGTGTTTGTGATGATTCTGCTTGTGTGGACATATTCATTTCTCAGTTTTATTCTCTCATTTTCATTTATCTTCAGTTTAAAGTTTTGTGGAAATATTATTGACAATGTGTATTGTGACCACAGATTAATAATTAAACTTTCATGTTCTGTTTCAGTCTATAGCAATATTTCTGAGATATTCTTTCTCTTTGTCAGTATTTTCATACCATTCAGTCTCATTTTAGTCTCTTACATGAAAATTTTGGCAATTTGTCGAAAAACATCAAAAGAAAACAAGCAGAAAGCCGTGACTACTTGCACACCTCAGATCGTCTCTGTGTCAAACCTGTTTGTTGACTGCATTTTTCACTCTATTGACTTCAGGTTTTTAGTCACTCATGTACCAGATGAAGTCTGGCATCCGGCCATGCACCCTGGAACCACAAAACACACATGTCCCCTCCCAGCAACAACCAGCTGCAGACCCTCTCCTCCCTCAACCATGTCCCACAAGGGTCAAGAATCAGCAATTCCCTGACCCAGCCCATTCACACAAAGCCAGTTCAGCCTCCAAAAGAAGAGAGACAACTCTCCAACTGTATGCCCCCTGAATCCCCATACCTCACTGCAAGGAGGGACAGAGCAGGTCCAGGGCCCAAAGTGATCACACCACCAGCACCCACAACCCCCACCCGAAGGGTATCTTAGAACTCTAACACCAGTCACCCACTCAGCCTACAGCAAGGAATTAAAAAAAAAAAAAAAGGGGGGGGGGGGGGGGCGCGTAAGACAAACTGACCTGAGGCTGAGACAAGCTGCCCTCAATACTACCCCACAATTGAGGGACAGCCGCACCCTCACTTGCCCCCCCCCCAATCCAAAAAAAAAGGAGCTGTGGGTACTCCAGAGTCCCCAAAGTACACTGCTCAAAAAAATAAAGGGAACACTTAAACAACTAAATTTACCTCCAAGTAAATCAAACTTCTGTGAAATCAAACTGTCCACTTAGGAAGCAACACTGATTGACAATCAATTTCACATGCTGTTGTGCAAATGGAATAGACAACAGGTGGAAATTATTAGCAATTAGCAAGACACACTCAATAAAGGAGTGGTTCTGCAGGTGGGGCTACAGACCACTTCTCGGTACCTATGCTTTCTGGCTGATGTTTTGGTCAGTTTTGAATGTTGGTGGTGCTTTCACACTTGTGGTAGCATGAGACGGACTCTACAACGCACACAAGTGGCTCAGGTAGTGCAGCTCATCCAGGATGGCACATCAATGCGAGCTGTGGCAAGAAGGTTTAGTGTGTCTGTCAGCGTAGTGTCCAGAGGCTGGAGGCGCTACCAGGAGACAGGCCAGTACACCAGGAGACGTGAAGGAGGCCGTAGGAGGGCAACAACCCTGCAGCAGGACCGCTACCTCCGCCTTTGTGCAAGGAGGAACAGGAGGAGCACTGCCAGAGCCCTGCAAAATGACCTCCAGCTGGCCACAAATGTGCATGTGTCTGCACAAATGGTTAGAAACCGACTCCATGAGGATGGTATAAGGGCCCGACATCCACAGATTGGGGTTGTGCTCAAAGCCCAACACCGTGCAGGATGCTTGGCATTTGCCAGAGAACACCAGGATTGGCAAATTCGCAACTGGCACGCTGTGCTCTTCACAGATGAAAGCAGGTTCACACTGAGCACATGTGACAGACGTGACAAAGTCTGGAAACGCCGTGGAGAGCGATCTGCTGCCTGCAACATCCTTCAGCATGACCGGTTTGGCAGTGGGTCAGTAATGGTGTGGGGTGGCATTTCTTTGGAGGGCCGCACAGCCCGCCATGTGCTCGCCAGAGGTAGCATGACTGCCATTAGGTACCGAGATGAGATCCTCAGACCCCTTGTGAGACCATATGCAGTTGGCCCAGGGTTCCTCCTAATGCAGGACAATGCTAGACCTCATGTGGCTGGAGTGTGTCAGCAGTTCCTGCAACATGAAGGCATTGAAGCTATGGACTGGCCCCCCTTTCCCCAGACCTGAATCCAATTGAGCACATCTGGGACATCATGTCTCGCTCCATCCACCAACGTCACGTTGCACCACAGACTGTCCAGGAGTTGGCGGATGCTTTAGTCCAGGTCTGGGAGGAGATCCCTCAGGAGACCATCCGCCACCTCATCAGGAACATGCCCAGGTGTTGTAGGAAGGTCATACAGGCACGTGGAGGCCACACACAATACTGAGCCTCATTTTGACTTGTTTTAAGGACATTACATCAAAGTTGGATTAGTGGATACATCATCAGCATAAGGCTTATCTTATGGTCTGTGTTTTCAGTATAGATTCCTTTAATATCTTCATCTTATCAGATTGCTGCTGCTAGTGACTCAATGAAGATGACAAAATGTGAGAGGGAGCAGCCTTGCCTTTTTACTCTGTTTATACCCCACTCTGCATTTAATCACTTATTATTATTAATCTCTGGATCTCTTCCACAGTCTATCTTTTGTCATGTCTCTCTCTCCTTAGCCCCATCTGGTCACAGCAGTGGACTTCCCCTCCCTGAGCCTGGTTCTGGCCCTTTTAACAGGTTTCTACCTGTTAAAAGGGAGTTTTTCCTTCCCACTGTTGCCAAGTGCTTCCTCATAAGGGGTCATTTTGACTGTTGGTTTTCTCTGTAACTATCGTAGGGTCTTTACCTTACAATAAAAAGTACCTTGAGGTAACTGTTTGATGTTATTTGGTGCTATATCAATAAAAGTGAACTGAAAAAATTGAATTGAATTTAACCTACATACCTCATCACTTGTCAACCAATGCTCAAACTGTTTGTGTATGGCAATCGTGTAAAAGGTTTCTTTTTAAGAGAAAATAAAATAGTTTACAAAAGGCCCATGTCACTGATGCAGTTCATGTCTTATTCATTTATTTAGTTTTCAAACGCTACTTTGCAACATCTAATTTCCTCTTAACTCCTGGGATGATCAACTTTCAGTGAAAGGGCAAGGGTGTTATTCTGATAAACAAAACAATGTATGAAACACACAGCCCAGCCCACCTAACTTCTCCTCTGTGCTGTAGCTATAAATGATAGCAGACACTTTAGTCTTGCTCAGCTGGGAGAGAAGCAGCTGACTTTACTGTTATATGTTCTTGACATCTGATGAATCTCTTGGCTCAAATCTTGAATCTTGTTAAGTATACAATTGTTTGCTCTTTGATCATTGATGTGCACGTTTTAATCACAGGTGTCACAACTGCGGAGAAGGAATAAGTAATAAGGAGGTAACATGTATTTGTAACACATCATTTGAACAATGTTATAGAACTTTGTTCAGGATCTGGCTCTTATTTATATAAAAAGGACAATTCATAACATTATTACTGATCTCTCTTGTTCACTGTAGGATATTAGGCAGAAAATGGAAAACTCAAGTGAGATTGTGTCCTTTGTGCTGGCTGCTTATGGAAACATTGGAGAGTTAAAATACCTGTATTTTAGCATAATACTGTGGTGGTACCTCTCTATATGTGTAGCCAACATGGTTCTTATTGTGGTCATAAATGTGGACAGAAGGCTGCATGAGCCAATGTATATACTGCTTTGCAATTTATGTGTGAATGAAATAAAAGTCAGCACATCTCTGTATCCTCTTCTGCTCTCACAGATGTTTTCAGACAGCCATGAAGTGACCTTGCCATGGTGTTTTCTGCAGATGTGTTGTATGTATACAAGTGCTCCTGCTGAGTTGTGCAGTTTAGCAGCCATGGCCTATGACAGATATATCGCCATCTGTCATCCATTACGCTATGATGCCATTATGAACACAGAGAGGGTGTTTGTGATGATTCTTCTTGTGTGGATTTATTCATTTATTAGTTTTATTCTCTCATTTTCATTTATCTTCAGTTTAAAGTTTTGTGGAAATATTATTGACAATGTGTATTGTGACCACCAATTAATGATTAAACTTTCATGTTCAGTTTCAGTCCATAGTTATATATCTGAGATATTCTTTGCCATTGTGAGTATTTTTATACCATTCAGTCTCATTTCAGTCTCTTACATGAAGATTTTGACAGTTTGTCAAAAAACATCGAGAGAAAACAAGCAGAAAGCCGTGACTACTTGCACACCTCAGATGGTCTCTGTGTCAAGCATGTTTGTTGGCTGCATTTTTTCTTTTACTGACTTCAGGTTGTTAGTTGCTCAGGTACCAGATGAAGTCCGTATAATTTTACCTATGTATCTCATCATTTGTCAACCAATGCTCACGCCATTTGTGTATGGATTTAATTTGCCAAAGATAAGGCAATCATGTAAAAGGTTTCTGTTTTACAGAAAATAAATAGCTTTTTTCAGCAAGAGACTGTTTTAAAGCATCTGTGCTCTGTGTGACAGTAACACTCAGCAAAGATCTTATGGTTTGTAGATGTACAGAGAATAAAATCTGCTCACATCATACTTACATTTACAAAAGGCCCATGTCATTAATGCAGTTCTTATTTTATTTATTTACTTCTTTTACAAAAGACACTTCGCAACATATGATTTATTCTTTATTCCTGGGATAATCAGCTTTCAGTGAAGCAGCAGGGTAGCGGCATTATTCTGTCAAACAAAACGGTGTATAAAACACAGATGTCTGTGTATATAATGATCTTTGTGTTTATATATATATATATATATATATATATATATATATATATATATATATATATATATACGGGCGTTTTATTTTGCCCTCCCAGCTCGGGTCCTCTACCAGAGGCCTGGGAGCTTGAGGGTTCTGCGCCGTATCTTAGCTGTATTGTGCTCTTCTGGACAGAGATCTCGGATGTTGTTCCAGGAATCTGCTGGAGCTACTCTCCCAGTTTGAGGGTCACTGCCCCGAGTGTTCCAATTACCACGGGGACCACTGTAACCTTTATCTTCCACATCCTTTCCAGCTCCTCTCTGAGCCCTTGGTATTTGTCGAGCTTCTCGTGTTCCTTCTTCTTGATGTTCCCATCACTTGGTATTGCAACGTCTATACCTTTCTTCCTTTGTTTGTCCACCACTACAATGTCCGGTTGGTTAGCCACCACAAGTTTGTCTGTCTGTATCTGGAAGTCCCACAGGATCTTAGCTCTGTTGTTCTCAACCTCCCTTGGGGGCGTGTCCCATTTTGACCTCGGGACTTCCAGGTCATACTCGGCACAGATGTTCCTATATACTATGCCGGCCACTTGGTTATGGCATTCCTTGTATGCCCTGCCTGCTAGCATCTTGCACCCTGCTGTTATGTGCTGGATTATCTCAGGAGCATCTCTGCACAGCCTGCACCTGGGGTCCTGCCTGGTGTTGTACGCCCCAGCCTCTATTGATCTTGTACTCAGAGCTTGCTCTTGTGCTGTCATGATTAGTGCCTCTGTGCTGTCTGTCAGTCCAGCCTTCTCCAGCCATTGGTAGGATTTCTCTATGTCAGCCACTTCTTCGATCTGCCATGGTACATGCCGTGCAGAGGCCTGTCCTTCCATGATGGTTCCTGTTCTTAGTCCTCTTCTTTCTCAGGTTTCTGCTGCCTGAGGTACTCACTAAGCACATGATCCTTTGTGGCCATCTTCCTGATGTATTCATTGAGCTTTATTGTTTCATCTAGGACAGTGGTTCTGACACTCACTAGTCCTCAGCCACCTTCCTTCTGCTTAGCGTACAGTCTCAGGGTGCTGGATTTGGGGTGAAACCCTCCATGCATGGTAAGCAGATTTCTTGTCTTAACATCAGTGGCTTCCATCTCCTCCTTTGGCCAGCTTATTATCCCAACTGGCAGGGCATAGGTGCTAATTATGGAGGACCAAAACTGACATAATCAGAAATAAAAGCAGAAATATATATATAGTGTATATATCTTGTTTTTCCTTTTCCTTATACACGCGTTTTCATCAAGAAATATATAAATTTTCTTTTTCCTTTTCCTTACACATGCGTTTTTCATCAAGAAATGTAAATATAGTGTTTTTCCTTTTCTTTACACGCACGTTTTCATCAAGAAATGTATAAATTTTCTTTTTCCTTTTCCTTACACATGCATTTTCATCAGGAAATGTATATATTTGTTTTGCCTTTTCCTTATACAAGCCTTTGTTCTTTTTACATTTCCTCGTCCGCTTTTCCTTTACCACATGTATTTCTGCCTGCTCTTTTCCCTTTTCCGTATGCATTTCTGCCTCATTATGCAAATGAGGAGGGTTGTCTTCTTGCTCCAGCTCCTCTACTATTGGTCAATAAACAGGAAGGAGCAGGATCCATGTGGATCCCCCAATCATCAGGCCAAGGTGAAGAATAAAACCCACCTGGCTTGTCGAGTGTTCAAATCTTGTGATCAGTCCAGACAATAAAAGGATGCCCAGACAAACATAATAATAAACCACATACTGTAGCTATTACAACACGTGGTTCATAGTAGAAAAGTCTGGGTGTTGAAATGACCTGCCTGCAATTGAGATTTTCAACAATTGAAAACATTTGATGTATCATGAAATAAAAAATGTGGCAAAGCAGACCCAGGACTGTTGGTCAGCTAGAATCCTATATCAGACAATAATGGAACAACATTCCACTCCCCAAAGTCCAGCAACTGGTCTCCTCGGTTCCCAAATGTTTAGAGACTGTTAAAAGAAGAGAAAATGCTGCACAGTGGTAAACCTGGCTCTGTCCCAACTTTTTTGAGATATGCTACACTATCAAATTAAAACCTGGTATGGTTGAATCATATTCCTCTACTAAAAACGATAGATGATGATCTCACATGTTGGAACTCTCTACCAATATCTCTCATGGGGAGAGTTGTTACAGTAAAAAGGATCATCCTGCCTAAAATCAATCATCTGTTTTCACTGATCCTTAACAAACCTTCGGTTGCTTGGTTTAAGTCAGGAGACTCATTTCAAAATTTTTATGGAAAAATAAAACATCAAGAATAAGTTCAAAGACTTTACAAAAGTCAAAATACAATGGTGGTCTAGAACTTCCAAACTTTTATCACTATTCCTTAGGTAATAGGTTGCAGTATATTTCAATGTGGATCAAATCAAGCTCTTTAGACAGCCCATGGCTGAATCTAGAGCAAGCACTCTGTGGAAAAGTGAAAATCTCTGACTTACCTTTCATTAGCTCTAGTATGAACATCATAATGGCTTTAAATGTCTTAATATAAACACCTCTATGACAGACTGGTGGGATTTTTTAAAGATAACCAAATCTTCACTTATCCCATGTAAACTGACACCCATTTGGAACAATCCAGATATATGTCAGACAAAGAATGTACTAAATTTTTCAGCATGGCAAGAGAAAGGAATAAAGAATGTAGAACATGCTGTTCAAGATAGAACCTTTATTTCATTTGAAGAACTTATTTCAAAATATGGAATTTGCAATAGCAAATTTCTTGAATATCAGCAATTGAGGTCCATCATACAGGCAAGATTTAATTTAAATAATCTTAAATTAGAAATCCCTACGGGTAACAGATTTTCTAAATCTTTATACCCCTAAAATGTTATCAAAAATACATAAGCAATTGTTAAAATCAGCACACAAATTTTTTTGATTCAATTTCCCCTACCAACTGTAAAATGGTAGCGAGATCTTTCCATCAACCCAGATAAAAACTTCTTGACACAGATATGTTTAAACACTTTCAAAATGACTAAAAGTCCAAATTTACAAATTATACAATACAAAACTCTGTTCTATTGTGGAAAAATATGAGATTGCAGATCATTGCATTCTCCTTTTATTCATATTTTACACTGTGTCCCAACTTAATTTGTAAACAGGGTTGAAATTGAAACCATTAATTAATTAATAGTAATCTGATCATTAAATTTAGCCATGTTTGATATTTCCCCTCTCCAAAATTGAGTGTCTATATGAGTACATTTGAAGTGTATAGAATTGTAGAAATTTCTTATAAGAACCACAAGAAAATTATCTTCCTCTCCAATTCTAAAAAGCTGCAGTAACTTAAGAAAAAAAATGTCAAAAAGAAAAGAATGCCATAGTCTCTAACCTTAGCCGTAAAGTTCAGCCGATCCCACCCCTATTTCCCTCCTTTGTATTGCAACTATAAATGTTAGCAGAGGCTTTGGTCTTGTTCAGCTGGGAGGGAAGCTGCTGAATTTAATGTTATGTGTTCTTGACTTCTGATGAAACTCGCAGGTGTCACAGCTCTATAGAAGGAATATGTCAGAATGAGGTGACATTTATTAGGATTGGTTTCTAGTACTCTTATTCTTATATAGATATATATTTTAAAAAACGGACCACTCATAATAACAGATCTCTTCTGTTCACTGTGGGATTTTACACAGAAAATGGAAAACTCAAGTCAGATTGTGTCCTTTGTGCTGGCTGCTTATGGAAACATTGGAGAGCTAAAATACCTGTATTTTAGCATAATACTGTTGTGGTACCTCTTTATATGTGTGGCCAACACACTTCTTATTGTGGTCATACATGTGGACAAAAGGCTGCATGAGCCAATGTATATACTGCTTTGCAATTTATGTGTGAATGAAATAATTGTCAGCACATCGCTGTATCCTCTTCTGCTCTCACAGATGTTTTCAGACAGCCATGAAGTGACCCTGCCGTGGTGTTTTCTGCAAATATGTTGTATGTATACAAGTGCTCCTGCTGAGTATTGCAGTTTAGCAGCCATGGCCTATGACAGATATATTGCCATCTGTCATCCATTATGCTATAATGTGATTATGAACCCAGAGAGAGTGTTTGTGATGATTCTGCTTGTGTGGATTTATTCCTTTCTTAGTTTTATTCTCTCATTTTCAATCATCTTCAGTTTGAAGTTTTGTGGCAATATTATTGACAATGTTTATTGTGACCACAGATTAATGATTAAACTTTCATGTTCATTTTCAGTTCATAGTTATATATCTGACATATTCTTTCTCACTGCAAGTGTTTTCATACCATTCAGTCTCATTTTAGTCTCTTACATGAAGATTTTGACAGTTTGTCGAAAAACATCAAAAGAAAACAAGCAGAAAGCCGTGACTACTTGCACACCTCAGATCATCTCTGTGTCAAACCTGTTTGTTGACTGCATTTTTCACTCTATTGACTTCAGGTTTTTAGTCACTCATGTACCAGATGAAGTCCGTGTGATTTTATCTATATATATCTTTATTTGTCAACCAATGCTCACGCCGTTTATGTATGGATTTAATTTGCCAAAGATAAGGCAATCATATAAAAGGCTTCTGTTTCAAAGAAAATAAATATCCTTGTTCAGCAAGAGACTGTTTTAGAGCATCTCTTCTCTATTTAAGAGTAACAATGAACAATTATCTTATGGTCTGTAGACATGAAAAAATACATTTTGCTCACATCATATATTTACATTTACAAAATCCCCATGTTATTGATGCAGTTCATATTCCATGTATTTAGTTATTTTGCAAAGAAATCTTTTAACCTCTAAATTCCTCTTTACTCCTGGGATGGTTGGCTTTCAGCGAAAGGGTAAGGGTATTATTCTGGCAACCAAAACAATGTATGAAACATGTGAGTATACATGAATGAATGGAAGAATTTATTTTTTTTAGTTAATGACTTAAGACATTTCACTGTTCAGTAAAATGTGTATTACAAGAGGGTTTGATCTTTTACCTTTTTGTTGGAGCAATCATTTCAGGAGCTAAATATACATGATATATAAAAAATTTTTAGACATGCTTAATTTGAAATAATATTAAAAAATATATGAATATGGGAAGAGGTATATTTGGTTGTTTATTTATTTACTAAAACAGAATTTACTAAAAGAGCAGAACAAATTTCATTGCCTCAGGCCACAATTATACAGTTGGACTACTTTTCTTAGAGCAATAATACTAAAGATGTGCTTCTAAATTCTTGTTCTTAGGACTGCTTGTTTTAGGTATTTAGGTGCTTGCCTGCTACAACAAGCTTGATTCAAATGATGATCTTGTTATCATGCAGCTGCTGCATTTAATACCCAGCTAACTGTTTGAATCAGGTCTGCTGGAGCAGAGACTGGGTTCATGGAGAGAACTTGTGTGTTAATGTATTGAAAACAATGAGTGGTAGGCTATATAAGCAGGCAAATCATGTACTAACATGAACTTGAAAATGTAAGATACCATGGTGCAACGTTATGGTAAAGTTAAATGACAGAAATGTGATATCCACCTGTATTTCATAAGGTTCCACACAGAATAGTCAATGTCAGACACATTTAGACACACAGGCCCACAATTGTATATACAGATTAACCCATGTCTGCATGAGCACATGCACACACAAACACACAATTATTTGATTGCTGGATTAAATGCTTATAAAACATTAACTTGATGTTTGTTCAAATAAAAATAAAAATGCTCAAATTGTTTGTTTTCTCTGAAATCTACAACATGTATAAACTCATCACTCAAATGGTGATGAGTGATGTGGCACTGTGCTCTGTAGTTTATTTTTTTTCTATGCTTATTTTTTCGTGTTAGTCTGTTGTAGTTAAGCAGACTACGTCTACAGACGCCATGACTGTCATGGCCCTAAACTAACAGACCCACAAAAACAACTAGAATCAGATGCTCAGTTTTTTATTAATAATACAAATTCGGGAGCAGAGGAATTACTGGAAGGGGAGGAAACCTGGTCTGACCAAGCACCAGAAACGGGAGTGATGTCTGTGGAGAGAGAGAATGACTGTTACTACCGAGCCAGGTAAGATAACTGGGGACTATTAACAGAAACGCAGTGATCTTTACATTACGTGCAGATGAGCTAGGATTGTGAGACAAGTCCAGAAACAGGAGACAGATCCAAGACTGCTGGGTACAGGTGGAGAGTGGGCAGGCAGAGGTGGGCAACAGGAAGACAAGCAGGTTAGGGCCAATAAATTAGAGATGGTAATTTCTCCAAGCGGTGAGCTGAGTTCCTCTAGCGGATTCCTAGAAGGAACAAAAACTCGGGTCAGAAATACAAAAAGGACGAGAGCACATAATAAAATGAGCCCGCGCTTCACCGTGGAGGACGAATGAACTGGTGGAGAATGGCTGCCCCAGCTGGCACTTAAATACCTCGCCATCAGTGAGCACATCACTCACAGGTGTGAACTCCGGCTACCTTGAAAGATGCCAATCCCACCCATCTTGTCACCTAGAAGGTTAACAGACTGATTAAAACCCCCCATACCAGCCCGGCACCACGACAATGATCTGATTACCATTGGTCTAACATGCATCTTGACAATAACCACCGAGTTTCACAATGACTTTTACAACATCTCGCCTGAGACTGTGAGGACGCCGGGCTCGCTGTGGATTGTTGTCAGCTCCTATAAGCACCAGAAACAAACAAGAGAGAGGAAGCAGAAGCGGAGCTGTCATTTAGGCCTATTAGCAAGGCTGCGGTGGCAACCAAACAGACCACCACTTCCAAGCCTCCTGCTCAACAGTACCAAGTCAGCTTTCAACAAGAGGGACAACCTGGAGCTATTACTGGTTGCTATCGGACCAGCTCAAACAGCTGTGTGATGGTTATTACAGAATCGTGGCTGCACCCACTTATCCCAGACAAGGTAGTTTAGCTAGATGCCCACTCAGTACATTGATCTGACAGGAACAGTGACTCCGGTAAGAGCAGAGGAGGGGGACTCTGTGTGTACGTGTGGCTTGGTGTACTAAGTCGAGAACAGGCCCTAAGGGCCCCAGGCGCCCAAGAATCACCTGCAACTCAGCAGCCACCCCAGACCACAACCCCAATGAGAGCAGGTCAACAACCATTCCAAGCATCCGGCCATGCACCCTGGAACCACAAAACACCCATGTCCCTTTGCATCAACAACCAGCGGCAGACCCTCTCCTCCCTCAGCCATGTCCCACAAGGGTCAAGGATCAGCAATTCCCTGACCCAGGCCATTCACACAAAGCCAGTTCAGCCTCTGAAAGAAGAGAGACAACTCTCCAACTGGCTCTGTATGCCCCCGAATCCCCATACCTCACTGCAGGGAGGGAAAGTGTTATTGTGATTTGTCAGCATGCTCATGCTCAAATGCTCAAATGTTCACACCATTTGTGTATGGATTTAATTTGCCAAAGATAAAGCAATCATGTAAAAGGTTTCTGTTTCAAAGAAAATAAAAAGCTTTGTTCAGCAAGGGACTGTTTTAAAGCATCCGTGCTCTGTGTGACAGTAACATTCAGCAAAGATCTTATGCTTTGTAGATATAAAGAGAATAAAATCTGCTCACATCATACTTACATTTACAAAAGGCCATGTCATTAATGCAGGTCTTATTTTATTTATTTACTTATTTTGCAAAAGCCACTTTGCAACATATAATTTACTCTTTACTCCTGGGATAATCAGCTTTCAGTTAAAGGGTAGCGGCATTATTCTGTCAAACAAAACAATGTATGAAACACAAATGAGTGTATGTATATATATATATATATATATATATATATATATATATATATATATATATATATATATATATATATATATATATATATATATATATATATATATTCAGTATTTTTGTTGTTCAGTGACCAGATAACTTCTGTGTAAATTTATTTCTCTTTTTCCTCATTTGTCAACCAATGCTTACTCCATTTATGTATAGATTTAATTTTGCCAAAGATAAGGCAATCATAAAAAAAGTTTCTTCTCTCTTCTGTAGAGAAAGGGCGTCGGGTTTGACTTTGCAAGAACCAGGCTGATAAGTAATGTGAGGTTAAATATGTTGAAGAATAAAACCCACCTGCCTTGTCGAGCGTGTCAAGATATGTCACGCTCTTGTGATCAGTCCAGACAATAAAAGGATGCCCAGACAAACATAATAATAAACCACATACTGTAGCTATTACAACACGTGGTTCATAGTAGAAAAGTCTGGGTGTTGAAATGACCTGCCTGCAATTGAGCTTTTCAACAATTGAAAACATTTGATGTATCATGAAATACAAAATGTGGCAAAGCTAGAATTCTATATCAGACATTAATCTGATCATTAAATTCAGCCATGTTTGATCTTTCCCCTCTCCAAAACTGAGAGTCTATATAAGTACAGTTGAATTGCATAGAATTGTGGAAAGTTTAGTTTCTTATAAAAACCACAAGAAAATTATCTCCCTCTCCTCTGGCTGCTGGGAGGTTCCCATAATGCACTGTTTCTTTTCATTCACCTTATTTACTTTGTTTATACAACAATCTGTATTTAATCACTTATTATTATTAATCTCTGGCTCTCTTCAGCAGTGTGTCTTTTGTCCTGTCTCCCTCCCCTCAGCCGCAACCAGTCACGGCAGATGACTGCCCCTCCCTGAGCCTCGTTCTGCTGGAGGTTTCTTCCTGTTAAAAGGGAGTTTTTCCTTCCCACTCTCACCAAGTGCTGCTCATAGGGGGTTGTTTTGACTGTTGGGTTTTCTCTGTATTATTGTAGGGTCTTTACCCACAATACAACGCATCTTGAGGTGACCGTTTGTTGTTATTTGGTGCTATATAAATAAAATTGAATTGAATTGAATTGAATTGAATTGAATTGAATTGAATTGAACTGAATCCTAAAAAGCTGCAGTGGCTTATGAAATTTGTGTGCTGATTTTATAATTTTGGAATGCAGCATACTTTAAAAAAAAAGTCAAATGAAAAAAATGCCATTGTCTCTGACGTTGACCTTAAAGTTCAGCCCAGCCCACCTCTATTTTCCTCCTTTCTGTTGCAACTATAAATATTAGCAGAGGCTTTGGTCTTGTTCAGCTGAGAGGGAAGCTGCTGAATTTAATGTTATGTGTTCTTGACTTCTGATGAATCTCTGGGCTCGAATCTCTAATCGTGTTAAGTACAAATCTGTTTGCTGTTTGCTCTTTGACTATTGATGTGCACATGTTATCACAGGTGTCACAGCTGCATAGAAGGAATATGTCAGAATGAGGTAAAATGTATTGGGATTGGTTTCTGGTACTCTTATTCTTATATTAAAAAAAAAGACTACTCATAATAACTGATCTCTCTTCTTAACTGTGGGATATTAGGCAGAAAATGGAAAACTCAAGTCAGATTGTAACGTTTGTGCTGGCTGCTTATGGAAACATTGGAGAGTTAAAATACCTGTATTTTAGCATAATACTGTTGTGGTACCTCTCTATATGTGTGGCCAACACACTTCTTATTGTGGTCATACATGTGGACAGAAGGCTGCATGAACCAATGTATATGCTGCTTTGCAATTTATGTGTGAATGAAATAAATGTCAGCACATCGCTGTATCCTCTTCTGCTCTCACAGATGTTTTCAGACAGCCATGAAGTGACCCTGCCGTGGTGTTTTCTGCAGATGTGTTGTATGTATACAAGTGCTCCTGCTGAGTTTTGCAGTTTAGCAGCCATGGCCTATGACAGATATATTGCCATCTGTCATCCATTACGCTATGATGTCATTATGAACACAGAGAGAGTGTTTGTGATGATTCTGCTTGTGTGGATTTATTCATTTGTTAGTTTTATTCTCTCATTTTCATTTATCTTCAGTTTAAAGTTTTGTGGCAATATTATTGACAATGTTTATTGTGACCACCGGTTAGTGATTAAACTTTCATGTTCAGGTTCAGTCCATAGCAATATATCAGAGATATTCTTTGTCATTGCGAGTGTTTTCATACCATTCAGTCTCATTTCAGTCTCGTACATGAAGATTTTGACAGTTTGTCAAAAAACATCGAGAGAAAACAAGCAGAAAGCCGTGACTACTTGCACACCTCAGATCATCTCTGTGTCAAACCTGTTTGTTGACTGCATTTTTCACTCTATTGACTTCAGGTTTTTAGTCACTCGTGTACCAGATGAAGTCCGTGTGATTTTATCTATATATATCTTTATTTGTCAACCAATGCTCACGCCGTTTATGTATGGATTTAATTTGCCAAAGATAAGAGAATCATGTAAAAGATTTCTGTTTGACAGAAAATAAATAGCTTTTAGAGCATCTCTGTTTTATGGGACAGTAACATTCAACAATCATCTTATCACATATATTTACATTTACAGAAGCCCCATGTCACTGATGCAGTTCATATTCCATTTATTTACTTACTTATTTTGCAAAAGGAACTTTTTAACCTCTAAATTCCTCTTTGCTGCTGAGATTTTTGGCTTTCAGTGAAAAGGTAAGGGTTCTATTCTGGCAATCAACACAATGTATGAAACACGTGAATATGGATGAATGAATGGAAGAATTTATTTAAACAAACCATCAGGCATGTTTCACAGCTTAACCGTCTATGGCATAGTGTTACCCACAGGCTGCAAACGACTTTTTGGTTATTACGTTGTCTTTAAAACTGCAGTTTTGTTTTGTTTTGTTTTGTTTTTAATTTAATGACATAAGACATTTCACTGTTAAGTAAAATGTGTAGTAAAATAGGATTTGACCTTTTACCCTGGGTTTGGGCAGTCGTTTTAGGAGCTAAATATACATGGCAGTGCCAGTGTCTGCTATGACTCATATAATTTTTAGACATATTTAAATTGAAATACTATATCAAAAAAGATGAATATGTGAAGAAATATAACTGGCTGTTTATTTACTTACTAAAACAGTCATTTTTGTTTTCTTTTAATCAGGTCAAAATTATATCAAATGCTAAATCCAAATGCTAAACTGAGCTTCTAAACTCTGGTTCTTAGCCCTGCTTGTTTTACATATTTAGATGATTCCCTTCTACACCAACCTTGATTCAAATGATACACAGCTAACTGTTTGAATCAGGTGTGTTGGAACAGAGACTGGGTTCATGGGGAGAATTCCTGTGTTAATGTTTTGAAAGCAATGGGTGGTAGGCTATATAAGCAGGCAAATCATGTACTAACATGAACTTGAAAATGTAAGATACCACGGTGCAATGGTTATGGTAAAGTTAAATGACAGAAATGTGATATCCACCTGTGTTTCATAAAGTTCCACATGCAACAGTCAATGTCAGACACATTTAGACACACAGGCCTACAACTGTATATTCTGATTAACCCATGTCTGCATGAGCACATGCACACACTAACACACAATTATTTGATTGCTGGATTAAATGCTTATAAAACATTAACTTGATGTTTGTTCAAATAAAAATTATGAATACTTTGCATGTTTTCTCTGAAATCTGCAACATGTATAAACATATTTTGGTATTGCCATCAGTCATAACTCAACTGGTGATGAGTGATGGCAGCACTTGTGTGTAGCAGCTCTGTGCTCTCTAGTTTGGTGCTTTTTGTATGCTTATTTTTTCATGTCAGTCTGTCCTAGGTGAGAGGTAGCGAGCTGGGGTGGGTATTCTTGTATACCTCGGCTTGCTGCCTGTATGTTGGAGTTTTCACTGTTGGACGTGTCATGGCCGGGGAGGAAACAGGCGAGGAATGGCTGACACGAAGGACTCCAGAAGTCAGCGTAACTTAAAAGGGATTTATTTAAGCAGGGGGAAAAACAAATACAAAAATCTTGGAAGGGAGACGACGGGCAAACACAGGGAACACACGGGCACACAACATCAACGACGCGACAGAGAACAAATGAAAACTGAGGGCTTAAATACACAATGGGTAATCAGGGCAAGAGGAAACAGCAGGGAACAACAGGTGAGGCAAATGAAACTAATTACACAGGGGAAGCAAAGCTAAACACAAAGCACAAGGAAATCACATTGGCAAAATAAAACAGGAAGTGATAAACCAAGGAACACGCAGACAAGTCACAACACTGGGAACATGACAAACATACAGGGAGGACAAACTCAGGAAATAAATTAACACAAACCGCGGGGCCAACGGCCCAGGACATGACAGTACCCCCCCCTCAAAGGCCGGCTCCCGACGGCCAAAACCAGAAACAAAACCAGACAAGGGCGGGAGGCGGGGGACCAGGAGGGAGGGCCCGAAACAAAAACAGAGACAGGGAGCAAAACAGAAATCACAGGGCGTGAACAAAACAAATCAAACCCGGACAGGAAGAAAACAAAAACACAGGACCAGAACAAAAGGCGACGGCACAAGGCCGGAGACAGTCCAACAGGGGGCATCAAAATGAGGCAGAGCAGAGGCAACACAGTCCAAACAAGAACAAAACACGGGGACGAGAAGCAAAAAAAAAAAAACACCCGCACTAAACAAAACGCGACGGCACAAGGCCGGAGAGCTCCAATGTCCAAAACAGGGGGCCGAAACAAGGAACAGTCCAGGAGCTATGACAAAACAAAAAACAGCAGGGGAAAAAACAGTCCACAGTTCAGGGGAGTCAGTGGGAAATCCAAAAACAAAAAAACACACAGTTCAGGAGGCCGCAGAGGCCAAGGGGCCACAAAGCAAAGTTCCAACGAGGGAGGCCGACCGCGCTCCCAGCGGCGGCGGCGGCGAGGACGAGAAGGAATCACTGGAGGCCGACCGCGCTCCCAGCAGCGGCGGCGACGACGAGGGGGAGTCACTGGAGGCCGACCGCGCTCCCAGCGGCGACGACGAGGAGGAGTCACTGGAGGCCGACCGTGCTCCCAGCGGCGACGGCGACAACGAGGAGGAGTCACTGGAGGCCGACCGCGCTCCCAGCGGCGGCGGCGACGACGAGGAGGAGTCACTGGAGGCCGACCGCGCTCCCAGCGGCGGCGGCGACGACGAGGAGGAGTCACTGGAGGCCGACCGTGCTCCCAGCGGCGGCGGCGACGAGGAGGGGTCACTGGCGGCCGACCGCGCTCCCAGCGGCGGCGGCGACGAGGAGGGGTCACTGGAGGCCGACCGCGGGGCATGCGGCGGCGGCGACGGGGAGCAGACACTGGAGGCCGACCGCGGGGCATGCGGCGGCGGAGAAGGGCGACCCCGGGCTCTGGTGGGGAACCCTCGGGTGACGTGGAGCGCTCGGACTGAGCAGAGACCCCCACCGGCTCGGACTGAGCGGGACCCCCTGGCTCGGAGCGCTCGGACTGAGCGGGACCCTCTGGCGCGGAGCGCTCGGACTGAGCGGAGACCCCCATCGGCTCGGACTGAGCGGGACCCTCTGGCGCGGAGCGCTCGGACTGAGCGGAGACCCCCATCGGCTCGGACTGAGCGGGACCCTCTGGCGCGGAGCGCTCGGACTGAGCGGAGACCCCCATCGGCTCGGACTGAGCGGGACCCTCTGGCGCGGAGCGCTCGGACTGAGCGGAGACCCCCATCGGCTCGGACTGAGCGGGACCCTCTGGCGCAGAGCGCTCGGACTGAGCGGGACCCTCTGGCGCGGAGCGCTCGGACTGAGCGGGACCCCCTGGCTCGGACTGAGCGGAGACCCCCATCGGCTCAGACTGCGCGGGACCCTCTGGCGCGGAGCGCTCGGAGTGAGCGGAGACCCCCATCGGCTCGGAGTGAGCGGAGACCCCCATCGGCTCGGAGTGAGCGGAGACCCCCATCGGCTCGGAGTGAGCGGAGACCCCCATCGCTCGGAGTGAGCTGAGCCCATGGGCTGAACGGGGCCTACATAGTGAGGCACCGGATGCGTAGGCTGGGACCGCGGAACAGGGCACACTGCTGCTTTATTGAGCAGCAGGGGCTGCTCGGGGAATAGCCGAGGTGCAGGGGACTGCGTGGAAGCAGGCCGGGAGACGACTGGCTGCGTGGAAGCAGGCCGGGAGACGACTGGCTGCGTGGAAGCAGGCCGGGAGACGACTGGCTGCGTGGAAGCAGGCCGGGAGACGACTGGCTGCGTGGAAGCAGGCCGGGAGACGACTGGCTGCGTGGAAGCAGGCCGGGAGACGACTGGCTGCGTGGAAGCAGGCCGGGAGACGACTGGCTGCGTGGAAGCAGGCCGGGAGCCAGAGAGAGCGGGCTGTGAGCTAGGGAGATCTGGCTGCGTGGAAACAGACTGCGAGCTAGGGAGATCTGGCTGCGTGGAAACAGACCGCTAGCTAGGGAGATCTGGCTGCGTGGAAACAGACCGCGAGCTAGAGAGAGCAGACTGCGTGGAAGCAGACCGCGAGCGAGAGAGAGCAGACTGCGTGGAAGCAGACCGAGCGCTAGGGCGATCTGGCTGCGTGGAAGCAGACCGAGAGCTAGGGAGATCTGGCTGCGTGGAAACAGACCGAGAGCTAGGGAGATCTGGCTGCGTGGAAACAGACCGAGAGCTAGGGAGATCTGGCTGCGTGGAAACAGACCGAGAGCTAGGGAGATCTGGCTGCGTGGAAACAGACCGAGAGCTAGGGAGATCTGGCTGCGTGGAAACAGACCGAGAGCTAGGGAGATCTGGCTGCGTGGAAACAGACCGAGAGCTAGGGAGATCTGGCTGCGTGGAAACAGACCGAGAGCTAGGGAGATCTGGCTGCGTGGAAACAGACCGAGAGCTAGCTGACACTGGGGCCTGAGAGGGAGCTGACACTACAGAAGGAGCAGGAGCTGAGGGAACTGGGACCAGAACCGAAGGAACTAAGACAGGGGCTGAGGGAACTGACTGAGAGGGCACTGAAACAGCTGACACTGGGGACCGAGGAAGAGTTACTGGAGCTGACTGAAGGCGAGGGAGAGCAACTGGAGCTAGAGCTGACTGAGACCCTGCTGCTGCAGCTAACACAGAAAACCGATGCGAAGGCTTGGACCTGGCTGCCCCCACCCGCGGAACAGGTGCGAGTGCCGAGGTCAGCCCGTCCGTGGCCGCCCCCACCCGCGGAACAGGTGCGAGTGCCGAGGTCAGCCCGTCCGTGGCCGCCCCCACCCGCGGAACAGGTGCGAGTGCCGAGGTCAGCCCGTCCGTGGCCGCCCCCACCCGCGGAACAGGTGCGAGTGCCGAGGTCAGCCCGTCCGTGGCCGCCCCCACCCGCGGAACAGGTACAGGTGCAGGGGAAGCTGGAGCTAAGGGAGCTGGAGCAGGGTGAACAGAGGGAGCTGGAGCTAACTGAGGGGTCTGGGACTGCGACTGAGGAGGAGCTGGAGCTACAGCTGACATGGAACACTGCGACTGAGGGGGAGCTGGAGCTACAGCTGACATGGAACACTGTGACTGAGGGGGAGCTGGAGCTACAGCTGACATGGAACACTGCGACTGAGGGGGAGCTGGAGCTACAGCTGACTTGGAACACTGCGACTGAGGGGGAGCTGGAGCTACAGCTGACTTGGAACACTGCGACTGAGGGGGAGCTGGAGCTACAGCTGACTGGGAAGACTGCGACTGAGGGGGAGCTGGAGCTACAGCTGACTGGGAAGACTGCGACTGAGCAGGCGCTACAGCTGACTGAGGCGAGAGTGGCTGGGGAGGAGCACGGCGACGCCGGGAGCGCTGCTTCCTTCGCGTTCTGTTGGAGTGGGAAGCACGATTCTCAGCATCCAGGATGTCCACCAGCAGAGGTGAATCAATAATCTCCACATCATCTGGCAGCCAAGAGAGGTCTGGGGAGGCGGTGGGCTGTGGGTGAAAGGATGAAAAGGACGAGGTGGGAGAGGTGAGTTGAAGGGATGACGGCGGATCCGGAAAGCGAGGCAGCGCCTGTGGTGCTGAGCTGCAGTGGTGCGGAGGAGACGACGGAGGTGAGATGACCGGCTGCAGGAGAGGTGAATTAGTGATGGCTTGGAGGAAAAAGGTTGTGTCCTTGCCCTGGACAGGGCGACCAATATTATACAGTTTAGCTTGTAAGTTTTTCCGGAGCATGATTATGGAATGGGCAAGGGAGGCAGTGTCAGGATGGGTGAGGAGCCAAGTGGAGGAAGAAAAAAGTCTGCAGCAGAAAATTGCCTGAATAATCTGACGGGGTTCATCAGTGGCATGAATGATGTTCCTGGAGAGATCTATGAGCTCCAAAATCACTTCCTCTTGCTCGGAGGGGCTCCTGGTATCCGCGGGGTCCATAGTCTGGTCGCGTCGTTCTGTCATGGCCGGGGAGGAAACAGGCGAGGAATGGCTGACACGAAGGACTCCAGAAGTCAGCGTAACTTAAAAGGGATTTATTTAAGCAGGGGGAAAAACAAATACAAAAATCTTGGAAGGGAGACGACGGGCAAACACAGGGAACACACGGGCACACAACATCAACGACGCGACAGAGAACAAATGAAAACTGAGGGCTTAAATACACAATGGGTAATCAGGGCAAGAGGAAACAGCAGGGAACAACAGGTGAGGCAAATGAAACTAATTACACAGGGGAAGCAAAGCTAAACACAAAGCACAAGGAAATCACATTGGCAAAATAAAACAGGAAGTGATAAACCAAGGAACACGCAGACAAGTCACAACACTGGGAACATGACAAACATACAGGGAGGACAAACTCAGGAAATAAATTAACACAAAACGCTGGGCCAACGGCCCAGGACATGACAGGACGAGAGGGTTGCTTCCCTGCACCTTCGGGCTGGAGAATGGGTCCTGACTGTTGTTTGTGCTTTTGCGCCAAATGACAGTTCAGAGTACCCACACTTTTTGGAGTCACTGGGCTGGGTGCTCGAGGGTGCTCCATCCATTGGCTCCATTGTCACGTGAGCAATGACAGTGAGACCTGGAGGGGCGTGAATGCGAGGAATGGCCTGCCTGATCTGAATCTGAGTCATGTTTTGTTATTGGACTTCTTTGCAAACCACAGTTTGTCCATAACAAATACCATGCTGATCGATTTTGTAATTGTATCGTCAGACCTGTAGTCGTATGTTCTGGACACCAAGGGTGAAGAGAGAAGCTGAGATGTCAACTGATCACTACCTGGTGGTGATTTTGATCAGGTGGCTGGGAAGGATACTGGACAGACCTCACGCACCTAAAGGTATGGTGGGGGTGCGCTGGGAACGCCGGGTAGAGGCCCCAGCTTGCAAGATCTTCAACTCCCACCTCCGGCAGAACTTCAACAGCATTCAGAGGGAGGCTGAAAAAAATTAGCTGTGTCCAAATTCAGGGACTGCATCCTTTGAAGGACAGCCCACGAAGACCGCAAAGGCCAGAAGTGAGCAGCTATGAAACTGGAGGGTCTAGCCTTCATATCTGCGTCACCTGCCCTCACCTCAGCATGACTCATGTCGCCCAGCAACTCTGACAATACGAAGCACAGCTGTGGAAAAGAAACTGTTATAATGGAGCCAAACTTTTGCTCCTTTTTTGTGGTTTATTTAATGCCATCTTTAATTCAAAATAAGCTGTTAAAGCAAGTATAACACATTTATACATCAAGGAATAGAGATGAGCAAATAATTTCCAAATAAATTAACAGCTCTCTAGTAAGACATTAATGTTAAATAAAACTACCCAGTTATGATGCTTAACTTTATTTCAGCCAAACCGATTTGCTCAGGAACAAATTAAACACTGAAATAAACCAAACATCAGCCGTTAGAGCTCATCAGAGTTAATTATATTTGTGTTTTCCTTCCACTCAGCAGCAAAAGCCTGCGAGGGTTTGAAAAGGATGTGCTGGGAGTCAGGTGTTCCCTCTGGGTAAAGCGAGCCTCGATAGCCCGGTCAGCTGACAGCTAGCGAGGCGAGCTGGTAGAGCAGCGGCAATGGACATCTCCAAAAATATTGAAGCACTTTTGCAATTAAGTGATATCTTGATAAAATGAGCTGATATTTGAGGTTTACACATCTACATTCTTCCCTGAAAACATCTGAAAAGTTTATTTTCTGTCACAGAAACAGTCATGTTTCAAACTTTTTGGCCACTCTCCTTCGCCATGTGCAATGAATCATGGGATAGGGTCGGCCACGAAGAATTACATTCAAATTGAGGGAAAAGAAGGAAGCATTCATCGACCGCATTTGGAGGAGCCTTCAAATTTGGACAGCCTCCATCGCCTCGCTGTGATGTAATCGACCTACAAATGTGGCCTTCGAAGGATGCGGCCCCTGAATTTGGACACAGCTATTGGGTCCAAATATGTATCTATACATATATTCAGAATTGGAGTTTGATTAAAATTTGTATACTGTTTTATCAAAACTTTTACCAGACAGCTGTTGCTCTATATCTAAATAACACATATTTAGTGATGAAAACTCCATGTTCATTTTTTTTTTTTCAATCTAACATATTCTGTGATTATCTTAAACATAGGCTTTTTGGTAACCACGTCCTAGAACATAGAAAATTTTTCAAGGTAAATAAATCAGAGAAATTACATACTGCAATCTTGTACAGTGGTGTATAATACATAATGTTTATATTTATATAGACATTAGAATTTGGGACAGCTTCCTCCCAATAGAAAGTCACATAAAAAGGAGCACATAATATTTATTTAATTTAGTACTATCTGAACTAAAGCTTTGGGATTAAATAGGTCACAACATGAATATCGAGGGTCCAAATATTTAGTTGTTTTTTTAAAAATGTGTTTTTAAGTATGGGACTGCTGAACCAATCCAGTAGAATGGTGTGTGTGTGTGTGTGTGTGTGTGTGTGTGTGTGTGTGTGTGTGTGTGTGTGTGTGTGTCTGTGTGTCTGTGTGTCTGTGTGTGTGTGTGTGTCATCACAAAAGTTATGTGTACCATTGACCAAGCTGTAACTTTACCAGTCTTCTGTAATTACTGGCTTTGATCCTTCCCAGTTTCCTCTGTTTTATTATTTTCTCACACTTCACATTTTAGATCTTCAAAGTTTACTATAAGACATACAGCCCAAGTCGAAAAAGAATGGAAAAATTGTATGACCATATAAAAAGCAATCAAAAACATGGGAGCCAGCTGTAGCCTGAGCATGACCCACAAATATCAAAATTCAAACTGCGAACTGAAGATGATTGTGCCATTGTCCTGGCTCTGTGAGAACGTGTTTTGTGTTTGGAATTTCAACTAAAAATATGTTTAATTATGATTAGTGTATTTAGCTCTTTGCAACATATGGTGCCAATTTCCTCCTCAGAATTCATTTTAACATCTTAAGATTTGTACTCAAGCTCAAATAAATCTAATGTACATTTCCTGTTTAATTTAGAGCTAATACTTATATTATTTTCAATATAATTCATTCATTCATAAAAATAAAAATGCATGCAATTTCAGATTTAAATGGTCTTCTGTGGATTGGCTCTCTTGGTGCTCCCAAGTCTACTGTTAGAACACTGTTTAATTCCTGCTGCCATCTTTAAATGAATGAATAAAGTCCAAATCTAAAGCTTGGAGACAGTAAGCATTATGGTTGGATTATATAAATAGCCATTTATGTCGCTCCCAGTCATACAGTCTTGAAATGCCCAATCTCCTCTGATTGCTGAATGTAACTAGGGTCGGGCCTGATTAGTATTTGAGTGGGAAACCACCTGGTAAATCCAGATGTTTCGAGCATTCCTCAGCAGGTGCTGCTGCTTCGTTTAGTTGAAACAGCTTTGAAAGACATGGATGTTAACTGTAATTTCCCCATTGTGGGATCAATAAAGTATCATCAATAAAGTATCATCATGTCAAAATTATGAAGGATGGAAATTCACTTATTCTTAAAATGATTTAAAAAACAAACAAACAATGATTAAAGGAAACATCTTTGACAAATAACTGGATGGGGAAAAAAAATGAAACTGAACCTGTGTGCTACACATTTTATGTTTGGTGTGTTTTATTGGATTGGATGACCAAGGTCTGAAGGAACCAGAGAGATTGGTACGTTAACAATTTATTCATTTAACAAACAGCAGCCTCAGTAGCATGTGAGAGATAGACAGCCACATGCTCAACGCTGCTGCTCGACCCACAAGTGCATGTCCCTTACAGGTGTGACAGCACTTAATGGGATAAGTAGGCTTTCCAACTCTCTCAGATTTATTGCCAAGAAGCATATCCTTACCTCGGGTTATTTCATTGGTAATGAAATATTGTGTGTTAACAGTTCAAAACACATGAAACACTAATCTTTCACATAAGATCATTCAGAAAACATTTTTGCATCTGCAGACACACAAGACCAGCACTTACAGATGATTCAAATGTGTGAGACAAAAATCCAGTGGCCACATATTTATAGCTGTGGTTTTGCCCTAAAAGTGTTCATAGTGATAAATGTTATCCTTTGAAGAAGTTTACACCGCAGATATTTTCAACACTATTTCAAAACACTTAGAAGGTATAAGTTATAGCTGTGCTTCTCATGGTCACAGTGAGCTCCAGCTGCAGATGATGCTAAATTCTAAAAGCATTAAACTCCACAATAAGGAATGCCATTGCTGTCGCAGACCTCTTTGCTTGTGCACCAATATTTTGTCCAGTGGATAACTGTCCTTTACCTTGTGCACTTCTGGAAAATGTGCTTTGATGTGTGCATACTCTCTACTGCATCGTTCCCTTGAAGGTTAAAATTCAGCACAATCAAATGTTGTGTTATGTCCACCAAAAAAGCCAAATCTGCCAGCAATACATTATCCTAATGCTCTTGCATTGGCTGTCCCTTTCTAGTCAAAGTCTGTCAAATTTCCTTCCTCAGAGAGAACTATCGCTGCAGTACAGACCCCTGACTGAGCCACCTCACATTGTTGGGATATATTACATCTCCATTTTAAGCTCGGATATGGAGCAGGACCTGCTGAAACTGGTGGTGGTACAGGGCTTTGGAATTAATAAAATTAACTGTCTTCACCACAGGTTTCATAACATGATCAAATCTATTAGTGAATTATACAGTGAAGTTTAATAATGTTGCCTCCTTCCTCACTTACTTTGCTGCAGATCAGTGTCAGTCTTCTGCCATGTATGTAGCCAGCACTTCAGGCCCAAGGAGCTTTATGTAAGAGAGGAAGGAAGCCAAGTTAGACTCGTGAAGGGTCCGTGCCTTATGTGTGGAATTATTTTGGGAGTCAGAGGGAAACTCATCAGACACCATCTGAGACAGCAAGCACTCGTCTGGGTTCTGACACTGAAGCCACCATGGGAGAAAGAGCAGGAAATCAAAGCGGTGTAATATGAGTCCCTTGCTAATGTTATGGAGCACGATTACTGGCATCCACCGTCTCCCAGTGAGTAACATTACAACTCATATATAAATGTGGTGTGATGGCTGATAAGGATTTTCAGATTGAAAAGGTTTTGGCAAAAGTAGCAGCCACTCTGATCATGTCACTTACAAGAAGCTTGCTCAGTTCAGCAAGGAAGATGCAGAGAAGACATAAGCAATAGCACGCCTAAGAGTGTTGGTGGAAAGAGTAATCCGCAGAGTGAAAGAGTACCACATCTGGGGTGGCGTTGTTCCGCTTTCCCTCACAGGCTCTGTCAACCAACTTTGGACCATCTGTTGCTTAATGTCAAACTACAAGGACATCATGGAGGATAAACCTGTTTGAACATCTATTGTAATTATATAGGTGTAATTAATTAATCATTTTCAGGTTTTAGAAATTCTCTCTTCAGAGACATGAATTTTAATCACCTACGTGCCAAAATCTGCTTAAAACACTCAATCTAACCTGCCACTTTCCTTATTCCAGCTACTCAACTTTCTTTCTAGTTGTTGCTACTGTTATTGACTAGATGCTTTTGTATGCTGATGTTACTTGTGTTAAACGACACAGTATATGAACTGAATGCAACATTAAGGAAACTTAGTGTAAATGTTGTCCTTTCACTGAATTGAAATCATTCTGATCCAAATTTTTAGTGAATGTTTACAAAAATAATAAATCTGTTTTCAACCAATGTGTCCTTCAGTGAATGTTCAGCCCAAAAGTTGTGACATTAAAAATTAAATTGTTATAGTTAAACTGAGCTGTGAACCGGTTACTGCTCCAACGGGAGGAGGTTTTTGATCCACCAAAGCTCAACCTGGATCTTTTCAGTATGTTTCCTGTTGTAACCCACCTAGTTTAATGCACTATGAGGTCCAAATGATTTCTTTGTTTAATGGTGTAGTATCTGTGTTTAACCAGTAGATGGTGATGTATGTGCTGCTGATACTACCATCTTGTTAATGCCAGTGATGCAGCATTGCGTAATGACCTGTAAGCTGCTGCATAGATTTTTGCAGTTGTGAATGAGTATTACTAGATCTGATATTATTTTCATTTAAAAAGAGTGACATTGTTCCCCTACTTGTGCAGGTTGTTTTTTTCTTGTTCACCTGATTCAAGTTGGACTGGTTAGATGTGGAGCTACTACTGGATCCAGCTGTATCCTGATGTTATCCACTAGGGTTTAATCCTGGGACCCGGGATTCCCGGGAAATGCGGGAAACGTTAACACGGGAAACCGGGAAAAAAGTCGCGCGCGTTGATTTGTTGTCATACAGTAACACTGATGGGGTGACAATTCAACAGTACTTACGGTAATGCGGTTACTCAGCAGAAGCGAGGCGCATACAGGCAATGATGTCTACGAACAGTTTTGTATGGGGGCATTTTACAAAAATAGATAATGACAGCGCCAAATGTATGTTGTGTGACCGAGTCGTCAAATGTTCTGGTGGATCAACAAGCGGACTACGCAGACATGGTAGTTAACGGTAGTTAACTTTTCAATGACTATTACAGCGTTCCACTGGTGGAACCGTGTGCATTGTGGAAATATAGTGCAACAGATGTCACCACGACAGCGCAAGTGGCTGAGCCTTTATCAATGCTGTGTGGAGATGAACCGTATTGTTTTGCACCAGCAATTGTAAAATAGCTTGGCATAATTCCATGTACAATGCAGGAATATTCGAATTATATTTGTTAAGGGAGTGTTGAGGAACGATACAACACCGCATACCTCAAGCACTCGAATGCCGAGATGTAGGTTTTATTGCATTAATCAAACCAACGTTGCCCCCCGGGAAATGGCTCGTCTTTTCCCGGGATTTGATTCATGTCATTTTCAGGAAAAATATTAAACCCTATTATCCACCACATGAAGCTGCTTCTCTGTTGGAGCAGCTCAGAAAACTAGCTAGGTTAGATGCTTGCTAATTAGACTTCAGCGCTGGGTCTTTGTGGGGCTGATGTACACAGCCTACGCAAGTGGCTAACGTCGTGTCTGCATTTACGCTTGTGTAGCTGCATTATGTTATGCATTGTGTGTGTTAATTACCTTGTGGTCATGTGCCAGTGTTTTATATGTGGTACCAGCTGGGACTTTTTCCCCTCTTTGGGTTTCCATACCCGACTTGTGTGTGCTTCTCAGGTGGACTTTGATGTTGGTGTTCTTTTTCCGCTTGAGAAGTGTTCCGCACATTTTTTCATCATCCACAAGACACTTACTTCTACTTATCATCATCATACTCAAAGAAACTCCATATGGGACTCTGCCGCTTTCTTGACAGACCGCTGCCATTACTTTGCAGACCAGTAGGGTTAGCACGCACGCAAGCACATGCGCACACATGCCGCTCCCAGCCTAAACTGCTAGAGCGGAAAAAAACTATTTCATATCAATCCACAAGGCTTTTAAATAAAATGATGAAAACAAATTCAATTCAATTCAATTTAGTCAATTCAATTTTATTTATACAGTACCAAATTACAACAGTCGCCTCAAGGCGCTTTATATTGTAAGGTAAAAACCCTACAATAATTACAGAGAAAACCAACAGTCAAAACGACCCCCTATGAGCAACCACTTGGCAACAGTGGGAAGGAAAAACTCCCTTTCAACGGGAAGAAACCTCCGGCAGAACCAGGCTCAGGGAGGGGCAGTCATTTGCCGCGACTGGTTGGGGGTGAGGGGAGGGAGACGAGACAAAAGACACACTGTGGAAGAGAGCCAGAGATTAATAATAAAAAATGATTAAATGCAGAGTGGAGTATAAACAGAGTAAAAAAAACAGGTGAATGAAAAAAACACTCAAGTGCATCATAAGAACCCCCCCAGCAGCCTAGGCCTATTGCAGCATAACTAACAGATGGTTCAGGGTTACCATTCTACTCTTAAGTATCCTAGGAACCACAAGTAAGCCAGCAGTCTGAGAGTAAAGTGCTCTGCTGGGGTGATATGGTACTATTGTAATGGAAAATTTGTTTTTCAACTCAAATAACCTCTGTTGCTACTTTCCCACCGCCGAGGAGCCGGTTCGCGTGCCAGTGCTCGTGCTGTTCCCAGTGAACTGACGAAACGCTTAAGAATGGGCCCGCATTTCCACTGCGTTTCTGTGAACTGCTCCTTTACGTATGAGTGTGGGCGGGTCCTCTTCTGACACGGAAGCCGAAGCGCACAAACGTGGGAGAACACGCTCCCCTTTCTTGTGCAAATGCGTTTTATGGTCCAAACCAAACTACTGCAGCATCTGTGTGCAGCACAGAGGTCAACACAAACAGCTATTAGAGCAAGACGACAAGTACGCACTTTGTGTCCTTTTATCTGTGATATGAACTGATACAAAGCAGCAAGGTCAGCCTTAGAACCCAACCTAATTCACAGCCGTGAAAATCGCTTCACTTTTCTCATGTAATACACATATAATATGGTAGAAAACTTGATGTTGAGATAGAGTCACGCCCTTCTGCCGCTTTCGCCATGCGTTCTTGGTTCGAGACCAGCTAGTTTGCGGGGCCGGAGTTGAACTTCTTTTTCGGCCGAGCACTGAGTGCTTCCGCGGTGGAAAACCTGCCTAATGGTTCAAATTAAGGCACCGGCTCTGGAATCCTGTTGGTGGGAAAGAGGCTTGTGTACTTCTTTGGTATGTAATTGTAATTTTCTAGTACAAAGACCAAGTGTGCAAAGTAGAAAGCAAATTTCTTTCTAGGTTGTGTCCAACGCCATGACGCATTTATTATCAGGCTGAAGTTACATGGTGGTGGAAAACTGAACTCCCACAGCTAACAGAACAAAATTGTATCAACACAATGACTATAAAGGAACTGTGGTTATTTTGCTCTTTGGTCAATGCTGGTGCGAAGACTGTTCTTGCTGTATTGATCCCTTTGCAAAGGTTATATTCTTACTTTCAATATATCATCATAAGATCAGTTTGGTTTCAGGGCTCAACTTATTTTTCCACACTATTACCCCTTTTCCACTGCCAGGGTTCCAGTGCCGGTGCTGGTCCCAAAAGAACTGGCGAAAAGCTTAGGAATGGGCCCACGTTTCCACCGCGCTTGCAAACTGCTCCTTTATGTATGAGTGTGGGCGGGTTCTCGTCTGGACACGGAAGCCGAAGAGCGCAAACATGGGAGAACACGCTCCCCTGTCTTGTGCTGCGAACACATTTTACGGTCCAAACAAAACTACTGCAGCATCCGTGTGCAGCACAGAGGTAAACACAGACAGAAAATACAAGCAAGACGACAAGTACGCACTTTGCATCCCCTTATCTGTGATATGAACTGATACAAAGCAGCAAGTTCAGCCTTAGAGCCCAACCTAATTCACAGCCGTGAAAATCGCTTCACTTTTCTCATGAAATACACACGTAATATGGTAGTTTATATTGAGATGGTAAAGTCACGCCCTTCTGCCACTTTCGTCACGCGTTCTTGTTTCCAGACCAGCTAGATTGCGGGGCCTGAGTTGAACCTGTTTTTCGGCCGAGCACCAAGTGCGTTCGTGGTGGAAAAACCGCTGAACGGTTCAAATACTGGCACCGGCACCGGAACCCCGTCGGTGGACAAGCAGCTTATGAGGTCTTTAGGATAAGATGGCCTGATTATTCAGACCTTGTGAGAAGGATTTTAAATCCTATTCCCTGTCAGTACTCTAGCTGCAGCATTTTAGATCAGCTGAAGGCTTTTCAGGGAGCTTTTACAACAACCTGTTAATAATGAATTACAATGATCTAGTTTAGAAGTAATAAATGCATGAAGCTTAGCTTTTCAGCATCACTCTGAGAAAGGATGACAGATCATTTTATCTATAATTTCAGGTCACTTAAGCTTTGTAAACCCACGAAATTGTTTTAGATAGTTATCTTTTTTTTTTTTGCTTTTAATTATAGTTTTTATTTCATTTTAAAAAAATGTTTTTTTCAAGTTCAGATTTTGCTTTCATTTGTTTTTGTTAATGATAATAACCTTGGGAAAGAGTGCTGCTTCAGCTGCTCCTGCTGCTCCTGCCTCATCCATAAGGTGGAGAGAATGCCGCTCCAGCTACTCCTGCGGTATCCATGAGGTGGAGAGAGTGCCGCTCCAGCTGCTCCTGCCGCATCCATAAGGTGGAGAGAATGCTGTTCCGATGCCACCTCACAATCCGGACACCCTCCGCACACATACAAGAGAGTACCTCTCCCATGCCGCTGTCGCAAATCCGGACCCCCTCCCTCACACGCACAAGAGAGTGTCACTCCCAAGCCACCTCACATTCTGGACACCCTCCGCACGCATACAAGAGAGTGCCTCCCCTACGCCGCCACACGATCCGGACCCCCTCCCGCACGCGTACAATAGAGTGTCGCTCCCAAGCCAACCCACAATCCGGACACCCTCCGCACGCATACAATAGAGTGCCTCTCCCATGTTGCCGCACAATCTAGAACCTCTCCCGCGCGCGTACAAGAGAGTGTCGCTCCCAAGCCAACCCACTATCCGGACACCCTCCGCATGCATGCAATAGAGTGCCTCACCAACGTCGCCACCTAATCGGGACCCCCTCCCGCACGCGTACAAGAGAGTGTCACTCCCAAGCCAACCCACAATCCGGACACCCTCCGCACACATGCAAGAGAGTGCCTCACCAACGTCACCGCGCAATTGGGACCCCCTCCCACACGTATAGAAGAGAGTGTCACTCCCAAGCCACCTCACATTCCGGACACCCTCCCTCACGTGTACAAGAGAGTGCCTCTCCCATGCCGCCGCACAATCTAGAACCCCTCCCTCACGCGTACAAGAGAGTGTCACTCCCAAGCCACCTCACATTCCGGACACCTTCCGCACGAATACAAGAGAGTGCCTCGCCCATGCCGCCACACGATCCGGACCCCCTCCCGCACGTGTACAAGAGAGTGTCACTCCCAAGCCACCTCACATTCCGGACAACCTCTGTACGCATACAAGAGAGTGTCTCACCCACGCTGCCGCACAATCCGGAACCCTCCCGCATGCATACAAGAGAGTGTCACTCCCAAGCCAACCCACAATCCAGACACCCTCTGCACACATACGAGAGAGTGCCTCACCAACGTCACCGCACAATCCGGACCCCCTCCCGCACGCGTACAAGAGAGTGTCACTCCCAAGGCACCTCACATTCTGGACACCCTCCGCACGCATACAAGAGAGTGCCTCCCCTACGCCGCCACACGATCCGGACCCCCTCCTGCACGCGTACAATAGAGTGTCGCTCCCAAGCCAACCCACAATCCGGACACCCTCCGCACGCATACAATAGAGTGCCTCTCCCATGTTGCCGCACAATCTAGAACCTCTCCCGCGCGCGTACAAGAGAGTGTCGCTCCCAAGCCAACACACTATCCGGACACCCTCCGCATGCATGCAATAGAGTGCCTCACCAACGTCGCCACCTAATCGGGACCCCCTCCCGCACGCGTACAAGAGAGTGTCACTCTAAAGCCAACCCACAATCCGGACACCCTCCGCACACATGCAAGAGAGTGCCTCACCAACGTCACCGCGCAATCGGGACCCCCTCCCACACGCATACAAGAGAGTGTCACTCCCAAGCCACCTCACATTCCGGACACCCTCCCTCACGTGTACAAGAGAGTGCCTCTCCCATGCCGCCGCACAATCCGGAACCCTCCCGCATGCATACAAGAGAGTGTCGCTCCCAAGCCAACCCACAATCCGGACACCCTCTGCACACATACGAGAGTGCCTCACCAACGTCACCGCACAATCCGGACCCCCTCCCGTAGGCGTACAAGAGAGTGTCGCTCCCAAGCCACCTCACATTCCGGACACCCTCTGCACGCATACAAGAGAGTGCCTCTCCCATGCCGCCACACTATCCGGACACCCTCCGCACGCATGCAATAGAGTGCCTCACCAACGTCGCCACCTAATCGGGACCCCCTCCCGCACGCGTACATAAGAGTGTCACTCTAAAGCCAACCCACAATCCGGACACCCTCCGCACACATGCAAGAGAGTGCCTCACCAACGTCACCGCGCAATCGGGACCCCCTCCCACACGCATACAAGAGAGTGTCACTCCCAAGCCACCTCACATTCAGGACACTCTCCACACGCATTCAAGAGAGTGCCTCACCAACATCGCCGCACAATCCAGACCCCCTCCCGTAGGCGTACAAGAGAGTGTCACTCCCATGCCACCTCACATTCCAGACACCCTCCCTCACGTGTACAAGAGAGTGCCTCTCCCATGCCGCCGCACAATCTAGAACCCCTCCCGCACGCGTACAATAGAGTGTCTCTCCCAAGCCACCTCACATTCCGGACACCTTCCGCACGCATACAAGAGAGTGCCTCACCCACGCTGCCACACGATCCGGACCCCCTCCCGCACGCGTACAAGAGAGTGTCACTCCCAAGCCACCTCACATTCCGGACAACCTCTGTACGCATACAAGACAGTGTCTCACCGAAGCTGCCGCACAATCTGGAACCCTCCCGCATGCATACAAGAGAGTGTCGCTCCCAAGCCAACCCACAATCCAGACACCCTCTGCACACATACGAGAGAGTGCCTCACCAACGTCACCGCACAATCCGGACCCCCTCCCGTAGGCGTACAAGAGAGTGTCGCTCCCAAGCCACCTCACATTCCGGACACCCTCCGTACGCATACAAGAGAGTGTCTCACCCACGCTGCCGCACAATCCGGAACCCTCCCGCAGGCGTACAAGAGAGTGTCACTCCCAAGCCACCTCACATTCCGGACACCTTCCGCACGCATACAAGAGAGTGCCTCCCCCAAGCCGCCACACGATCCGGACCCCCTCCCGCACGCGTACAAGAGAGTGCCTCTCCCATGCCGCCGCACAATCTAGAACCCCTCCCGCACGCGTACAAGAGAGTGTCACTCCCAAGCCACCTCACATTCCGGACACCTTCCGCACGAATACAAGAGAGTGCCTCCCCCATGCCGCCACACGATCCGGACCCCCTCCCGCACGTGTACAAGAGAGTGTCACTCCCAAGCCACCTCACATTCCGGACAACCTCCGTACGCATACAAGAGAGTGTCTCACCCACGCGGCCGCACAATCCGGAACCCTCCCGCACGCGTACAAGAGAGTGTCACTCCCAAGCCACCCCACAATCCGGACACCCTCTGCACACATACGAGAGAGTGCCTCACCAACGTCACCGCACAATCCGGACCCCCTCCCGCACGCGTACAAGAGAGTGTCACTCCCAAGGCACCTCACATTCTGGACACCCTCCGCACGCATACAAGAGAGTGCCTCCCCTACGCCGCCACACGATCCGGACCCCCTCCTGCACGCGTACAATAGAGTGTCGCTCCCAAGCCAACCCACAATCCGGACACCCTCCGCACGCATACAATAGAGTGCCTCTCCCATGTTGCCGCACAATCTAGAACCTCTCCCGCACGCGTACAAGAGAGTGTCGCTCCCAAGCCAACCCACTATCCGGACACCCTCCGCACGCATGCAATAGAGTGCCTCACCAACGTCGCCACCTAATCGGGACCCCCTCCCGCACGCGTACAAGAGAGTGTCACTCCCAAGCCAACCCACAATCCGGACACCCTCCGCACACATGCAAGAGAGTGCCTCACCAACGTCACCGCACAATCTAGAACCCCTCCCGCACGCGTACAAGAGAGTGTCACTCCCAAGCCACCTCACATTCCGGACACCCTCCCTCACGTGTACAAGAGAGTGCCTCTCCCATGCCGCCGCACAATCCGGAACCCTCCCGCATGCATACAAGAGAGTGTCGCTCCCAAGCCAACCCACAATCCGGACACCCTCTGCACACATACGAGAGTGCCTCACCAATGTCACCGCACAATCCGGACCCCCTCCCGCACGCGTACAAGAGAGTGTCACTCCCAAGCCACCTCACATTCCAGACACCCTCCCTCACGTGTACAAGAGAGTGCCTCTCCCATGCCGCCGCACAATCTAGAACCCCTCCCGCACGCGTACAAGAGAGTGTCACTCCCAAGCCACCTCACATTCCGGACACTCTCCGCACGGATACAAGAGAGTGCCTCCCCCATGCCGCCACACGATCCGGACCCCCTCCCGCACGCGTACAAGAGAGTGTCACTCCCAAGCCACCTCACATTCCGGACACCCTCTGTACGCATACAAGACAGTGTCTCACCGAAGCTGCCGCACAATCCGGAACCCTCCCGCATGCATACAAGAGAGTGTCGCTCCCAAGCCAACCCACAATCCGGACACCCTCTGCACACATACGAGAGAGTGCCTCACCAACGTCACCGCGCAATCCGGACCCCCTCCCGCACGCGTACAAGAGAGTGCCTCTCCCAAGCCACCTCACAATCCGGACACCCTCCGCACGCATACAAGAGAGTGTCTCACCCACGCTGCCGCACAATCCGGAACCCTCCCGCATGCATACAAGAGAGTGTCACTCCCAAGCCACCTCACATTCCGGACACCTTCCGCACGAATACAAGAGAGTGCCTCCCCCATGCCGCCACACGATCCGGACCCCCTCCCGCACGTGTACAAGAGAGTGCCTCTCCCATGCTGCCGCACAATCTAGAACCCCTCCCGCACGCGTACAAGAGAGTGTCACTCCCAAGCCACCTCACATTCCGGACACCTTCCGCACGAATACAAGAGAGTGCCTCCCCCATGCCGCCACACGATCCGGACCCCCTCCCGCACGTGTACAATAGAGTGTCACTCCCAAGCCACCTCACATTCCGGACAACCTCCGTACGCATACAAGAGAGTGTCTCACCCACGCTGTCGCACAATCCGGAACCCTCCCGCATGCATACAAGAGAGTGTCACTCCCAAGCCAACCCACAATCCGGACACCCTCTGCACACATACGAGAGAGTGCCTCACCAACGTCACCGCACAATCCGGACCCCCTCCCGCACGCGTACAAGAGAGTGTCACTCCCAAGGCACCTCACATTCTGGACACCCTCCGCACGCATACAAGAGAGTGCCTCCCCTACGCCGCCACACGATCCGGACCCCCTCCTGCACGCGTACAATAGAGTGTCGCTCCCAAGCCAACCCACAATCCGGACACCCTCCGCACGCATACAATAGAGTGCCTCTCCCATGTTGCCGCGCAATCTAGAACCTCTCCCGCGCGCGTACAAGAGAGTGTCGCTCCCAAGCCAACCCACTATCCGGACACCCTCCGCACGCATGCAATAGAGTGCCTCACCAACGTCGCCACCTAATCGGGACCCCCTCCTGCACGCGTACAAGAGAGTGTCACTCCCAAGCCAACCCACAATCCGGACACCCTCCGCACACATGCAAGAGAGTGCCTCACCAACGTCACCGGGCAATCGGGACCCCCTCCTACACGCATACAAGAGAGTGTCACTCCCAAGCCACCTCACATTCCGGACACCCTCCCTCATGTGTACAAGAGAGTGCCTCTCCCATGCCGCCGCACAATCCGGAACCCTCCCGCATGCATACAAGAGAGTGTCGCTCCCAAGCCAACCCACAATCCGGACACCCTCTGCACACATACGAGAGTGCCTCACCAATGTCACCGCACAATCCGGACCCCCTCCCGCACGCGTACAAGAGAGTGTCACTCCCATGCCACCTCACATTCCGGACACCCTCCCTCACGTGTACAAGAGAGTGCCTCTCCCATGCCGCCGCACAATCTAGAACCCCTCCCGCACGCGTACAAGAGAGTGTCACTCCCAAGCCACCTCACATTCCGGACACCTTCCGCACGCATACAAGAGAGTGCCTCCCCCATGCCGCCACACGATCCGGACCCCCTCCCGCACGCGTACAAGAGAGTGTCACTCCCAAGCCACCTCACATTCCGGACAACCTCTGTACGCATACAAGACAGTGTCTCACCGAAGCTGCCGCACAATCCGGAACCCTCCCGCATGCATACAAGAGAGTGTCGCTCCCAAGCCAACCCACAATCCGGACACCCTCTGCACACATACGAGAGAGTGCCTCACCAACGTCACCGCGCAATCCGGACCCCCTCCCGTAGGCGTACAAGAGAGTGCCTCTCCCAAGCCACCTCACATTCCGGACACCCTCCGTACGCATACAAGAGAGTGTCTCACCCACGCTGCCGCACAATCCGGAACCCTCCCGCATGCATACAAGAGAGTGTCACTCCCAAGCCACCTCACATTCCGGACACCTTCCGCACGAATACAAGAGAGTGCCTCCCCCATGCCGCCACACGATCCGGACCCCCTCCCGCACGCGTACAAGAGAGTGTCACTCCCAAGCCACCTCACAATCCGGACAACCTCCGTACGCATACAAGAGAGTGTCTCGCCCATGCTGCCGCACAATCCGGAACCCTCCCGCATGCATACAAGAGAGTGTCACTCCCAAGCCAACCCACAATCCGGACACCCTCCGCACACATGCAAGAGAGTGCCTCACCAACGTCACCGCACAATCCGGACCCCCTCCCGCACGCGTACAAAAGAGTGTCACTCCCAAGCCACCTCACATTCTGGACACCCTCCGCACGCATACAAGAGAGTGCCTCCCCTACGCCGCCACACGCTCCGGACCCCCTCCTGCACGCGTACAATAAAGTGTCGCTCCCAAGCCAACCCACAATCCGGACACCCTCCGCACGCATACAATAGAGTGCCTCTCCCATGTTGCCGCGCAATCTAGAACCTCTCCCGCGCGCGTACAAGAGAGTGTTGCTCCCAAGCCAACCCACTATCCGGACACCCTCCGCACGCATGCAATTTTTTTTTTTTTTTTTTTTTTTTTTTTCCCTTCCTTTACATGGCGCCCTCCGTGGCAGACGTGTTTGCGACGCGCTCCCTACACCAATTGTATTTGTTGTTTATTCTAGTGCTAGTTTGTGTGGCTAATATTCAGTGCTTGTACTCAAGGATCACGTACAGCAGAGAAACACTATTGGACATTGGAAAAGTTTCCCATGGGCTTAGCTTAGACCTTTTGGACCATAGCCTTCTTCTGTGTTTGGATCATGCCAGCTCCAGCCAGCAGGCCGTAACACCACGATCACGCTCAGGCAGGCAGAGCAGCCGACAACGAGCGCATCCAAGACGGAAGCGTGGCAAGAGAGGAGGGCTACATGCTAAACTAAAGGCTAGAGCCACACGACCACCATTGCCTAGCCTTTTGGTAGCTAATATCCGCTCTCTCGAAAACAAGATGGACGAGCTGAGAGCTAGGACAATAGCTCAGCGGGAGATCAGGGAGTGCTGTGCTCTGATCTTCACGGAAACCTGGATCACTGCAACTACGCCGGACTCGGCCATTCAACTACAGACCCACTCAGTGCACCGCGGAGACCGCACATCTGCCTCGGGTAAAAACAAAGGTGGCGGTGTATGTGTTTATGTCAACAAGCGATGGTGTGTGGACGTTCAGGTGGTGGAGAAACACTGTTGTACTGACATCGAAGTGTTGATGGTGAAGTGCAGACCCTTTTATTTACCGAGGGAGTTCAGTGCTGTGTTAATGCTGGCTGTTTATATCCCGCCGCGAGCCGATCGGACCACAGCGCTAGGAGTACTGCACGACATCATCAGCAAACATGAGACCGCCCACCCAGATGCTGTGTTTGTTGTTGCCGGGGATTTTAACAATTGCAGCCTCAGGACTGTTCTCCCTAAGTTCCATCAACATGTGAGCTTTCCCACAAGGAATAACAACATTCTGGATCATGTGTACAGCAATGGGAAGGATGCATACAAGGCTGTGCCCCGCCCACATTTTGGACAGTCCGACCATATTTCTGTGTTCCTCTATCCAAAGTACAGGCAGCTCCTCAAACAAGCCCCCCCAGCAATTAAAAGCATTAAAGTTTGGAGTGAAGAGACTGATCTGCTGCTTCAGAACTGCTTTAATGCCACAAACTGGGATGTGTTTAAGAATGCTGCTCTGAGAGAGGACAGTTCTGTGGATTTAGAGGAATATGCATCAGTGGTTACCAGTTATATCAGCACATGCATTGATAATATTGTCCCCACCAAATGCTGCAAGATATATCCCAACCAGAAACCATGGATGAACTGTGAGGTACGCTCCATGCTGCATGCACGCTCAACTGCATTTGCCTCTGGTGACACGGAGGGCTACAGAAAGACCAGATATGACCTACGTAGATCCATCAGGGAAGCCAAGAGGCAGTACAGACTGAAGCTGGAGGGATATTACAAACACTCTGATTCCCGACGCATGTGGCAGGGCTTGCAACACATCACTGACTTTCAGCAGAGGAACAGCAGGATCACAGCCTGCAACAACGCCCTACCAGATGAGTTGAACCAGTTCTATGCTCGCTTTGACACCCTCAACTCCATCCAACGTAGAGAGATTCTACTACCGGAGGCAACACAGAGCTCTTCACCCACTGTAACATCGACTGAGGTGTGCAAGGCCCTGAGGAGGACCAACCCCCGAAAAGCACCTGGCCCCGACAACATCCCTGGCCGTGCTCTGAGGGTCTGCTCTTCAGAGCTGGCCGAGGTTTTTACAGATATTTTTAATTTGTCCCTCTCCCAATCATCTGTGCCCACATGCTTCAAGTCCACCACTATAGTGCCCCTCCCCAAGAAAACCAACACAACCTCTTTGAATGACTATTGTCCCATTGCACTCACTTCACTTGTAATGAAGTGCTTTGAGAGGATGGTCATGTCCCATATTAAAGGATCCATTCCGGACACATTAGATCCCCTGCAATTTGCATACCGTCAGAACCGTTCAACTGATGATGCTGTTAATGCAGCCATCCATACAGCCCTCTCACACCTTGAAAATAAGGACACTTATGTTCGAATGCTGTTTATAGACTACAGTTCAGCTTTCAACACTGTCATCCCAAGCAGGCTGGTTGAAAAGCTGTTCACCCTCGGAATACCACCCTCCCTCTGCCGCTGGGTCTTGGACTTCCTTACAGACAGACCTCAGGCAGTCAGAGTTGGTACCAGGACATCAGAAACAAAGACAGTGAGCACTGGGACCCCACAAGGCTGTGTGCTTAGTCCTCTCCTGTACACCCTCTTCACCTACGACTGCATCCCCTCCCAAAGCAACACCTCCATCGTCAAGTTTGCTGACGACACCACCGTCATTGGGCTGATTGCTGGGGGAGAGGAAGCAGCTTACAGGGAAGAGGTGGCCCAGCTGGTGTCCTGGTGCCAGGAAAATAATCTCTCCTTAAATACAGAGAAGACTAAGGAGATGATTATTGACCCGAGGAAGAGAAGAGACCAGCATGCTCCATTATTCATCAACGGGACTCAGGTGGAGAGAGTGAAGACTTTCAAATTCCTTGGCACCCACATCAGTGAAGACCTCACCTGGACCTACAACACAACACAGACTGTCAAGAAAGCTCAGCAGAGACTCTTCTTCTTAAGGAAACTGAGTAAATTCGGATTATCCCCTAAGCTCCTCAGCAACTTTTACAGATGCACTGTGGAGAGCATCCTGACAAACTCCATCACGGTGTGGTATGGAAACTGCACCAGTCAGGACAGGAAGGCTCTCCAGCGTGTCAGCAAAACAGCACAATTCATCTGTGGAGCTGCCTTCCCATCACTACAGGACACTTATAATACCCGGGTAATAAAGAGGGCACACAACATCATCAAGGACCGTACCCACCCACAGCACACACTGTTCACACTCCTGCCGTCTGGCAGACGTTACAGGAGTGTAAAAGCAAGAACAACCAGACTAAAAAACAGTTTCTATCCACAGGCCATCAGGCTACTGAACCACTGACTGATTACCAAACTGTGATTACCTGCCTTTCTTTCATCTGTATATATCTGTATATATTGCACTTGCTTTATTATTTATTTCTTTTTATTTTCTACTTTTACTTTCCTAATATACTAGTTCTTAAATTTTATTTTAACTTAGTTGCTTATTTCAATTGTTTGTAAAGCAGTCGCAAGTAAGAATTTCATTGCTCAGCATAACCACAGTGTTTTGCGGTGTACATGACAATAAACTTCTTGAATCTTGAATCTTGAATCTTGAATAGAGTGCCTCACCAACATCGCCACCTAATCGGGACCCCCTCCCGCACGCGTACAAGAGAGTGTCACTCCCAAGCCACCTCACATTCAGGACACTCTCCGCACGCATTCAAGAGAGTGCCTCACCCACGCTGCCGCACAATCCGGAACCATCCCGCATGCATACAAGCGAGTGTCACTCCCAAACCACCTCACATTCCGGACACCCTCTGCACGCATAGTGCATAGGGAGAGTGCCTCCCCCATGCCGCCACACAATCCGGACCCCCTCCCGCACGCGTACAAGAGAGTGTCACTCCCAAGCCAACCCACAATCCAGACACCCTCCCTCACGCATGCAAGAGAGTGCCTCACCAATGTCGCCAGGCAATCCGGACCCCCTCCCGCACGCGTACAAGAGAGTGTCACTCCCATGCCACCTCACATTCCAGACACCCTCCCGCACGCGTACAAGAGAGTGCCTCTCCCATGCCGCCGCACAATCTAGAACCCCTCCCGCACGTGTACAAGAGAGTGTCACTCCCAAGCCACCTCACATTCCGGACACCCTCCGCACGCATACAAGAGAGTGCCTCCCCCATGCCGCCACACGATCCGCACCCCCTCCCACATGCGTACAAGAGAGTGTCGCTCCCAAGCCAACCCACAATCCGGACACCCTCCGCACACATGCAAGAGAGTGCCTCACCAACGTCGCCACCTAATCGGGACCCCCTCCCGCATGCGTACAAGAGAGTGTCACTCCCAAGCCACCTCACATTCCGGACACTCTCCGCACGGGTACAAGAGAGTGCCTCTCCCATGCCGCCACACAATCCGGACCCCCTCTCGCTGGCGTACAAGAGAGTGTCGCTCCCAAGCCAATGCACAAGCCGGACACCCTCCGCACGTATTCAAGAGAGTGCCTCACCAACGTCGCCGCACAATCCAGACCCCCTCCCGCACGCGTACAAGAGAGTGTCACTCCCAAGCCAACCCACAATCCGGACACCCTCCACACACATGCAAGAGAGTGCCTCACCAACATCGCCACCTAATCGGGACCCCCTCCCGCATGCGTACAAGAGAGTGTCACTCCCAAGCCACCTCACATTCCGGACACCCTCCGCACGGGTACAATAGAGTGCCTTTCCCATGCCACCGCACAATCCGGACCCCCTCCCACAGGCGTACGAGAGTGTCACTCCCAAGCCACCTCACAATCTGGGCATCCTCCGCACACATACAACAGAGTTCTTCTCCCATGCCGCTACACAATTCGGACCCCCTCCCTCACGCATAAAAGAGAGTGTCACTCCCACGCCACCTCACACTCCAGACACCTTCCACATTTTTTTCCTTTCCACTTTGCTGTAGAAATGTAGAAAAATCCTGCAAAATATTGTATTTGCTATGTTTTTTTGTTGTTTTTGTTTTATCAATTGAAATGCTTCTCTTTTAATTGAGTAGATTTTCACATGAAAATCAATTAACCAAATATGTATATACATATTTTATATCTTTGGTACCACTATAGCACATTGTTCCTTTGAACCAATTTTTTATATTAATTGGGATTCCCAAGCTTTCAGAAAAGAGGGTGAATTTATTTTCTCTACACAACTTAAGTCAACTTAAGTCAATAAAAAAAAAAATAATAATACAATTTGTGCCATAAAAACTGGCCATTGTGTGAAATCTGGTCAATTTCACATAAAAACTGCATCTACAGAATGTCCAATCAAATGTGCTAGAAAGTGGTTAAAAATCTGCAGACTTTGTCTATAAATAAGGTTTTAAAACTTTGCACCACCATCTTTCCTGTTGCAATATTATCACATAAATTTTAATTCAGGCCCCGTTTACACGAGAACATGTTCAGAAGAAAACAGTAAAGTTTTGATGCATTTTGGGTCCGTGTATTAAAAATGAAAAATAGATGGCTATTTTATTTTCATTTCATACTCGAAATCCTATAAAGGAGTATTAGGGCCACACAGAGAAAAAAAAATTGTACATTTTAAAAATTCAGTCAAAATTTTGAGAAAAAAGTTATCATTTCAACTCAAACAAATCAGCTTTTGAAATCAAAACAAAAATTTGCAAACAATAAGAAACAGGAAAACATTTTTCTCAAACCGGGAATTTAACTCTGTCTTCAAGGCAACTGAAGACGCATAAATACAAAGCGCCCACTTTGATATGAGCTAGCTCTTGTCAGTTTACTGTTTTCAGAACTTTATTTAGAACTTTATTTATCAAGGTGGACCGTTTAGTGAACACATATATCAATATAGAATAATTCTGCATAGAAAAGTTAGTAATAAACAGTCCAAAGAAATAGCCGTTTTGGGTAAAGAAACGAGAAAAAAATGCTCTGGGGTCAGGGGTCATAAGAATACAGTCAAAGCCGTTCATTTCTCAATAGTTTTAAGTGCCTTTTGTTTATCAGAGTCTTTATCTGTCCGATTGTATTGTTTGACCTCATTATGAAAAGCAGTAATGCATGGTTTACTTCCAGAGTATTTGCAACAATGAATATTATATTTTGACATTAACAATAGAAAGTTTATCAAGTACAGAGCTGTTAGGACGGCTTTAGAAACACATTCTGACGCAATTGGACACATGCCAAGAAGGGGACTGTCTTCTACAGCAAACTCTGCGGCTATTTCGCCTTGTTATGGAGAGGAAAGGGGGTTTTCTCCGAGGAAAGGTTCGAGTTTTCATTAGTTTTCACATTAAAAATTCGACTAAGTTTGTCTGCAGTCATGTCCTCCTCTCTGAGAGACAAGCGTTTGCTGTTCCAAAAAACAACACACTGTTCCATCTTCCAGTAACTTTACAGTAGTTGATGGGAAAGTTTCTCTGATGCAAAAAAAAATTAAAAAACTGACCGTTTTTCAATTTTTAATATCTGTTTTTAAGATGAAAAAAAAAAAAAGAATTACCAAAAAGTACGCAGACCCAAAACGTTCCCGTCTGAAAGCGTTACTTTTCGATAACGAAAACGGAAAAACGACACCGTTACACTTTATCGTTCTGGTGTCAAAGGGGCCTCAGAAATCTTTGAGTGCAACATATCTAATTTCTCTGCTCATAGCCACGACCAAACTGTGCTATATAATATTTAAATTAACATGTAACATTTAATTTTCTGTCAAAGACATTTCATAATATACGGTTAGCAGATACCTCAACAGCAGCACATGTACAGGTCCACCCTGTGATCAGAAAAGTTTCACATCAATGTGGACACTGCATGTCAGCTTGAAATTTCCACTTTATCAAATGACACTTGCTGAGCCGTCCTTACCTTTGAAAATCATCCTTTCCTTTCATATCCTCTCCTGCTCTCCACGGCTGACCACACAAGTGTTTGCATGCAAGTCCTGCCGGTACTCTGGCAACAGAATGCTTCATTATATTCATGTGTATGATGTCATTCCTCAGAACTCAAAACATTCTTAAGGCTTCTGATACATTTGCTAAGCTCCACCCCTACTTACTGCTGATTAGTAGTAATTGATCTGGTTTCTTGATTGCAAAATTTGATTTTGTTGTAAAATTATTCTGAAATGCCATAATTCTCCTCTTTTTTTCAGGAAAAAGAAGCTTTAAACTGTGTTTTTTTTTTGCTGAGGGATGACACTGATTCAAGTGTGCTCATGAGCACGACATAAAACTGATAAAGAAAACTTTTTTTTTTAATCTTAGCCACTTCTCAGCTCTGCTCTAACCAGGGGTTAAAACATGTCCAGTTTAAATTTCCAGTATATTAAATGTTACTGGCTGAGCAGTCCTTACCTTTGAAAATCAGCTTTCTTCATCCTCTCCCATCCTCTCTAGCTTACATCTTTTTCCATCTAAGACTGAAGTTTTCACACATTCATTAATTTTTCTCCCTTCAGCAATCAGATCATGATCCAAACTGCACAGAAACAGTTTGACTGCCTCTCAGACTGAACTTCTCATTAACTGAAGGTGCCACAAAGCCATTCTGGATCGCTCCAGTCCACTTGGACCCCTGCACATTAAGAACTTCAGCAAACTCTGGAGGACTGATTTGACAGGTTTAAGGTTTTGGCTCATAATTTTAAGGGTCCCTGAGTTTCCTTCTGGCTGAAAAGAAGTGAATTCAATCCTGTATAAAACTCAGTTAAAATTAACAAAAAAGAGGAAGGATCCAATGCAGGCCATTTATTAGACATACACAAAACACAAGCACCGAAAAATCTCATAGCATATGCCATGGCACATGTAGGTTAAACAAAGAATCATACACACACAGACAAAGACTGGCACAGACAGGAACATAAATAAGACAAGGATACACACAAAAAAAAGGAAAGAGAGAAACAAAGAGACAGGGACAGATGCAGAGACAGGAAGAGAAGAGAGAGACAGACCAGGGACCTCATTATATAAACTGTGGACACTAACTCTGCCCACTGGCCTTTGACCTCTGTCAATTTGCATGGTCTGTTTCCTCTGAAACCTGAGCAATTTACCAGCTGTTTTCTTAAGTGTGCAAAAAATATACACCTGTCCCCAAAGTACCCCTTACTTTATGACAAATCTGACAGGAATAGTAAATAATCAATCCTCCTCCAATTAACAGCCTTTGTTACACTGCTATTCACTATAAAAGTAATGAGCAAGTGAACAGCTATAGCTTGCTTCATAACTTCTGTACTAGTAAGCCCCAATGTATCCACTAAGCACATTTCAGTCACACACAACTGCAGTTTTTACGAAATGTGTTTCTAAGTGTGTCATAAAATCAATCAAATCTGAAAAAGTTCCCTCCTGACCCTTTTAAAAACCATATGCACACATGTGTGTGTGTGCGCGCGCGTGTGTGTGTGTGTGTGTGTGAGAGAGAGAGAGAGAGAGAGAGAGAGAGAGAGAGATTCTCATTTAACATCACACTGATTACTCATAGACTGAATATAACAGCTGTGGCCACCAGAGGTCAGTACCACACCAGGCAGTGGAAATGATAGGGATGGCGCCACTGAGCTGCCTGGTGGACACCTCCTACAAGAGGTAAATCACAGCTGTACTAACAACAGTCTGCAGTACTGTAGAATTTTGAATATACAAGACTTAAATATTAATTTTCTACTTAATTGCATCAAAGTGTTGCCTGTATATCTTTGCTAGTCTTTGTAAAGTCATGCCCATACAGGAAAAGTATTTTCACTGTCAAGCTTAAGTGTCTACATGATAAGTGAAGGCAATAAAAGCTGAGTTGGCTGCTGGACTGTTTAAAAATAGTTAAAACAGTGGGTAAATCACTGCAGCACTTACATCAGTGTAACATATGCTGCTGTGGCATTTTGAATATACATTATACATGAATGGATCACATACTACCTATTTATGTTGGATAATGTTCACATGTTCATAAAGTGAGGACCATGTAATAAAGGAATTCCTTTATTTATTTGTAAGAATAATGGATATATATATATATAACATAATAACAATCCATAATCAAGACACCCTATAAATAAGGCTATTAATTTAAGAAATAAGTAAATGGAGCACTAATAAGACTACACTGGTGATCACTGAAGGATATAATAGCAAAAAGGAAAGATTATGAAAAAAAAAACTGGTCCAAGCAGATAGGCTTTTAAGCATTTTATTTTTAGTGGACTACAGACATATAGCTCACTGAAATAAAGGCCCTTTATTAAACCTACCTCGGGTGCTTAAACCTTGATTTTGCTGTTTTTAGTTATACGCTTTCTTTTTAATCCAATTTGCTCTTTGGCATGAAAAACAAAGAAGAGAGGTTCGTTAATGTTTGCGTTTTTGTATCTAGAAGAACACAATAAGAATAAAAGCAAACAAATATATCGTTTTAGTATTTTTAATATTTTTACCACCATGATGAAGTGTTTCTGTTGTGAAGTGAATACAATAATAGGCTGCACATTATACCTGATAAAACAAAAATTGTGTCAGCTAACAACTCATTTGTTCTAGGAGTGTGCCTGGTGGATTGTTAGAATGCAGTTGATGAAGGTGGTAAATTGCTGAAGTACGTATACTTCATTTGTATCATTCTACAAAATAACCGCCCAAACAAGTGCATTACTAAGATGGCTGCAAGACTCACAAGACTTTAATTTCAATGGTAACTAGGGTACAAACACCAAAATCACCATCTGTCAAAAACACCTGACATGTCTTCATCTTTGGATCATATTCTCATATAGAGGTACCTTTGACAAAGTGTTTGCAACACCCAAGTCTGCCAATATGCCTGCAATTTCTTTGCAATTTATGTTTATGTTTCTGTAATGATTAATCTACTGGTATGTGCAAGCTCTTTAATCAAAATTATATTTTTTAATGCTAAAATAATTTCCATGAATTTTGAACTTTACTATTTTACAAAAAAAAGTAGAAAAATAGTAAATAATATTTTTTTTTTTGTTTGTTTTATTAAGATGCCAAAGTAGAGTTATTTACTTGCAGTCCTGAAAAGAAAAAAATGTTTCAGAGGTTGAATGTTATGCTTGATTAATTTCCAACTTCTCAGAGAAGTCCAGTACCGGCTCAAATTTGAGTATAAAAGCATGGAAGCAGTTTGTTCTTTGCCTAATAAATAACTTTTTTTTTTTTTTTTGTCTAATAAATTTGTTAGCACTGTACCATGCTTTATCAGACACTTTCATACAGACCAACAAACAGTCTTACTGCACCTGGTTCAGATCCAGATTTTTGTTACTTCATATTAAGACCAAGTTTCTCTCTGATGTTCATGTGTTCATTTCAAGTGCCTCTTTAGTCTACATATAACTATGTTAGCATAAGCCAGGTTTTCCCAGTAGATGACACTCCTGGGCTGCACTGATCACTTTTTTATGTATCTGTATGCATGTTGCAGTAATAACATATGGTTGTCACAAACCCCAAGACCCCACACCTGGACTTGTGTCAAGGCGCAACATTTGGAAACCACTGACTAAGATGATGCTTCATAATAATTACACAGTCCGTGAAGGGATTTCAAGATGACTGGGAGACCTGGTTCTCATTACAACCTCATTACCTCACATATCAGCACACATCTCCCATTTTAATTTTAGAGAAGTGTCCTTCTGTTTGTCTGCCTGAAGAGGAAACACAAACGAACACAGAGTGTTTAGAGATTCAGGATATAAGAATATTTGTATTTGGTCAGAAAGTCGTGTTGCTCTGTTTGAGAGTCGGGACTGTTGCAATGAATCAACATAAACAAGCAATGCGGGACCAGCACTAAGTGAAGTTAAACAAAATCGAGTGTAAACACATTAACTTAAAATAACTTTCTCTTGTATGTTTAAAGCAGCAAACCCTACCTCAGTGCTGCATTTGAACTGGCCAAAAAATGAACTTTTTTTTTTAAGTGCAGGTAATCAGCGGTCTTAAATTATTATTAATCTATATAACTTTTATTGTACACTAGTTCCCCAGAGTTCTCAGGTATGTGTTTCCTAATGTACATAATTAATGTCCATAGAGCTAATTTTACTGTGGTGCTTTAGCGTTCAAGTTAATGTAATAAAGGTCCGTCTTTGCTTAGGTGATCAAAAATCACTTAAAAATGTCCACATAAAGCAGGAAAACCCCTGCTTGTGCCGCTGGCACTGATTTCCAAGGTCAAATACTGTAGGAGCCACCACATGTCCTTATTTGGTAAAAATATGTTTGATTGATTGACTGATTTAAGTGTATTTTTGTGTCGTGCATAAACAATACGCGCAACCCTAAAAAGGCTTACAGTAACATAATATCAGGGCCAGAGTAGCAGCATAACTTACAAGTACTGAACAAATAATCCAACCTGACATATTTCCCAAGCTTTACAAACAAAGGCAGTTGACTTATGAGCACCAAAATTATTAAACAAACATTTCCTTCAGTGCATCAAAACACGTCTGGGATCCTAACAGGCTGAATATAGATGTCCTTTTCTCATTATAATAACAAGACAGAAGAGAATGTAATTTGTTTGTTCCCTTAAAGACCTTTGACTTATGAATAGGTTTACAGTAAGAGAGAGGTCAGGGCTGTACTTTTGCTTTACACTAAATAAACTTACTGTTTGTGGATGTGCAATATTCGATATATTTTCATCATCACTTTGAGCAAGTATCTACCTCGAGGCTTCTGCAGCAGAAAATCCTGCTGCTCCAGCTGGGTTAGCCATGGTTCAGAATTAAACACAACAATGCAGTGATTACAGGTGGTGACTGTAAAACCAAAGGCTACAATACAAAAAAAAGAAAAAGAAAAAATAATTTTTTTTTGCAAAGTTCTATGTTTTTAAAAGCTATTAAAATATTCCACAAGTAACATTTTCAATTTTCTTTCACAATATGCAGATGAAAGTATTGTGACTCAGAGAACTTGCACCAGTGAAATGCTTTTTATTTCCTCTAATGACACCAAAGTCTGGCCTGTAGACAAATATGTAGCCAGGTGATGAAAACAACACATACACAGTACTGTGCAAAAGTCTTGAGTCATCCTTCATTTCTTTATATTTTGCCATGAAAACAGGAAATAGCTGCAGCGATTTATTGAAATGTGTAAAAATATTTAGAAGTACAGTGTAGAAGGCAAAAACATAAACATAATAGTTCTCCAGGCTTCTTGAAGGACATTCAAAGGTCTTCTTTGCATGTCGGCTGCCTTTTGTTCCATTCTCTGTCAAGATGATCCCACACTGCTTCCATGATTTTGAGTTCCAGACTATGGGGAGGCCAATACATGATTCCACTCCGTGTTTTCCTATCCAAGTATATTTTTACTGCACTGGCAGTGTGTTTGGGATCATTGTCATGCTGACAAATAAAGCTGCTGCCATTCAGACGCTTTCCAGATGATACTGCAGATGAATCAAAATTTGATGGGACTTTTCTGCATTTATAATTGCATCAATTTTGACAAGATCTCCAACACCACTGGCTGAAATGCAGCCCCAAACCATTACAGAGCCTCCACCATGTTTTGCAGATGGCCATAGAAACTCACTGCTGTACCACTTTCCTGACCTTGTCTGTACATACTCATGATTTGATTCAGACATTTCAAATTTGGATTCATCACACAGCACTGGGTCATCGCTTGAGTAGGTGCCTTTTCTTTAAATGAATCATAGGTCAGTGTTTAGTGGCTTAACAAACCAAAAACATTCCTCTGAAAATTGTCAAGTACAAGGACTGGATTGAAAATTTGTGAAAAGCAGCCAATGTCTAAAGAACGACCTTCAGAAAGCCTGGAAAACTATTGGTCAAGACCACTTTTAAAGATTACACAAGAGTCTGGCTTCTTGGAAGTGAAACATAAAGAAATGAGAGGTGGCTCAAGACTTTTGCACATCTGATAATATTCTGGGTAACTGATGAAAGTACATTTCTGCATGTCCCACCTAGACAGAGACCTTAAATACATTTAGTGCAACTGGAAAAGCTCTCATTTAATGTATCCTATTAAATTTTCTCTATAGACTGTTTTTCTGATTTATTCAATTGTTACATGATGAAGAAAGGACACAGCACTGTTGCATCACAGCAAGAGGGTCCTAGGTTCAAATCCATCATCTGGCCAGAGTTTGCCCCACACCCTGCGTCTGTGTGGGTTCTCTCCAGGTACTCTGGCGTTCTCCACCAGCCCAAACATGTGCAATTAGTGGGGTTAGGTAAATTGGTGATTCTGAATTGCCCATAGGCATGAATGTGAGTGTGAATGGTTGTCTGTCTCTCTGTGTTAGCACAGACTGGTGACCTGTCCAGGGTGTACTGTGCCTCATGCCCTGTGACAGCTGGTATAGGCTCCAGCCCCCTGACCCTGAATTGGATAAGCAGAAGAAAATGGATGGATGGATGAAGAAAGGTGAAATAATCATCATAAGAATCAACTATGAAAAGATGGGAAAACATAAGCTTACAGTGTATGATAGAAACTTATCTAATGAACGTACATATGTTCAACATGTAAAAAAAAAAAAAGAACAGCTATCTTGGAAGTAGCTGCCAGTCAGGTATTTTAATTATCTCATTTGGATCCATAAAAATAGTGCGTTTTATGTCCAAAGCAGAGGCACATACAGCAGAGGTCATGTAAAAAGTTCACTCAGTAACTTGAAGGTTAATAATACAGATACAGTTTGTAGTTTAGGACAGGTATACAGGGGTTTTGATAGGTGAACACACACATCTAGACTGAGTCTTTATTGGGTTAATTAACTGACATCTATGATTTCCTGTTTTTTTTTTTTTTTGGCCTTCTCTAACACACTGTTTTAGTTCTGTTGCCACAGGGACAGGAAATCTTTCATACCACATGCTATCACCTTCTATGCATCTATGTGGCAGAAAGGCATCACCCAGATAATATATTTTTAATATTATGTGTATGATTATTATTAGTGCTTGAGCACTCATGGCATGAAGGCCCTATTGAATAACAAAAGAATGTCTCAAATGTAGATTAAATAAAATATTTCTCGTTCACATTCAATCAATAAACAGCGGACACCAGATTTTTCTTATGCAGAAAAACAGGGTTGCAGGGTGATGCAGGGTTGACTCTGATGCAGAGTTTGGGGCTGTGAGTTTTGTCAGACATACTGGTGTGAGCATGAAGTCGGTAATGAATTGAACTGAGGTGTAAGTCTGGATCACCTGCTGTGTCCCTGGATTTAATGCTCTGTAAATTCTCCTTGAAGCTTTAACAATAAAACTAATTCAGTGAAAATATGAGTCAAAACAAGATGCTCTACTTAAGTGTCTAAGAAGCTAAAACAAAAACAAATCACAGGGGGTCAACAGATTACAAACTTTATCAATTTTTATTCAAACTGTACACGTACATCAGGCATATCTCATTAAAAAAAAAAAAAAAGTATAAAAGACAAAAAATGAGTACCCGCCATAAATACATTATGCTTTTAAAAAAAGTCAGTCTGTGTTTACTTGGTACTTTGCATATGTTGTGATAAAAACACTTGTATTCCTTCTGAAACACAAACAGTGCGGTCTGCCTGGTAACACAGACCTGCTCAGCCTTGTCAGGTGATGAGTGAACTGAAACATTTCCTAACTCAGACCTACAAACAAATTGTACCCAGGCTTTGAGGTATGTAGTAAATTCACATGGGAACATTGGCATTTCCTATATACACACTGCTTTAAACGTATAATATGAAGGCTGGTACAAAGCATGTAGTTTTAGTATTATTATCATTACACAAGGATTCAGGACACAGTACCAATACCAGTTCTGTAGTGCGAGTCGTGCTCATCGCTGGGGCGGTCCCGTTCTTTACTTATGTGTGTTACCTATGCAGACAAAATATTCTGCATGGCTAGAAACAAAAGCTTCAGGCACTGACTGGTCTGCTGCCTCACAGCTGCCTCAGGGTGAAAACATGTTTTTCTGCTTCCCCACAATGGCTCCAACTGATTTCATTACTTAGTCTGAGAGGTCATTTTCTCATTCGACCAATGCACAGAGCAAGTCACTGATAACTTTATTACTCTTGTCACCAGTTACAGAGGTGCCAGCAGCTGTAATCCTTTCACTATCTTGAAGACACAATCTGAACCACTGCAGAGTCTGCAGTTTTAGCTGCATCCTCGCTGAGGTGATGCATCAGAAGACCAATAATTGGTATTAATGTCTCAGTGCTGATGCTAAACTGCTCATTTTACAACGTTGGATTTTGCTTGTTTTGTGTGTTCGCAAGCAAATAAGTACCTTAGAAACGAGCACACAAAAATAAAAAAGCAAATTGCTGTGAGCAGTTACGATCCTTCTGATTATGATGCGGACCTAATCCTAACCTGTGTGGTGTGATTTAAGTCCTGCCGGCGCCACTGACCATTTATTTATTCACTTAAAAGTGTTTTAAATTTCAATACCACAAACATCGTCAGTCCTTAAAATACTTAATTTCAATAGTAACAGCATTTAGTTTCCCTACTACTGTATGACAAGAGTGCATGTTACTTAAAAATATAAAAGTTGACCTGTTTTAACTGCCCTTAGATTCAACACTGCTGAACTCCCAACTGGCTTTGTCCTTTTGACCCTCCGCTACCTTCCCTTCCCGATGCAGAAAAAACAAACAAACAAACAAAAAAACTCTGTTTCGCTGTGTTTTGAAGACTTTTGCAAGGCAGCAAAGATACTAAAATAACTCTTCAACAAAAGCTCCAAAATATTCAGTCTGCTTGGAAAAGAGAACCCTTGAAACACTTCAAGTTAAATTACAAGAATACAGGCGTGAGTGTCTACAGTCATCTTAATCCAGGATGAAATAACATTAAAAACCCAGAGCAGCCATTTGGATTAAACCTAGATGGTTTGAAATGCTGCTTTGGGTGTCTTAAAGGATTAAAAAAAAAAAAAAGTCCTTTTGATAGGAGACCACACACAGAGACAAACAATGAGTTGGTGTGTCTTAATTACAGAGAGTGGAGGTGTATGTGTGTGTGGTCTCTCTAAATGTTAGATCCAGGTCAATCTGTAGTGTAACAGTCATATTGTTTAACACTTAGGATAGATGTGCAAACCAAATACATAAAAACTTCATTCACCTCCGGAGTGAACATTCAATACAGGAGAAAATATTTCAGCTTTTTTTTTTTTGAAGAAAAAGGTTTGATTTGTGTACAGCCACTTGGCACATAATGGCAAAGCTGGTGGACAAAAAACAGATTGTACTCTGCAAAATCTAACGTGTGTTAAAGCTTTTCAGTCTTTACCTAAAAGCAGAGTAACTTAAAACGCCCCAAGTGTTGAATTCACAGTCAGAGGAGGTGTGGCTGTTGGAGGGATGTAACCTTTGACCTTTTCTGCTGCAGTCTGCAGTCTTTTCTGTGACAAACTCTCAAAAGAGCTGGTAGGAAGTACATTCAAATAGTAATACATGGATATAATTGATAATATGCAGGGAGTTTCATAACAAGTCTGGCATTACAGTCCAGTAACCATTATGATCATTTAGGTTTAAATCCAAAAATTAAAAAAAGATATGCAAAAGCAAAGACTGTGGGCAGAAAAAAGTAGTAGTATATTGAAATTTCAACCACCTTTTGTGGCACATATAAAAGTTTGGTTGTGTCCAGAAGCTTGGACTGCTGCCACAACCTCGTAACAGAAAAATGTGATCAAAAATACATCCATAATTGTGTTAAAATGAAAGCTATTCGACCTCATTCTCAGGTAACAGTTGCTCCAAACTTCACACCGTCGTCTCTCCGTGGCTGCCGTTACTGAGCCGCTTGTAGAACCGCCGCCACGACTGAAGCGTCTTCCCGGACCAGACCCAGAAACCGGAGGTGATCCCGACTATCATGGTCATCAGGTATTTGATCATGAACACAGTGAAGTCCGGGGTCATGGAGGCGAAGTCGCGTACCGGGCAGGGCACGGCGAAGTGCTTGCAGGTCTCCATGTGCCAGGTCCGCTCCCAGTGCTCCCTGAAGGCCTGCTCGTAGAAGTAACAGGCGATCACTATGGTGGCCGGTACGGTGTAGAGGACGCTAAAGACGCCGATCCGCACCATGAGCTTCTCCAACTTCTCCGTCTTGGTGCCGTCGTGCTTCATGATGGTGCGGATCCGGAACAGAGACACGAAACCGGCCAGGAGGAAGGACGTGCCGATGAACAGGTAGACGAAAAGGGGGGCCAGAACGAAACCGCGGAGGGCGTCCACGTTGAAGATCCCCACAAAACACACCCCTGTGAGGATATCCCCGTCCACCTGGCCCACGGCGAGGATGGTGATGGTTTTGATGGCCGGGACAGCCCACGCAGCTAGGTGGAAATACTGGGAGTTGGCTTCAATCGCTTCGTGGCCCCATTTCATCCCGGCAGAAAGGAACCAGGTCAGGGACAAAATCACCCACCAGATGGAGCTGGCCATGCCGAAGAAGTACAACACCATGAAGAGGATGGTGCAGCCCTCCTTTTTGGTCCCCTGAGCCACTGTCCTGTAGCCTTCCGACTTGAATTTATCCACGCAAACTACCTGGTCTTCTAGGAAAAACCCTGCGGCGTAGGCTACGGCCACCATAAAATAACAGCCAGAGAGAAAGATAATGGGCCGCTCGGGGTATCGGAACCGCCTCATGTCCACTAGGTAGGTAAGCACCGTGAATAAGGTGCTCACACAACACAAGATAGACCAGATCCCGACCCAAAGCCGGCCGAACTTCACCTCATCCTCTCGGAAGTACATGATCCCGCTTTGTCTGGTGGGCTCGCAGGGGGCTCCGCAGTCTTTGACCCCCATGAATCTGTAGCCCAAGTAGGGGGGCACCTCCAGCTGCAGCGGGCAGGAGAACTGGTGGTACTGGTTTGATTGTGACGGGCGCTGGTTCGGTCTTCCCATGAACGGGGGGAGGGTTATGGGCTCGGGTGCGTAGGGAGAAGACGAGGAGGACGGGGTTCCCGGTTCGGATGTGTTCTGGCCGACGCAGATATCCCCAGCTCCGTGGACGGGGAAAGCCTCGCAGCGGAGCCGTTCCGGCCACTGGAAGCCGAATTTATTCATTAGCGCTTCACATCCCTGCCGTGCCCGCTCACACAGGGACCGACACGGGGGGATGGCCTGCTCTAGCACCGTACACACCGGAGCATACATGGAGCAGAGGAAGAACTTCAGATCTGCAGAGCACTGGACCTTTACGAGCGGGTAGAACTGGTGCACCTCAAGACCGGCGTCCTCCTGGTTCGTGTGGCCCAAAAGGTTCGGCATGATGGTCTGGTTGTAGGCGATGTCGGTGCAGAGCGGGATGGAGATGGGCTGGCAAAAGCCGTGTTCTGGGACGGATATTCCACTCTCACTGTTGTAATGCTGGGCAGAAGCGGGTGAGAAAAAAGAAAGCCCGCACAGCAGCCACATGATCCGCAGAAACACGGAGCCAGTGGTGAACCTGGCCGCCGCCATAGTTGAGGAGGAGGGGGGAGGGAAGGAAAAACTTTGATCCAAGTAGGGCGACTTAAAAATGGTGGAAAATGGGAAGAAATTTTCAATAAATGTCCCAATACTTAACTAGCAGTCCGAATAATTTAAGTTAAAATGTTTGTAATCGACTTTTCTCCCGTGTTTAATGAAGATAAATCCAAGAGAAGCATTCGTCATGTCATGACTTCTTAATAGTCTTTGTAAGTGACTCCAAGCACTCCACTCTTCGCTCCCGGCCCGCTCAAAAGTCCAGTTTTCTTCCAACAATGCAATCCAGCTAATTCCAGCGTTCTTAACCTTTATGAGTAGTGATGATGATGCAGGATAAAAGCGTAAATGCCTAATATTTCCACTGTTTGTCGACTTCAGTTCGCGTAGAGTCACTTCGCATGCTGAGCGGTTGGAAGTCCGGAGGCTCGCGCTCCTCACTCTGTGCAGATTCCTCCGGTTTCCAGGCGCCCATTCCATTCAGCGGATCCCCTCCCCTCCGGCGGAGCACGGGGCGCCTTGAAACCGCTGTAGCGTCTCGGCCAATCACAGCGTTTGTTTTCCTACAGGACTCGTTCCCGATTGGCCGTTACTTCCCCACCACAGGAAAATATGTTACAGTAATTACATTACACCAGAGATTTTAACAAATAATACCCAATTAATCTAGTTTTTCTGGCTAGATTTTCAGACCTTCTCGCCAGTAATTGTGTCTTAGCAATAATAACTGAATGGGCATAGTTTTTGTTTAGTTCTGAAAAAGAAAACAGGTAGGTAAATCCTAAACATAAGAATCAGTTTGTATTTCTTTTTATCACATTTTATTGAATGGCTTATGGGCATGCATTTTACACACACAGACACACATATGGAAGCCTTCTTTTTTTTTTAAAACTAGGCTGTAAAGCAGAATAACAAAAGACAAGATATATTTCATTTATCCCAAAAGTTGCAAAATTATTTTGTTTCAGCAGCCAGAACATTAAGCAAGGCTATAAGAAACTCAAATAAAGTAAAATAGCACAGTAAAATGAATGCAATAGCTCAGTACAGTAACAATTACACAAAGCAGAAGCAAAAAAAAGTGAACTTAAATAAAATAAAGAGGTCAATTAACACAAATCTAAATATAATACAATAAGAAGCTTAATAAGTAGAAATTAAACAAAATAAATACAAATAAAGTCCAGTTGCCCATCTTTGTACAGGCTCCAGCTCCAGCTGTGTAAGAGAGAACTTGATTTTTCTTTTTTATGTTTTATTAAACAGACTTTTTAATGCAGTTTTCTCTGTTCATGTCACAAAGTTGTTTCTTTGAGTGTGCAGCTGTAAAACCGAGCTCTCCCCATCGCCCCACACCATCTTTACACACAGCCACTCACTGTGTGCAGGACATGTAAACACTCTGCAGCATAGTGAGCAAACCATGAAGAGAAAAAAAAAACTTTACGAAAAACCTAGCGTCTTAACCACTCAACCATAGAACATACTTGTTGCTATTTAAAGGTTTTGTTGCAAGCATTTAGATGCAGCTCCTGAGCTGATATTCCATTTTGTGTAGAGCTAAAGAGGAACAACAGCCAAAGCAGGAGTAATTTGGATTGGCAGCATGATCGATCTGCTCAAAGGCAGTGTGGGAGGTGCAGGCGGTTCCTGGGGGCCTTGCTGCATTTGGTGTCTTTCTACCCTGAGTGGGATAAAAGAGGGTGGGGGTAGACTGCAGTGGGGGAAGGGACAGGAAGAAGAGAGAAGGTCGAAGAGGGCAGGGGGAGAAGGAAAAGGAGACAGAGCAGGAAGAAGAAGCTGAGCCAAAAGGAAAAAGTTTAGGCATATAGAAAACTCAGCCAGTATAGATTTCTGACTGACCACACGAAGAGATTCATAGAGGCTGCCAGCAAAATGAAATTCCAAGTTCTCAAGCATCTTTATGACACAGTTGACCATAATACTACCAAAAAGACTGGAAAAGTGTTTTAGTCCTCTAAGGAAGGAGCAATTTTTTCCCATTTAACAATCAAGTGCTTTCCCAAAGGCTCAGCTCTGATTGCTTACTAGACAGCTGTAATCTCCCCAAACAATCATCCTCAGTTCATCCAGAGCACTACTCCTATTGTCATAACAAAGACAAAGAAAACCAAACCAAGTGTATGAGACCAGGCTGTCTGAATTCTCAGTTTTATCCACTTCTCTGAAGTTCTTTCACAACCCTCTCTTTTTATATATATATATGTTTTGCACTTTCAGTTGCCTTCTGTGCATGCCTGTCCTACAACTGTTACTCTACATTTAACAATCAAAGCTGCCCACTGGCATGTCAAGGCAAGTTTATTTTTGCCTAAATGGTTATCTGTCTGCCTAAAAGTTGCTAGGCCAGTGATCGGGGTGTATCCCATCTCACTGGGGCAGGATTCATCCTCTCAACAACCCTGCACAGAATATACTTGGCTGGATTACCAATTGCTGATAAGGGGAAATGAGAAAATGATTCTTCAGTGTCCATATTTTTATTCACACAACTAACTGTCTACAGATTAAATCTTGCTGGACACATGTACTAGCATGTCTCCAGCTGGAAAGCTAGTTCCACTGATGCAGAGCTGATGGATGGTGTAATAACTAAAGATTCCAGCTTTTAAAGCTATTGATTTTGAAAGTAAATGGTGATTTCTCAGGAGAGTATTTTGTCACACACCATCTGATCAGTGTTACAGTTCAGACACTATGATGTTATACCTTGGAATGAGTGAATAAATGGATGGAAGCAATAAATCAATGCATCACAATCACTGATTGTTTTGGTTTTGAAAATAAGATCATGGCGATAAATCAGCTAATTTGCTGCATTCCTTTTCACTACGGTGCTCTTGTTTTGCCTCCTCTTTACCTCGGAGCACTTTCACCCCTCTCTAAAACTCCAAACTCACTCCTCGACATGCGATAGGTTTAGTTCAGCTCAAGGAAAAATAACAGAAAGGGAAACTTGAACCAACAAAAACAGTTAAACCAATTCAGCTGAATCACTTTGGTTTTAAAGAGTCACGTGAGGAACACCAGTTTAAAAAACAATTGTTCAACAAAGGCATGTTGTTTTGAACATTGAGTTATCACATTAAATAATTGTAATTATGATGTAATGAGCAGCAGTATCTTAAAACACATTTTACTTATGAAAACATCCTTGTTACGTTTTCCTATGCTACATAAGTACAAGTTTGAATAAAGCAAACAATATGTTGTAATAAAAATGCAAAGGACACCGCTTCAGTTTTTTTTATGAGTAACCCCTGAGTAGTGAAGTGAAGAACATTGATTGTTTTATTACAACACAATGTTCTGCTGAGAAACCTCAGGTGTTGGTATCCATGTGGGTGTTACTTGGATGCCGCCTACCTAAACATAACAGGAACACCCCTACATAAAACTCCCTGACGACAGCAGCTTCCTCCCAGCAGGTAATGTGCCACCCCACAGAAACTACCCAGGAATGCTTGCGGTAAATGCAAAAAGTACAAGGCTTTTACCCAGCCTCTAAACTCCAGAGATCCCAGTCCGAGCTGGCATTTCTGAGCTGCATAAGAGGACACCGGATCCATGGCCCCCCCACACAGCAGCCAACATGACCTAAAGTATCTTCTCCCAATGTCCTAGTGCTAAACTCCACAGGACACCATCAGAGGGGAACATGCACAATATCAGGCATTTGGTTTTAATGCTGTGGCTCAAAAACAGGCATTTACTATAATTCTTCTAGTGCTTCTTTCCCGTACGAGAACACAGTTTATGTTTAGTTCACATGTGGTAATCCTTCCTACACAAGCTCACCACACTGAGTTGAAACAGTTCACCTGGTGGTGAAAAAAAAAGGTCTGTGCGTATTATTGTTAATCTAATGCTACAAACACATTAACTAATCCCAACATTGTGTTTGGTCATAATTTTTTTAAAAGGTAGTACCTTTACCAACTAGTTATATTGTGACCACATTACTCTGTGACTGAAAAAATAACCAGGGCATACAGAGACCTTTCTGCAATGTTGCAGTACAATAAGTAAATTAAAAGTTATAGAACTACACAAATATGTATTTTTTATAACATAACTATAGTGTTACATAAAAGTGGGGGTTACATTGTTACATTAGCAAATATAACATTTTTAGAGTGTAAATGCAACATTCAAAGTGTTGTTTTGTAATGTTGCTGCGACTGGCCCTGGTCTTGCATTTATACACTACTACTGCATAAGAGATCAATAAAGAACATTACTGCACTGCCCCATCCAAATTTTTCTATAAAGTCATGTGAGAAAAACCTAAAAGCTGGCTTTGTGCAGAAATCTGATCATTTTAGTTGACTTAAGACAGGCTTAAAGGACACAGATATACTAGATATACTTGCTTTAGTTTAACAACAAAAGCAGTTAGACTAGATTGGCCATAGCATGCTTAAAATGCCATTCAAGTCTACACACAGATATAAACATGTAAAAACACAGAGTTTATATAACTAACTAGCAAGAGGATAGTAAATGGACACCCCCCCCCCCCCCCCCCCCCCCCCCCCTCCGCTGAGGTGTAAAACACAGCAGTTAGTAGCCACACCACACACTTCATCATGTCTAACTGTAGCTGTTTGTGTGTGTGCGTATGTTTGTGGATAGTGTCTGCAGTGGTCAAACAGATGTGGGCAGTCCAGCGGGTTTCCAGACAGCCAGTCACTGTTTAGACAGTGGTCTGCTACAGCTGGACATTTCCTGGGGAAGAAAAAAAGAAGAAGAAAAAAGAAAGGGGGAAAATGAAAAATGAGGGGAAAGTGGGTTAGACAAATAAAAAAGTACATTTACAGTAGAGTAAGGTGAGATTTATACAACAAAAAAGATTTCGATGGTTTGGACTGTGTTTGCTCTGTTCAAGTGGCTGTAATGCGAAGTATTTGTGCCACCACGTGAAACCCAACACTGAGCAACTATTTAGATTTTCAGCTGAGGTGCACAAACAGTCTGGTTTGGTTTGAGGAGGTTTTCTAATCTGAGGACAACTTAGATGAAATGTTAGCTGACCAAGTTGGTCTAACCAGCACGTTAAGTGTTTCTGAGGAGTCCATATCTTAGTCCATGAGCAATTACTGTGTGACTCACTGTAAAATAGTTGTAAAAGATGTATATTTAAATTTTTTTTTTTAATCATATTTACTCTATGAAAAGTCAGAAGGCTAGGTGCAAATACCTAATGGAAAAGTTTATGTTCACTGTCTCTACCATATGTTTATGTCACCATGAAACTCTCAAGGCTTAGCCAGCTTACTTTGGCCTTTTTTCTTTACCTCTGGAGACTGTATTTAAAGTTAAAGCAACCATTATTAAGACTGCAATTAACATTTTTATTATTAATGATTGCGGCTGCTTTTATGTGAAACATGTTGCTTGGTATTATAAATGGAACAGTTTCATTTGACTGCAATTCAGCTCTGCAGAGATTTATAGTAGTTTTGGTTTCCTGGTTTAATGTAAAAATTCAGCTTTATCTTTTTGGTTCATATTGCTTTTAGTTGCAGTTGGTAGCTGGTTTCAATGAAATGCTCTGCACCAAACAACAGTGTGTCAGAGTTCAGAGTCTCTAGCTGGTGAACATAGTGAAGCATTTAGCAACCACAACCCAATACCTCCCTTAGGAATTGATAGAGGGCAAACCAGAGCTAATAGGACAGTGTATATTAGATTCACAGTCATCTGGTGGACAGAAACACAACTCCAAATGAATAATGGCTTTGCTACATGACTGCTGGATGTGTAAATAGGCATCCATCTGTTGACAAATTTTCCCTATTAACTTAAAAGGGTGATAATGTATTAATGTGTTTGCAGTTTCCACTACACTAAGGGAGTGATTTTAGGGCAGGTGCGAGGGGGGGGGGGGGGTCCGTTAGTGAGATTTTAACCTCTAAATGAATGTACACCCCCCACCCCACCACAACCAAACTTAACAACAATGGAGCAAAGCAGAATGAAACCAAACAAGTGAAGACAAGTTTCTAAAGACATAATGGAAAAAGATATCTGATTGGCTGAGAAGTTTTTTTTTTTGTTTTTTTTTTAAGAGCTGTTCACCTCAAAACTCAGCATAGGTGACAGCAGATGAGGATGAGTTTAGAGAGCAGCTTTTAAAGGTGTAAAAGGGGACAAATTATGTTCGGTTGTAGACTATTTATTCTACTTTTATTGTCCGAGGTGTCTCTTGCCTCGTTTCCATGTTATGGCTGAGTATATATAGCATGACAGAAGTATGTGTGGACACTCATCTGAGCGGGGGAAGGGGAAATCAACCATAGAAGTCAGCAGAGGGAGGGGAGGGGGGGGAGGAATGCGGGCAGCTGGTTTGTGTCTGTCACTGCAACACAGAGGGCCTACAGTACTGGACTACACACACACACACACACACACACACATACACAGTGATGAAAGAACGATTTATTTGGACGAAGAGAGTGTGTGCGAGTCAGCAGGAAGCTCACTGGTTGACATCTCAACTACTTGGACAAAAACTAGAGTATGTGGCCATAAAAATCTGTACCATTCATATCTATAGACATAAGAGTGAAATGCAATCAAATGAAATACCGTCAACATGAGGACAGTGTGTGAATACAAAACGTACTTACTATATTATGTCCTAAACCTTGGGGTAAAGACAAGTGACCAAGTCTTGTTTATATAACGTCACTCTTGCCATTACTCTAAATGGCTGGGAACACAAACATACTGTACAGCGCAGTTAAAAAGCATTAAAACAGTGAGAGCTTTCTTCCCTGATGTTTGGGTTCTGAAATCTGAACTCTGATTTGAATGAAAACAATGAGGTTCAGCTTTAAATGTTTATTGTCCAGCTTTACACCATTATCAGTCACTTTTTCAGTTATTTTAATCACAGTGACAGTGACATTTAACAACATATAAATACATATACCTTTAAGTTGATGGGAATGTCATTAGTTTTGCAGGTATTTGATGATTAATTTAAATACTGGACAAACTTGATGGCGGGGGGATCACCAAAGTTATTCTTATTCGTGTTGCAGGGGCTTAAATGTGTGTAAAAAGAAAAAAAATCACAGTAATCCATCCAACAGTTGTTGAGACTTGGCTCTCAAAACCACAAATGTCAACTTCATGATGGTGCCAGAGGAAAATGTGGAGATCCCCAAAGTCAGCAGGATTCTCCATCTGTCAGCTATGACTGTTTGTATAATTTTCACTCGTAATCCTTTGACTGAGTGTTGGGATATTTTAGACTGGATCAAAGTAATGGACCACCACACTGAACACATCCCGCTTGTGTGGCTACAAATGAAAAAAAACTGAAGATTAAATCTATAAGAGCATATTTAAACATCAATAATATGAATACTGCGGCTGATGAAGTCGCAACAGTGCTTAAGTACTCAGTGTCAAATGAGTCTTAAGTGACATAGTGCAAGTCTTCATGGAGCCTGGAGATCGAAAACTGTCACTGAGCCTGCAGGTCTGGGCTCTGACACTGACACCGTTTGCCAGATGGCAGAGGGGTAAACAGTTTGTTCATTGGGTGGCATAGATCATCATATGGGCCTTCCACACTGACAACGAATGTGGTGTCAAAAATGACAGGGAGCTCTCTGCCAGTGGTCTGCTCCACTGTTCTCTCTGATTCCTGGAGAGTCTTGTGGTTGTGAGCAGAGTGCTGCCAAACCAGAGATGCAACCAGATGTTAAAAGATTATGGAGAATAGCTGGATACGCGCCAAACATCTTCAAGTGTCTTTAAAAGAAGCAGTGAACAGTTTGACTATTCCTGCGTTAACAGTCCCATCGGGACACCAAAAGATACTCAAACTACTAACCCTCCCAGCAGGGATGTGGTGTCTCCTGCAGCTTCCTGTAGTCCACTATCATCTCTTTGGTCTTGTTGATGTTGAGTTGGGGGGTTTTGTTGTCATTACACCTACTCACTGGGTCCTGGAAAACAGTCTTAAGTCCACATCGCTCACTGTCAGTGGTGAGGAGGTGGGGTTGCTTTTTTTCTCACCACTCAGGCCCTTTTTCTTCAGGAAGTCAAGGGTCCAGGTGCAAGGCGAGGTGTAAAGTCCCATGAGCCTATGAGTTCAGAGCTCTTTTCACAAATGCACTAAAGACCTGAATTTCAGATGCAAAGACATGCATGTTAGGTTAACTGGTGATTCTAAACTGGATGTAGCTGTGGATATGAGATAGCTCAAGCGCTTATCATGAATACAATAAAGTACTATATGAATGTGAGTGAGGAGAAACAAAATCACAAGACAGTAACAAAACTACTTGATTAGAGAGACCCGTGGTTTAGCTTGTAAAAGAAAGCCCAAATGGTTAACAGTGTGAAAGGTCGCATTTTAACCCAAAATCATATATTTTGATACAACACAACAAAATAGTTGTGGTGTTTTAACCTAGACAGATGAGAAAAATAAATAAAGAGAAAATATAAGTCCAAATAGTGCTTTGAGTTCTCAGATAGAGTAGAAAAGTGTCATATACTGTAAGCACCAGTCCATTTACAAGTTCATAACTTTAACAGCTGAAGTGAAGTGGGACTCGAGCCCCATTCTCCTGTAGGTAAATGACCCTTTGATTTATTCATCCCTCAGATATGCACACAGACTAACACAAAATCAATGTGTTTGAGAGTGCATAAATTTGGCTTGTAGCATGAAGCACTGAGTGGTATGCAAATATATAAATGCAATTCAATTTTGAATTTCCAAACTGTTGTAGACACTTACCCAGTAGTGCTGTATAACCATCACTGCTCCCGACAAAACCACAATAACCTACACATTGTAGGATAATATATAATATATTGTAAATAGTCCGGCCTGTTAAGGTTCAACACACAGGCACATCATGTACATTGTATATAGTGTTATTATTATTATTATTATTATTATTATTATTATTATTATTATTATTATTATTATTATTAAGGTTAATCTTGTTTGTTCTTGTTATATATATATATATATATATATATATATATTCTTTTTCTTAATAGTGTAAATTATTATATTTATATATATAATAACTGTGGCTGCTGTTACACCCAAATTTCCCCTCTGTGGGACAATAAAGGCTGTTTCTTCTTCTTCTTCTTCTTCTGTATATGGGAATATAAGTGTCCAACACTGTCAGATCAGGCATTAAAGGGAAATTAAATTAATCTCATGAAAGTTTCCTCTGCCCTGTAGTGCTATTATTCCATCTAAAGTTTTTTGGTGTAAGTTACCCAGTTTTAGAGATAATGGCTGTCGAGATGCCTGCCTTCTTTTGAATATAATGTAAGTAGTGGTGCTCAAAGCACCAAAAATACATGTGACACTCACCAGTAATAGTTTTTAACAACCCCAGTTCCAAAATAGTCAGGATGTTGTGTAAAACAAAACAAGTCTGGAAAAGTAAGTGGTATTAAAAAGGAAGCTGGAGGAACATTTTGCAACTAACTGACCACTGGTCAGTAACATGACTGGGTATATAAAGAGCATATTAGTGAGAAACAAATTCTCAGAAGTAAAGGTGGGCAGAGGTTCACCAGTCTGCAAAAGACTCAAGCTACAAATTGTGGAATAATTTCAGAATCATGTAAAATTGTGAAGACTAAATATCTCATCATCTACAGCACATATCATCAAAAGATTCAGAGAATCTGGAGAAATCTCTGTATGCAAGGGACAAGGCTGTCAGTCAATATTGGATGCTCATGATCTTTGAGCCTTCAGACAGCACTGCATTAAAACAGGCTTGATTCTTTCATGGAAATCACTGCCTGGGCTCCGGAACACTTCAAGAAATCACTGTATGTGAACACAGTTCACTATCCCATCCAGAAACACAGGTTAAAGATCATGCAAAGAAGAAGCCATATGTGAACATGATCCAGAAACACCACCATCCTCTCTGGGCCCAAACTCATTTGACATTTGCAAATCATTGCATCCTGTTTTTATTTAGATTTTAGACAGCATCCCAAGTTTTTTGGAATTGGGGTTGAATATCCACCAACCAAAAGAGGCATTCAGCTAGCCAACAACACAGCTAAGCTGAAAGAGTATGCCATTACATTTTACAACCTGTCACTAAAATAATCCTCTTATCACAGGTTCTAATTTCTGGAATGGACATTGCTGCAGAGTATTTCAACTGTACCAACTAGAACCATTATATTCAGGAGAAGTCAGACATTTTCAACAGGTGATGTCATTCAAAGCTGGACGGCTCACACCAAAAACATTTATAAGCCAGAGTTAAAATAAGTACATTTGATTTGGGGGTGAACTCCCCCTTCCCCTGCTGTCTTTGTAGTACAAAGTCTGTGTGATGTCAGCTTGCACTCCTGCAGATAAGGAGCATGTGCAATGAATTCACCGTGAGCTGGGCGATGTGCAGTGTGAGGCCTCCTGCATGCTCTGCTTAGACAGCACTCTTGTCTAAATCAAATGTAGTATTTTCAGTAGTGTCTGAAGTGGGCCACCTCCTACTGTGTGCTAGATGTGAGAAAGGGCAGCTGTGGAAAATTATCCTTACTTAATTATCCTCACATTGTTCATGTGGGAAACAGCCCAGAACTGCATTAATCAGGTCACTGTAGTTGGCTGTGGGGTGTAACCTAGGACAGAGTCACTTACATTTTGCCATCATGAGTCCCGACAAATCTGTCAATTGGCATATTAAAACAGGGGCATCTGGTTGTATGGTCACTCTACCGACAGACATTTAAACTGGTTTATAAATAGTTTGAGCTGAAAAAATGGTGACACAATCAGCCCTTCCAAAGGCACAGTAGGAGAAACTTGCATAGCAGTGGTCCACTGTGTGTTCACCTTGAATAGGTATGTTAAATGCTGGCCCTGTTGAATTTGAAAGCTGCCTCAGCATGTGCATTCCCCAAACCACTGATACCATCACAGCTTTCTTCCACGGTGCTAGCTCTTTCTGTTTGTGGTGGAATGTAAACTACAAGAGAGCTGAACTTTTGAGTGAAGGAAAAGTAAAGCCTTTCTACCGCCACTGAGGACCTAACACAAGAAACCTGTCATGAGTTGAACATGTAGCAGAGTTCTGTTGAAGGAGTAAACACTGGGTCTAGGTGCAAAAACAGCAGTTGAGCAAACCCAGATTATACAATGCTGTGCTCACTTTTTCTTTCTACTTTTTGTCGGTGGATTTAGTAATGATCACACTGGCGATGACATACCATGAGGGTCAATAAAACCACACAAAAGCAATGCAACGGTACTTGGAAAATATAGCCAGAGCAACCATTCTACAGACAGCTTTAAGTGAAGCGTATGTAGAAACAGACAGCAAAATTAAATTAAGCATCACAGCAACAGCGCATGCTTCCCTGACTGCTGTGTTATACTGGGTTGAGATTAAATTAACCAGCCTGTTAGATCTCTGTTATTTAAGTGAGTCTACACAATTGTCCTGGTCCGTTACTTACCCTCCCCCACAGAACACACACACAGGCACACAAAAGTCTTGGAGGTGACGTGCTAATTGATGCAAAGTAATGGATGAGGTGAAATCACAATGGTTGCCCCACTAAGCTTCACACAGAGCTCTTTTTTTTTTTTTAGCTTGCGTGGCTTGCATTACTTAAGTTCTGTGCTCTGAAAGTGTGTTTTTGGTTGATGAAGAGAAATAAAAACCAAAAGGAAAAGAAAAGGAGGAAAATTATAGGAGCTGAAAAAAGGAAGAAGGGGACTTGGTAGAGTAACAGGATTAGGAAGGGGGAGACCTCCTGTGGGTTTGAGGTCCCTGACACCCAGCTGTGTTCATCACCTTGCACTGCGAGGGGCACACACACACATGTACACACTGCTGTGGTCATCACTCAGTGGGAGTTTGACCTGAGCCAGATGGTCACCGCTCTCTCTTTTTATTGCTCTCTTTTTCTGTCATGTCCACACTAAACCAGTGTTTTTCACACCAAGAAAAAGGAAAAAAAACAAAAAACAAAACGGGAGTGTTGTGAATACACGTTCCAGAGTGGATGCTTTTTATACCACTAGTCTTGCATTATAGTGTGAAACATGCAAACAAGGCCAAATTAAGGATCCATAAATAACATGCTCACTGTGAAACCCATGCAGGGACTTAACAGCCAGAAAATACAAACTCTAACTGCAAGTAACAATATTATGACTGGGTTCCAGGAATTTGCTCTTGAACAAAGTAAGATATTTTATTTTTATTTTAGCATTTTGTCCAACGTTTCATACTTAATCATACTTAATCATACTTAATTATATTGCAGTTTTGGGCCTTTGTCACTCATACACTCAAATGTTTTCCACCAATGTGCTGCTAGTTAAAGCCAGTTTGGTGCCTTTTGAGAATCAGCAAAACTGATACTATGTAATGTTATTAGCAAAACTTGGTTTAATTTCTATAGGAAATTTTGGCAATTTTAGCCTGTGACAGATTTATTTATTTATTTGCACTGGCATCAGTCTTAGTTTGATGGAAATGTGTGGATTGGCTCGGCACTGTGTAGGTCCATCTTACCCAAATTGTCCCAGATGTATCCATCGGTGTATGAGTGCATGGAAGAATAAAGTACTGTGTGAATGTGTGTTACAATTGGTGAATGTGGTTGTAGTGTGAAGCACAGTGTGTGAGGGGAGGAATGACACAATATCCAAATTATTATTTTTGTAGACAACAGAAACCTTAATTGATAATTATACCCACTTGTTAAGATTTTGCTTGTAATTCTTTGACTATATTAAGAGGAGTGAGTGCAGAATAACACATTTCTTACTGTGAAGCTTTAAAGACTGATTCTTCAACAGCCTTTTGAAAACATTTTTGTACAACACCAGCGATCACTGCAAAGGTTTACTAACTTTATTCTACATTATTTCTAAAATGAATGTAGTTCATGTGAAATTTTAGCTCATGAGCTCTGATTCTCATTTCATCAGGCTTCTCTTCAGGGTGAGATTGTGTAGATCTGTATGGTGTTTGACGCTGTCTCCCTCTGCTGTCTTCTTGCTCCTCCCATTGCTGACCCCACAGCTCTGGAGGCAAGACACTTTTTTCCATCCAAAGCTTCAAATCAAGGCAAATAATCATCATCATGCCATTTTTATAAATAATAATTTATCCATGGTCCAAGGATTTTCAGTGTACAATGGTCAAATTTAGTAGTGGATGCATAATGTGCAGACTGTATTTGAACAGTTGCACTGACTTTATTTGCATCATCTCATTGCGAGTAGTGCCAGTATTTTCGCCATGAGAGTTTTCCAGTTGTTGATTTCTATGGCACATACAGCCCTGTACGTACATCAGGCTCTGTGTAGTTGTGTGAAAAATTAAGTACACCCTTATTGCATCCATAGGAATTAAGAAGATAAGTAAGACCAGAGACATGCAGTTATTGGGGTTAGGTTAACTGGTCACTCTAAATTGCCCATAGGTGTGAATGTGAGTGTGAACAGTTGTCTGTGTCTCTGTGTTAGTCCTGTGACAGGCTGGCGACCTGTACAAGGTGTGAACTGCTTCTAGCCCTATGTCAGTTGGGATAGGCTCCAGCCCCCCCACGACCCTGAACAGGCATCAGCGGAAGAGAATGGATGGATGGATGGATGGATGAGGTAACAGCCAGGTGCTGCTAATCAAATGCACTTGAGATCAAATGATCATCATCCAGTGTGGCCACCTCTATAAAAGGAGAAGTTTTGGCAGTTTGCTCGAGCATTCAGGTGTGTGTTAACACAATACCACAATCTTTCTAGGAGTCGATGTCCCAGAAAATTTAACCCAAACTTCTTTTGCTCAGAAAAATTGCAAAAACCCCAGAGCTGGAGTCCTGGTAAAAAAAAAAACCCACACACAACGTATCAGCACAAACACCTCATACCAACTGTCAAGAATGGTGGGGGAGGGGGTGATGATTTGGGCTTGTTTTGCAGTCATGGGATGCGGGCACCTTGTAGTCATTGAGTCTACCGTGAACTCCTCGGCATACCAAAGTATTCTAGAGTTAAATGTGAAATCAAGATGGCTGTTTCATGGAACAGGACAATAATCCTCCAGCAAATCTACAACAAAAATCTACAAAAAAGTGTTGCAATGGCCAAGCCAAAGTCCAGACCTCATCCCAATTGATATGCTGTAGCAAGACCGTAAGAGAGCTGTGTGTAAACAAATGCCTGCAAACCTCAGCAAACTGAAGCAACATTGTAAAGAAGAGTGGGCCAAAATTCTTCCAGAACTATGTGAGACTGAAAGTCATATAGAAAACAATTAATTCAAGTTACTGATGCTAAAGGTGGTCCTATGAGCTGTTGAATCATGGGGTGTGTTTAGTTTTTCACAGGATGCTGCTTTCAAATCTTGGATTGAGATTGAGATTAATTAACATTTATTGATGGGAAACAAGACAGTCAATTTTACCATTTTCTCGAATGTTAATGTTTTTAGTACTTCAAATTAAGATGGAGGAGAAAAATTGCTGCATTATTTATTTTGAGATGGTTGTGACAGTTACAAAATATTTTTATAATTTTTCAATTGATCTTCATTTCGGGTCACACATGGTTTTAAACAGTTACAGTTATCATGCGCAAACAAGTCACAGCATAAGGTTTGAAGTGTTTCATATAAGGAAATGTTTAAATTGACCTAATGTATGTTATACTGTAGATCTTCACAGTATATCTGATGAAGATATATGTTGTTTTTCACAAGGTCAAACATCTTCCATCCAAAGCGGCCCATCTGTAAACTTGTGTGTGTATGTGTGTGTAAAGATCATGCCAAATTACCCACTGCCTAAAATATTCTTTATCAAGCTCCAGACATGTGTTTTCAATGTTCTTTAAATATACTGCCTACAAACACACACGCACAGTACTTCCACTGCCAGATAGTTAAAATGAAACCCCTCCCATGTTGTCTCTGAAACAAAGTTCAATTTATCCACAAAAAAACATTTACACAAGTTAACTGTAGGAGAGTCACCTGTTAGGAGCACACTGGAGCAGCAGTCACACCCTTTCAACCTAAAAATGTGGATTTTCATGCACTGCCAACTATAGTTACCAGGGTTATAATAGTTTTGGATTTTACATTATAGTTTAGTTTTAGTTAGTTTTTACTTTTTTTTTCTCTAATTCAGTTAGTTTTAATTAGTTTTCAGAGTGGTTTTGCTCGTTTTTATTAGTTTTTATTTTTGGTTTCATGCTTAGTTTTAGTTAGTTTCAGTATTAGTTTTAGTATTTTCATACCTAATCAGGTGCAAGATTCAAGGCGCAAAAGTGACTATTGTGTAATGAAAACTTGACAAAAGATACAGTTTAAAGAAATATAGTCAACAACCAACTGTTCACAAGACATGCGAAATTTGTGTAATATTAAGGACACACATGAGCATAATCAGGGAGAAACAAAGAAAAACATGAACTCCCAAACTCAATAAATTCTACAATAAACTCCACAATAAACTTCAGCATCAGTGCAGCAGATTAATAATGCCTACATGTGGTGTTAAACAAAAACAAACTATTTGAAGGAGTCAAAGCTCAAATCCATCTGCATCCTGATGTTCTCACCACCTGATGCTGCTTCTGTTTTGGAGCTAGCTTGGTTAGATGCTCGCTAATTAAACCTGCAGGGTCTTTGCGGCCTCTGTACACAACCTACGGAAGTTGCCGACCTCATGTCCGCATTTATGCTTGTGTAGCTGGATTGTGTGTGTTAATTACCTTGTGGTCGTGTGCAGGTGTTTGTACTCAAAGAACCTCCATACGGGACTCGGCAGACCGCAGCCATTACTTTGCGGACCAGCGCGGTGAGCGCACGCACATGCGCACTCACACACACAGTTGTCCTGTGGCGCTCCCAGCTTAAACTCGGAGAGCGGAAACAATGATTTCATATCAATCCACAAGGCTTAAAAAAACCCCCAAAAAAACAAGTAAATGAAAGTCAGTTTATCGATAATTTCAGTTAGTTTTAGTTAGTTTTGTAAACTCACAATTCAGTTTTAATTAGTTATCGTTTTTTCCTTTTAATTATAGTTTTTATTTATTTCAGTTAACGACAATGTTTTTTCAATTTCAGTTTTCGTTATTTCGTTCGTTTTCGTTAACTATAATAACCCTGATAGTTACAATTCATTTTCTCAAAAAAAAAAAAAAAAATCCCTCCTGTGTTAAGATCATTTCCCCCAGGATGTAAGTTCAAAAATAAAAGAGCTGTCTCATAAGGGCATTTTATTTATTTATTTATGTTATGAAGGGAAAACAGACAGTGAATGTGCAGAAATGTTGCTGATGATTTGCAAAAAGAAACTGGATTAACAGAATGTTTCAAATTTACATGAAACATGACTGGTGCTACCTGATTTTCCCCAAGAGTGCTCTGTGTGTGTGTGTGTGTGTGTGTGTGTGTGTGTGTGTGTGTGTGTGTGTGTGTGTGTGTGTGTGTGTGTGTGTGTGTGTGTGTGTGTGTGTGTTACCTACTCCTCACGACAATATGGTCAATGAAACCGCCCTCTCTTGCTGAGTTCTGTGGCCTGGCTGCAACCCTGAATGGGTTTACCCACCCACATACACACACACACACACACACACACACACACGCACAAACACACACAGCTTCTGCAGCCTTGTAAACCCAGGTTGTGTTGTTTCCAGCAGCAGTAATATTTTATGAGGGTTTGGTGAGGGAATTACGGGCTGCTCAGGTCACGACATGAGGTTACTAACTGTATGTCAGTGATGTGAACAGATTTTTGTGTTTGAAATTACAGGTTATATAGATTTTACATGAACTACAACTGGACACTTTATTAGGTACTCCTTGCTAGTAATGGATCGGACCCCATTTCGCCTTCAGAACTGCCTTAATACTTTGTGACATAGATTCAACAAGTTGCTGGAAACATTCATCAGAGATTTGGGTCCATATTGTCCTGATAGCATCACACAGTTGCTACAAAGTTGTCAGCGACACATCCATGACGTGAATCTCCACCACATTCCAAAGGTACTCTTTTTGATTCCGATATGGTGACTGTGGAGGCCATTTGAGTACAGTGAACTCACAGTCATGAAACCAGTTTGAGATTATATGAGCTTTGTGACATGGTGCATTATCATGCTGGAAGCAGCCATCAGAAAATGGGTACACTGTGGTCACAAAGGGATGGACATGGTCAGCAACAATACTCGGGTAGGCTGTGGGGTTTAAGTGATAATCCACTGGTTTTAAGGGGCCAAAAGTGTGGGAAGAAAATATTCCCTACACCATTACACCACCATCAGCAACCTGAACGTTGATAAAAGGTAGGATACATTACACAATATTCTGACCCTGCCATTTGAATGTTGAAGCAGAAGTTGAGGCTCATCAGACCAGGCAACATTTTCACAATATTTTGTCCAATTTTGGTGAAGCCATGCAAATATCTGACAGGCGTGACACCCAGTGTGGTCTTTTGCTGCTGTAGCCCGTGCTTAAAGGTTCAACATGATGTGTGTTTTCCCCCAGAGAACTGCTGCTCACTCGATATTTTTTCTTTTTTCAAACCTTTCTCTGTAAACCCTACAGATGGTTGTGTGGGGAAAAAACCCAGTAGTTTAGCAGTTTCTGAAATAATAAGATCCAGCTTGTATGACATCAACAATCATGCCACATTCAAAGTCACTTAAACCACCATTCTGATGTTCAGTTTGAACTTCAGCAGGTTGTCCTGACTGTGTCTGCATGCCTAAATCTACTGAGTTGCTGTCATGTGAATGCCTGATTTGTTTTATTATTTATTTATTTATTATGATTTATTATGTTAACGAGCAGTTGAGCAGGTGTACCTAACAAAGTGGCCGGAGAGTATGTTTACAAGCACCTTGGAAGTGCTTGGTACATTGTTGTGTGGTCATGCCTCCATATTTACTAAGCACCATATCACTGTTTTCACATGGCAGCTCAGACCTGCCACATCTTTCCTGTCTTCAGATGAACCAGAGATTATTTGTTTTCTACGAAGTTTGAGAATTACAGTAACTTAAACTATTGCAACTATTTTGTCACAGCATTCCCTTAACATGATAGCATGCTTTACATATGATGTAAACAGTGATTTTGAAACAAAGCCTTTTTAATTTAACAATGTCCATCTTTCAAGTTAATGAATCAGCATCTTTTTACTGTTTATTGGATCAGTACCAAACCCCACACAACTCCCAAATTACCTTTTAAGCAAGGATTGCTGATAAAAAAAAAAAAAGAGAGAGCGTGATAATGTTATTCAACTATACATGAACTTGCATGAGCTTGGTGATGGATTGAAGGGCATATGAAATCATGAGAACAGCAGTGACTTTAACAATGTGCCTCCTTAGATGATAAAGAATGAGCTAAATTTCACAGCAGTGAGACGTTTGTGTGATGGAAACTGAAAATTAGACTGCCAACTAAAAAGCGCACATCAGAAGCTACAGCCAGCAGCTGTGATCCTTTAATGTCTCATGTTCAGCTCCAAGAAGGCAAAATATTAGATTTTCTCTCTCTGAATTCACTGCTCTTGTTTCTTTTTTCCTTTCTTTCTTCCCCCTGTTTTATGAGAGGCTGTAAAAGTCTGAGCCAAAACCTGCTGGATGCTTTTATATAGAAAACACTAAAATGGCAAACGAGAGCTGATCACGAACATGGCTGAAAGGAAAGGAAAGGAAAGGAAAGGAAAGGAAAGGAAAGGAAAGGAAAGGAAAGGAAAGGAAAGGAAAGGAAAAAACACAGAAAAGAGGAAACAGTTGTATTATATATATATATATATATATATCTATATATATATATATCTATCTATATATCTATCTATATCTATCTATCTATATATCTATCTCTCTATCTATCTATCTATCTCTCTCTCTCTCTCTCTATACAGTACGAATTAATGTGTGTACAGTTAAAAACAATTCTTTGTTCCAGACCTATAAATCGTCTTGTTAGGATCAAGAGTAAAGATCCCTGTGAAAACAGTAAAATATTAAAAACAAGAGCAGAAAGGAAAGGAAAGGAGGGTTTCACTACATATATTGTTTATAAGAAAGTGTTAGATCTCCACAGCTAAAAACAATTAAGCAATGTTTTGAGTATTTGCAACAGACTTCTTATGACTCATCTCTAGGATCAAGAAAAACCACAGTTGTGAAGATCCCTGTGGAAAGGAAAGGAAAGGAAAGGAAAGGAAAGGAAAGGAAAGGAAAGGAAAGGAAAGGAAAGGAAAGGAAAGGATTAAGCGATTAGGTCACTCATATGCATCACAGTGTTTTAAAGTAACTCACTGGCAACACTGTTGCCTGTGAGTGTAAGAAAGTGAGACATGCTGTTACATAAACTTCCAAGTCTACAGTTTAAAAGACAAACACAAGACACCGCAGTTAGTTTATAGATTTGTTACAGAACGATTCGCCTTAAAAGGAACCACAGTTGTGAAGCAATATGTTTGTCATAATTATTTACTGTATGAGGTGTTTGAGGTGAGTTGAAAGAAAAGGTTCACTAAAAACGTCCTCTGGAGGGCACTGCAACAAACATCTTCAGTATAAAAGTACAGTTCAAATACAGAGTATCATTACTCAAAGTCTGAAGTCAATAGGTTGCACGATTACTGAGATACTGAAAACGTGACCGACAGACACACAGACGGGCAGACAAACAATGAAAAAGTGATATCTAAGTGTTTCTGTGCTTCTTGGCAAGCAACACAAAAACTGTTATTTCAATTAATTTGTAGCCTGCAGAGATGTTGCATCTCTTGTAGCTGAGCGGCTGTATGTCTGACCAGCGCTGCTGCTACAGCTCAAAGACCTCTGCTGTTTCTTTAAAAGCCTATCTGATTAGTAACACAGGGAGGTCTGCAGTCACATTCATGTGCATTAGTCTTGCTATATAATTATATTAAATTCACCAAATGAACAATTTATAGTTATTCTTTTGATTAATTTTTGGAATCATGTCATTAGATCTCAGCAGTAGTTGTTTTCTAATAAATGTTCAGTGTAATTTTTCTTGCAGATTTATAACTTTATAATCAAGTAAAATATTGGATTTTTCTTTGATAAATTTGAGGCTTTAATCTAGAAATCCTGTGTTTGCATTCTTTGAGTATTACCTCTTCCGCTGGCAGAACTGTTTATCTGGTTTGTGTATGTTTTTAAACTATAATCACACTAATTGCCAGCATATCAGTGTTTTATATTTTTCACAGTGTTTATTCCAGGAAACTAGCTAAGGAGATGACCATTTCCAAGATTATTTCATTTGGGATGGCACGAGGGGGACCAAGTTCAAGGCAGGGGAAAACCCACGGGAAACCAGAAAAATGTAACCAGACATTAAAAAAAAAAAAAAAAAAAGTGTAAAAATACTGCACAGCACAGCTTAAGAGTTTAAAAAATTATACTGAATAACTGCTGTACAAATATTTACACTCTTTAGTAACCTAAAAATAAAAAAAACTTTTAGCATCAAACTATTCTTAAAGTAAAACCCCTTATTTTACATTATTAGACCATAATTATTGATTCATTAATGTGTATATTTTTGCAACTGTATATGATTAGAATTGCTCATACTCAGCTGGGTAGCCTTATTTATAATAGAGCATAATATATATTCCATCCAACCATTTTCTTAATCACTTATCCTGTCATGGTCCTGAGTCTAGGACCAAATTCTTTTCTGTTTTTTGGACATTCAGATTCTGTTTTGATTCTTAGTTTAGTCACCTGAGTTCTGTTCTGTGTCATGGTTTTTGTCTCCCTGTGTTCCCTCTGTGTGCCTGACTCCCTGATGTTTCTGTCTGGTTTCTTTTTTTTTTTAAAGCCTGTCACGTCTGGCAGATCTTGCAAACAGAACTGTGATCTGAATGCATTGTTGTGCCAAACATATTGTCTATTTCAAGATGAGCTCTATAGGTTCTCTATAGGCTCCTCTTGTTACTGTGTGACCCTTTATTTTATTTGAATTATTTTTAACATGCTATTTAACAAATTGTGCCAGAAATGACAGGCTTAAGAAATAGAAAAGAGAAAAGAAAGAAAAGAGAAAGGGGGAAAAAAAAGGGGATAAAAATAGAAAAAAGAAACAGGAAAGAGTGCAAGTAGGTAAACCAAATAGTTTGTCACTTGTTAAACATAAGATATTGACAATATTTGCAAAATTAAAGATTGTGTGGGGAAAACAAAATAAAAGCAGAAGCATAGTTACACAAACCAACCATTTGAGTTATTATGTGGGTGTATGTGTTTGTGTCATGAAATGTGCTTACCAATGAAGGCAGAAAGCTGCAGCCCCGCCCACCAGAAGCTAGAGGCAGGCAAAGAGAACCCCAGGTAGCCCAGGCCACCAGCAGCCCATCAAGACCTACGAAGACCCGCGGCCACTAATTCTAAAGACAACCGTACACCCCTCCCAGCAGACGGGGGAGGGAGGTCTCAGACGGAGTCCCCGCAGTCAAGGAGCAAGGACACCAGAGAATCTGAGGCAACGAGAAGCCAGCCCCCCCCAGCAGCCAGCCCCCCTGCACGGCCGGCAGCAGGGCCCCAGGGCCCCCGGCACCCGAGGGCCGCCCGAGCCCCCACAGAGCTCGGGCGGCCCTCGGGGGGCAACCAGCAAGGAGCGGCCAGGAGGCAAGGCACAGGCCCAGGTCCAGGTCCAGCCAAACATACAAACACACGCACACCCGCAAGCACACCCGTGTACACATTTATGCACAAACACACTCACCCACACACATATAAACATAGATACACCATACGTACACATCCACTCGCCCACCCATACTCACGAAGACTGACAAATACAAAGACACACATTCATCCATAGCTACCCACTCTCTGAAGATGGGGCGAGTGGAAACCACCGCAGGGCCAACAGTGACCCCAAGACGCCGCCAGCCCGGTACCAAGGAACCACCCGACCCCCACCCCGGGCAAGGTGTAAGAAATCGGGGTGTGAGATGTTGTGAATGAATGAGGTGTATAGGGTGCAGTTAAAATTGAGGGGGCAGTTGTGCCACAAGCACTAACTGTTGGACGTCAGGGCTCGCCCACACTGCCCCCCCAAAACCCTCCATGTCTAAAGTGCAAATAAAATTTGGGGACAGACAGTAAAGTGTGACTGAGTGCGTGAATGTGAGTGTGAAAGGTTGTCTGTCACTCCGTGTTGGCCCTGCAACAGGCTGGTGACCTGTTCAGGGTGTACCCTGCCTCTCGCTCTATGACAGCTGGGATAGGCTCCAGCCCCCCTGCGACCCTTAACAGGATGTGCGGAAGCGAATGGATGGATGGATGGACAGTAAAGAGGATCTGAATGGGGCCAGTGGCCCCATCTCATCAACCTCTATGTAACATGCCTGCCCCAAAGGTCCTATGTATATCGTGTAGTATGTGTGTATGTGTTGTGAATTATAATGACTATTGAATTATAATGACTATTGAATTATAATGACTATAATAACTGTGTGGTTTCTGTGTCAAGTTCAAGTGTCGGTTTGGTTTTCTTCTGTCTTGTTTACATGATTCTGCTCTGCTGTTTTCCCTGGTGTTTCCAATATCCAGCTGCAGCAAGAGGAGGGGTACATCCTGGACAGGCTACCAGTCTACCAATAAAGACAACAATGACAGACATGCAACCATTCACACCTATAGACTCATCAGTTAACCTAACATGGGGGGGGGGGGGGGGGGGGGGGGGGGGGGGGGGGGGGGGGCACAGGCTCTGAAAAATACTCAAAGTACAAAAGTAAAAAGTAGCTCTTTGGAGAAAATTTCTATCAGCTATTTTGTGAAAAGCTCACTGAGTCTCATATCATATTAACATAATATCAAAATAATAACACAAGAGAATGCAAACTTTATTTCAACGGAAATTTTAATTCTACTTCATGTACTTAGCCGGAACATCTGTTGTGTTGTGTGCAGCACTAGAGGACAAAGGGGATTTAAAAAAAAAAAAGCTCTATTTGCTGTTGCCTGCATTGTAGATGGGTGATGTTGCATTCACACTTAAACAAGAAAATGAGTAGTCAGGGGTTAAAGTGGGATTAAGTAGATGTGGGAACTTCAAGATTAGTTATTGTGGTGTAGTATGGGGAAAAGAATCACTTAGAAATAAGTCACATTAATTTCTACTGTGAGCTCCAATAGATTTTGTCTTCAGCTCGGCTGTGCTGCTGCCCTTCGTGGATTTATCCAGCTGAATTCAACAAGATATAAGCAGATGTTACATGAGCTAACATGACTGAGTGAATCTAATCATCATCATCACACTGAGTGTGAGCACCACAGCTGTTTTGCACTAGTCCACTAGCATTACTGTAAACTTCAACATATTACTGCTAACTAGTGCAGCCTGCATAAAACAGCTTGGTATTTTCATGCAACCTTGGAAAGCTTTAATTTGTGTTGCAGGAAGTTTCACAGTATTAAAAAAAAGTAACATCAGAAACACACCACATATAGATCCAATATCTGATTTAAAAACTCTAAAATGAATCAGGATTTTACATGTAAACTTTAAATTTCCAGTCATTCAAATGTCACTGAGCAGTCCTTACCTTTCGGTAATCTTTCTCTCATGTCCTTTCTTTCTTACATCTTTCTTCATCTCTGACAGAAGTTCAAATCAGTTTGATGTTTGCATCCCTCAAACGGCTTAAGTAAGGCGTAAAAACTGTAGAGATTAAAAGTTATCAGAAAAATAAACAGTCAAGTAAAGTACAGATACCTGAAAACGTTATTTAAATACCTGTAGTCCAGTGGCACTGGTTGTGTATCAGGTGGGACCATTGCCACCCCCAAACCCTGACTAGACGCGGCCCTGCAACTCCATACATATAGCCGAGAAAAGGGTCAGCGTAGAACTATGGCTTCTTCCAGTGCGACAGCAACAGGTGTGGCGCCGCCGTAAAGTTTGTCCCTGCACGGATGCCATCGCAGAGTTGCCTCCCAACAACACCAACTACAGTGCCGTCAGACCACTTCTGCTTTCACAGCGATGTACTGATTTGTTTAAAAATGCCTTAGCTCGGTGCTGCTGCTGTGTCACCTGGCCGCAATTGTCTGGATTTAGTCACAGTGACCGCATCACAAATCTCCGCAGCCTTCCGCCGACATCAAACGGGCACTTGGTGAGTTTAGTTAGCTTCTCTAGCAGCTCCGACGTTGAGCTAGCCAACTTTACTTTATCAGATTTTCTGTCACATTTTTAGGTAAAACAGGAAATTCTATCAGGGGAATTAATAAAAACCCGCAAGAAGGTTACAACTGTTTAGGTTTTCACTCGGTGACAGAAGAAGCATGTCTGTCGCTTGGCTAATTATCAGCCTGTGAACGTAAATAGCTTCGGAGATTAGATATAGATGTTGTTGTCACCATTGTTTCCACTGTTAGAGATAAAATAGAGATTTAAAAAATACATGTAATCATGTCAAAGTGATGTTTGGTGTCAACGCATCAGAGTGAGCCATGATAACGTTAATTTTTTAAAATTCATTTGTATTTGGTACATGGTGTCATACCTGAGGAATATCACACTGAATTTGGATGAGAATATGTTTTCCATATTCAAGCTTTAATATCTGTGAAACGATCCACCTGATTTGGACTGTTTTAAAGAATGTTATGTGTCCTGTATATAAGAAGTTGTAAATACAATACCAGTACCCTACCTGCAAAACTGCGGTTTCTACAGACCTCTGTAGGCCGAACACGCACATCCAGTATTCAGAAGGGTGCAGGAACAAAAACAGTTACATAAATAGAAGAAAGTCCGCACACCGGAGCGCTCCTGGGAGGTAATTTATTTTAAAAAAAGTGTGACATACCTAACTCAGGTAGTTTTCTTTAAAATTATATTATCTAAAAAGTTATGATAATGATGATTTTTTTTTTTTTTTTAAATCCCTGCCTTTATCCCATATATCTGTCGATCCTCTAATGCTTCTCCAGTTCATGGTCATGGTAGGGCTGGAACCTATCCCAGCTGTCATAGAGCCACAGATGGGGTGCACCCTGGACAGGTTACCAGTCTGTCCCGTGGCTAACACACAGAGACAGTCAACCATTCGTACTCACATTCATACCTGTGGCCAATTTAGAAGAGTACAGTGTGTTGGCCTAATGAGTATGTCTTTGGACTGTGGGGTCTTTCTATGTGGAGTTTACATGTGTCGGTTCTCTCCGGGGGACTCTGGCTTCCTCTCAGCTGGCCAGTGGATTCAAACACTGGACCTTATTACTGTGAGGCCACAATGCTAACCACTGTGTCACCCTGCAGTACTGCACAGTAAAGTATTATTATTATTATTATAATTCTTGTTAAGAAAAATGTTCCCCTGGATTTTTTTTTTTTCAGGCAAGTCTGCAACAGGCAGGTGGAAGCCATTTGATGAACTGACAGATCCTTGAAACATAAGTCATACCTTACTGCATTATTTTCATCCCCAAATCTAAGAACATTAGGGAATTAAAAAAAAATTTTTTTTAAAGGGCATTTTCTACAAAGTGAGCTGTCTTTAAAAGAAATATTCAAAGATCCACCCACAGTAGTTAAAGCATGTCAGTACTCTGAAATAACCAACAGTAAAGGATCCTGCATAAACTGCCGCTACACCAAAAACATCAAGTCTGTTAACAACCCAAACAATGGAAACACCATTTACATCAAAGGCTTTATCTCCTATAAAACAAAGAATGGGATTTATATGATAAATTGTCCACAGATAATGTAAATATAAAAATATTCATACAATATTCATACAGTTACAGCATGATATTCAGACTCTTGTGCGGCACCACTTTTCATGTAATACTACCTGTATAAGGGTACAGGGTGCTGCACAAGAGGCTGAAAATCATTCCTATTGTTTTCTAAGGCAGATATTTTATTATATTTTATGGTACACACACATTTACTTTGTGGCCCTCCCAGTGTCACCACGTTAAAAAAAATCAAATTTCACCAGAGTCATGGACAGTTTAAATTAATGCCACGGAAAACAGCTGTTGACCAACATACAAACGTGACAAAGGTTACTGTAATCCTAAACCAGAGAAAACCAACTGACATAACGACTTAAGTATTTTTGGTGCATGCCAGACTCACTGTCAGATCAAGTGATAAACTGTATGCGTCTTTGCTGTTTTAGAAAATAGTCCCCTGGAGCCTGATAAACCAACGAGGCATAGAAGCAGGACAGAGGATTCACTTTGTTCCTATCAGCTGAGTCATTCAGAGTGAAACCAAGGAAGGGCTTTGAAGAAATGTACATAGAAGTGCCGTAAGTGTCCTGAGGAATGGGGAGCCTGAAGTGATGGAGAACCCAGAGGAAAGGTAAGCACATGGAAACACTTTGGAATGCCACCTGTCTTTATAATATCTCATAAACTTGTTTTAACTGGAAACGTGTTGAATATAAAAGCAAAATGTCATTGTGTTTCCTTATGCTGTCAGCCTCCATTTGATCTTGGACCATCTCTAAGGAGTCACCTAAGCTTTTGTTTATTTGCATATAACACAAACTTCATACCACTAATCTAGGAGAAAGTACTTTGCAACTTAAAAGGTTTTATTTTGTTTTGTTAGTTTCCCGTTAGCTCCATACATTCAAATGTGCACATACACTGACATTCACAAATACATAAACAAGCGAGCTCTTCTCCTAGAGAGATTGTTGAAAGTCATAGAAGAGACCAATTCATACCACATTTGCATGAAAGATAGCCAGTTCGCGTTAACTCGAGAACAATGTTACTTAGGATATTCAAATTCTACTAAACATCTTGGGCAACATTTCTTACCATAATAATGGCAATCGTGAAAAGTGACAGTATTTTGTAGTGGTTGTTATTCATTATGATTTTAGCTTTTCTTATCCCTGGTTCTTACTTGCAAGTAACTAAGGCTCATATGCACCCCATTAAGATCTACTGAGACCTGGTAATTATGTGTTCTAGAACTTGTGCTTCCAGGGAAATTGTGCCACCTATATATTATATAAGGAGGTTGAGGAGTAGCACTGTCGGCTGACAGTATTGTTTTGTTCAGTCATGGGCATGAACAATACAACCTATGTGTTATCTCGGTCATGCAGTGTTTGGAGAGTGACATGTTTGTGAGACGGACAACGTTCAGCTAAAATGTCTCCCGGGGGTGCGATTTGTTCTGCCTGGCACCACTTGTTTAAAATACAAATCTATTCAAATAAAGAGCTGGCGGCAGCAGCATTAAAGTGCAATGGTATGACACACAATTATGTAAGCACAAAAGTAGCCTAGGTAGTGTTTTCCCTGGAAATTTTAAGTAAATTAACACATTAGTTTAACAACAACTAAATTAACTTCACAATGTAAATCTTCAGGAGCTGCACAATATTGTCACAAAACTGGAAAATATTTCTACCCGGGATGTTGTATCTTGGGTCGAAGTTTTTAACCAGCTGCTTAAAGCCCTGCTTTTCCACCGTGTAACCACAACAGTAATTTCATCCAATGTTTGCTCTGCCTGTCATATGGAGTCTAACTAGTGACTCCTCCAACGATGCTCGGTTGAGTCATTTGTTGATTTTCAGGTGCTTCGATCCTTCATAGCCTGGTTGCACTGGATGATGTTTTTGTCTGAAATGGTGAAACATTTGTTTGATGTTTCCACCTTTAGCAGGAACAGTTTATTTGCATATTTTGCAAAGTACTGTGCTTTGTTGGAGGCTGTTGAAGTACCTCCTTTTTTAGGTAATAAATCATCATTGGAGGCTGACACGCAACTCTCACTGTCAGACATGTTTGGGTTTGTCTCATTGTTGTACGCTAGGGAAGGTAAGCATGTGGCCTCACTATATCAGAGATTTCATGAGGACACTTTTATATCACATAAAAATTTACACCATTATTATTGGACTCTCTGATATGGCACAGCACACCATGTCAAGATATGCCAAGTTTTCAGCTAATAGCTCCTTGGGAATCACCTTGTTGGTACAAAAATAATATTTTATACCTGTCAAACTGTATCTTTGGCATTTTTGTAAATTCAGATAAAGAGATAGGAACAAATGTTGTGTTTTTGAGAGAGGCTGCTAGTAAAGTCTCTAAAGATACAATTTAAAATTGGTTCTTTGCTAAGCTTTCTTAGACACAACGCTGGTTCATCCCTTGAGTTAGGTGCCTTTTCAATGCTTCAGTGTTAAGTGGCTTAACAAACAAACAAAACATTCCTCTGAAAATGGCCACATACAGGGACTGGAGTAAAAAAAAAAAAAAACAGCCAATGTCCAAAGAAAAACTTTCAGAGACCTTCTTGAACTATTGTTCAAAACCTCATTAAAAATTTACAAGAAAGTCTGACTTCTTGGAAGCATTATGTAAAAAATGAGGGGTGGTTTAAGCCTTTTCCACAGTGCTACACATTTTATATTCACATGACACATCATACATATTAACAGAAGCACATTTTTTTTTGGTTTGGTTTTGTACTGTATATAAAGAATAGATGCAGCTTCTGGGTCTGAAAAGTAAAGCCAGTGCTGAAGTGACTTAAAGCTGTTTTATTTCTGATGGTGAGAAGCTACCTCAGTCTATGGGAAAATCTCCTTCAGCTCCCTTAATCCATGCGCTCAGTAAATACATTCCTGATTAATATAAGGTCTCAGTCACTAGTTTCAAGTCATATTGAATACTATAATCTGTCCTTTTTGTAAATTATGTTCCCCATTAGAATGCAGAAGAACAATAAATCAGGGTAGGCTTCAAAAATGGGACTTTGTAAACCAATGGGTGATGTCATGATTTCATCTTTTCTGTACAGTCTATTGTAACATTCTTAAAAATCCTGTATCTGTCAGATTCTGTGGAAAAAATTTAAATAAAAACTTTTTCAGCTTTAAGTACATGTGCAACAACATCAGAACCTTACTGTTTGTGCCTCTGCTAAATGGTTTGTTTATTTTATGTTGATTTGTACAGGAACAAGTATGTAGCATGTAGCAACAGATGCCACACCACAATTGTTATACCCCAAGCTAATTTTTAGTCCCAGTCCTGCCATATATTTGTGTCTAGTTCTGTTTGAGGGTTGTGTAACCTGCAGAGACTTGTTCATCTGACTCGAAATGTAACTGCATGTCAGGGCTGGCAGACGCTAAGCAAATAATTATTGGTTGACAGATGGATGAGATGGAGTATAATCCACCTGTCATTCATACCTGCCTCACTAAACCACATCTAATCTCCTCCATTGGTGGTTTCCACATTCAGAATTTGAAGAATGTGTTCAGGTTGATCACATCTGAATTCAAAGCCTCATTACAACTAAAATAATTATGTTTTCACACTTCATTGCAGCCTTGCAAGTGAGCAGGTCCCCAGACCCCCAGAGCGAGGCCTTCTTCACGTCTGGCATTCAGCGGGCCACAACAAGCAGCTCTGCCCAGAGAGGGTGTTGCTATCCAGGCCCGTGCTGCAGGTCTCCCTGGGGGAACATCATGGCCTCCTGCTCGCACAGGGTGAGCGTGTTTATAGTAAAGAAGGCAATATTTTCATTTTTGTTGCATCAATGCATTTCTTCTCAGACGATACTGTCTTCCAGGTGGTCAGGTGTATTCATTCGGAGAGCTTTTATGGAGGGATCTGAGCATCCCCGTGTCTGCTCCAGTGCCAGAGGTCTCTCTGCTGGGGAAGATGGTAGTACGTGTGGCTGCCGGCGGCTTCCACTGCGGCGCACTGAATGAGCAGGGTAGCGTCTACATGTGGGGGGAGAATACTGCAGGACAGTGTGGACAGACGGAGAAGGGTACAGTCACAAACCTCACCGGTTAGTTAGCACCTGCCTTCCAGTGTTCCCACCTTCACCCTGTCTATTTTTTTCTTCTTTAGCCACTGCTCTCCATTGTAACTTCTCTCTTCCCTCACGGCTCTGTCTGCTTTTTTTCTTGTTGCTTCTTTTTCTTTTACTTCCATACTTTGTCAGAGATTCAACACTTTCTTTTCTCATTACTTGTATCCATTGTTGTGAAACTTACATTTTCAGTCAATGCTTCCTTCTTTTATTGCAGCATGCTTTACTTTTTAATTCCCTTTCTTTATAAAGGCTGATATTAATTTTTTAACATCTACATGTTTAAAAGGCCTTAAAACATATTTAAGAAGCAAAAATGTTGATAATAGACCAAATCAGTAACACCTGTTAAATTAGATGAAAGAGTCAAAAAGATGCACCTATTTAATTTTCTGTTAGGCTTAGTATTATTTTAACGAAGCAAAAAATTGCCCCGTCACAGTTCCAGATCCTTGTCCAGTCAGTGTGGTGGACAGTGAGGTCGTTCCTCCAGTGGTGGTTCGGGTTGTGGACCTTGCCTGTGGACGGGAGCACAGCCTGGCTCTGTCAGCCAAGAATGAGCTGTGGGCGTGGGGTAGTGGCTGCCAGCTCGGCCTGGTCACCAGCACTTTCCCTGTGGGGAAACCACAGAAGGTAATAGTGCAAGTCGTCCTTACAGTGGATATGAATGAAAAGACTGAAAAACCTTTTAGTTAAAATGTATGTTGTAAGTTGGTATAGAATTAAATAGTATGAAATACCGCTGTAGCAATAGTTAGATTAGATTAGATAAAACTTTATTAATACCTTAGGAAGATTCCGTCAGGGAAATTGAAGAGGTCTCATAGACATCACAGGAAAATAGGAGCACAGGTGTAAAGGTTAAACAGTTTTCTGAGTGAACAATATTATGAATAAATAAAAAAAAAATGTTCATTTATAAAATGGTTCATTTTATCATGTGTTCTTTTCCATTTGTGTCCACAGGTGGAACATTTGGCGGGCAGACATGTGATTCAGGTAAAGTCTCAGATGTTTTCATTGCCATGTTAAATCTACAAAGCAGCGATGATGTTTCCAGCTTTACTGGCATTTACTTCTTGCAGGTGGCCTGCGGTGCATACCACAGCCTGGCCCTCGTTCGAAGTTTACCTCCTCAGGACTATAATACCCAGAATGCCCCTAAGAAGAAGGAGCGAGGCCAGTCACCCCACTGCTCTGTGACAGAGAGGGAGGAGCTGCCTGCAGTTGAAGATGCTCATTACTGCCCACTCGGGGTGGAGTTAACTGAAGTCATGAAGGGAGAGGTAAATAAAGAAACTGGTACACTTAGTATAAAAATGATGTAATAACTGCCACTATGTACACCAGTAAACCAAACTGATTTGGATACTCTTGGATAATATGAGTGCAGCTGATTATTTTGTGGATGATTGCATATAAGAGCAACCAAATCTGAAAAACAGTTCCCACCTGACTGCCTCAGAATCAGCTGATTTACCATCATACTATTTAAAATTTTGAAGCTATAACCATTGAAATGCACTTTTTAATGCAGGTTATGTTTTCCAGCATTTCTGATCCCTTGTAACATAAGTACAGGAGCTAGCCACATTTTCAGGACTGGAAAACAAATACAAGCTCTGTTTAAAAAAAAAAAAAAAATGCAACAAAATCAATTTTATACCTTCTACAGTTGTCACAGTCTAAAGCCAAAATCTCATTTTGTTTCAGCTTTTTTCAGTAACTGACTTGGAGCATCAATATTATGGGACATATCATAGTTTCAGTGGGAAAAAACTGCACCAATTAAATGTCTATAATGTAGAGTAGCTGTAATAAGCATTGGTAACCTGGATGTTTGATTTCTGACAATTCACAGGAGGGGAAAAAACTCAGTTAATTTTAGGTAAGCTTTAAAGAGTCACATCCTCGTGTGGCAAAGGTGGCTAATCAAAACAAGTTCTAGCAAATGAATGTTCTTGTATGTACCTACATTTTAATATAAGGCTCATATTATAGTTGTGATTCCTCATGTGTCCAAATCAGCTGATTTTGACAGAGTCAAGTGGGAGGCATGGAATAAAACTCTAAACAGTGGCACATGTAAAGATCTGGAATACATTACATAAGTAAACTTCATTCTACAAAATGTAAGCAAATGTAGCTTTAAAACAAACAAAAACAAAAAAACGACGCTCAGCACAGTTAATCGAAGCTTTCAGTGGGGGAGGTCAAGAAGGAAAATGACCAATCATAAGAAGGTCACTTCCTCTCTTTGTGTCCACCGTAGAACTGTCAAAACCAGATAAATGTACTCAAGCAAAAACTTGTAGAGCAGAATTACCTGAAAGGGTGTGTCTGCCTTAGAGAAGCTATCAGACACCGATTCATGTGCTCAGCTGCTTAGCGTTACACATGGTGAGGACTAATGCTGTACAAGTCGTAGTGAATATTTATGTGTATGACATTATTTGTGCGCATGTTGCAGCTTAGAGAAATATGGCACTATAGATGTGCTAATTATATTTTGGTACCAGTATTGCACGATCTTTAGAGGGCTTGTTGAGTCCATGTCTGGGCAGGGTGGAGCACTATTGGTGGTATGTAAATGACTAACAGCATATTAGGTGGGGTAATAAAAAGGTTTTGTCAGATCAGTATGTGTATATAAAGCCTCAGCTTCCTGTTCCTGAACAATATCAAGTTCCAGCATCTCACAGGTCTATAAATGTTGAAAATTGACTTAAAACCAGTCATATCCGTTATCTGGTATTATAGATATTAGCTGTTCATCAATGTGTGATGCCCCTCTTTGGTTTGTGTTCACAGACATCTCCCCAAGTTCGAGGACCCAGACAAAGGCTCCGTGCTGGGGGAATGTCATTGAGCAGCAGTCCTGGCTCTGAAGACAGCAAATCTAACACTAAAGAGTACATTATGACATAACTTGTGTTTCTCTTTTAACCCTTAATTTTAAGAGTAATTCTCTATTTTCATAAATGTTTCTCCTTGCCCTTTGCTCCATTGGAAAACTTTAGCACAAAGCTTGAATCTGAGGGTCATACTGACAATGCAATGCAGACTGACAGCAGCCCAAAGGTCCACCTGCTGTCAGGCTGGAGAACCAACAAGAATCTGTCTGATGAGCTGGAGCTGCAGAATCTCTTTGAGAAACTCTCTGATCAGTCATTAGATAAACGAGACACTGACTCACTGAGCAGCCACACTTCAGGTTGGTAATATTTGTGTCTTTAGTGTTTTGAAATTTGTCATTTAATGCAGCAGTTCATTGGTTTTCTGTTTGATTAGTTCTTCATTTATTCCATTGTTTGATTCAGTTACTGTTTTCTCCTTTAATCTGTAATGTTTTCCCCTCCCTCTTTTGTTGTATCCAGACGACAGCTGTGTTTCCTCAACTCCTTCCACTGACCTGTTGACTTCCAGTTACAAAGATGACTCAAACACAAAGAGACAAACCCCCAAGTAAGATTAACTTTATCTGAGACTGAAGTATTTTGTTGGGCTCAGAATCAGTGTGTCCCAGACCTGCTAAAAATGAATAATTTTTGACTAATGCAGATGCACACCCTACCAAATTGTTTCTCATCTTCAGTGTATTAACAGCTTAACCTTTGACCTTCTGTCCCACAGTAACAGTGGAATGTCTGGGTCGCACTCCTCTTCTCCAGTGTGTCTTGATGAGGTTCGACTCTGTCTGGAGAAGGAAAAATCAGCCCTGCAGGGGCTGAAGAGCTCCAGTCTCACAAATATACACCAGAAGGGGAAGACGGCAGCGAGCAGGAGACGCTCGCTTCCTGGAACACCCACCCATGGTAGGAAACTTAGGGTGTGAACGGCTTAACTGTACATTAGGGAAATACGTTTATTTACTTTCCTTCCAAGAGAGAGATGTGAAGATTGATACCTCGAACTCTATGGAGCCAGGAGACTGTTGGCGTACCTTTTCATCAAGACTGTAAAAAGCAAATAGAGCATTTAATTATTTGAAACCACAGCTGTTAGTTTTTGCATCTATATTTGTATTTGAAATGAATAAATAAGGTACAATGCATAAACTATGGAGGTAATTCATGTAATACTAGCCTTGGAGATTGATGACTAACTTTTTACTTTAGTATTCAACGAGATGCAGCAGTACGGACTGAACACATTCACACATTATCTGGTACCTGTGTTAGTTAAAAAGGAAGAAAAGGCATAAGTATTATCTGTATCAGAAAAGACAGTGCAGTTTCTGCCTGTTTGCATTTCACTTTGATGCTTTAAACAGCAACATATCCTTTAAAACTTTATCTTATGGTTTCAGATCAACTGATAAGTAAATCAAGGTTATTGTTAGCTGAATATATTCAGATAACAACAATAACCTTGATACAAAGTAATTATTAACCTGGAGAAAAAATGGCTACACATCCAGATAATCTGAAAAAAGTCTTTTGGTCCTACTAATAATTTGAGAAGTCTCTCTCTCTGTCGGCCTGTTCTTTGCTTATCTTGACAACTGTTTATCCAGTCTACTTCAGTCTCGGTGGGTGCATTACTGGGGACATGTGTAAGCGGTTTGCCGAGGTTGAAGTCGTTTGGGTGAGCCGTTCTCATATTTTGACTTAAAGTGTTTCACCTACAGTGACCCCTGCCTGCTCCACCCTGTGTGCAGGGGGAGGGTCACAGAAAGTTTTCACAGGACTATATGCAGTCACCTTAAAAATTAAGGCCACTTCATAATTCAGTAGATTGTAGAACCGCCTTTTGCAACAATAATGTGAAGTAATCATTTCTGGTATGACTTTATCAGTCTCGCACATCATTGTGGAGGAATTTTAGCCCATTCTTCTTGACAGCATTGCTTCAGTTCATTGCAGGCATTTGTTTATGCACAGCTCTTTTAAGCATTTCAATCGGGTTGAAGTCTGAACTTTGGGCCATTGCAGCACCTTGATTCTTTTTCAGCAATTCTGTTATAAATCTGGTGGCATGCTTTGGATCATTGTCCTGTTCCATAATCTAATTTGAGCCAAACTTTAGCTTTCAGACAGAAGGCCTCTCATTTGACTATATAATACTTTGGTATACAGAGGAGTTCATGGTTGACTCAATGACTGCAAGGTGCCCAGGTCCTGAGGTTGCAAAACAAGCCCAAATTAGCACTGTGCTCGACAGTTGATAGGAGGGGTTTTGGCTGATATGCTGTGTTTGGATTTTACCAAATATGGATTGAGAAGGTGTGCATTATGGGCAGACATCTCCACTTTGATCTTGTTTGTCCAAAGGACATTGTTCCAGAAGTGGTTTGTTCAGATTCAGCGTTGTAAACCTAAACCATTCTTTTTAGAGAGAAGAGGCTTTTATCTGGCAATCCTTCCAAACAAGCCATACTTGTTCAGTCTTTTTCTAATTGTACTCTCATAACCTTTAACCTTTAACATTTAACATATCAACTGAGGCCTGTAGAGTCTGAGATGTAGCTTTTGGGTTTTTTGCAAATTCTCTGAACATTACATGGTCTGACCATGGGGTGAAGTTACTGGAACATCCACTCCTGGGAAGATTGCGGCATTGTCTTAACACCCCCTGAATGCTCCAGACCAGGAAACTCCCAAAACTTCTATTTTTATTGAGTTGGTTACACTTACTGATGATCAGTTTATCTAATGCGTTTGATTAGCAGCATCCTCTTAATTTCTGTGGAAGCAGTAAGGATGTACTTAGTTTTTCATGGGACCGTGAAAACGCTCTGTTTTGATTGTATATACAAACCAGGTGTGTTTGTTTCATTCATTGACAATAATGTGTTACAAACCATCTTACATTTAAGTTTGACCATCACTAGTAAGTGCCAAACTCTTACCCTAGACCTAACCTAATTCTAACTTCCCTTAAACCAACCCTCAACACTTGGAAGAACATTGTGAGAATTTTACCATGATGAGAGATGAACTCCCATAGAAGGTTACTGGACAAGCACACACTGTATTTTTTTTGTTGATGCTTTATCTAATTTGTATTTGGTGTCCTGTAATAAATGACTGCAGTCACTCACTTTGTTTGGATCAGAGGATCCTGAGATAGCTGCCTGTTCTGCATAGTGACGTTTTGAAGTGGCATTTAATCAAATTTTAATTTTAATTTTACCTCCCAGCCTTTATTAAAAGGACACAGTCAAGATAAAATGATTATCGTGCCGCAGACTTTTGCTTCTCCAATTTCACTACCTGGTGGAATGTAGTGGGTTTACTTTAGTTCTCTTTTTTTAAATTTTTTTTTTCAGTGGAATTACACCTACAGTTCAAGGAAATCAACTAAATTAAAAAGACAAGTTTCTTCATTTTTTAAAAAAAGTTTATTAAATATACAATTTTCCTAAAGTCTCTTAGTAATAATCTTAGTCATTATAAGAATCCTTGTGATTATGATTTTTCCTTTCAAAACTAACTTGATTCCCTGCATCATCTGTAAACTGTAGCTATAGCAAAATAACCAGGTTGCATTCCCTCTGAGCGGCACTAGTATTTAACTCTATTAATGATTTAAAGTAACTTTACTTAATGAGGCTTAATGAAATACATTGACAGTGCCATAGAAGGGCAGGCAGAGAGGCATACAGGAGCAGTCTAACTTCTCATTTTCTGGTTTTCCAGGAGTTTCCGGAGTGTAAAAATGAAAGCGTCTCGTCAGCCAACACAGAAATGAAAACCATGTTGACATTTCAGGTTTTTGTTCAAAAGTCTTAAAAAAAAAAAGAAAAAGAATATTTGACTGACATATTGAAATACAGAATTTTTTCAATAATGATGTGACTTCTTGCTCTGTGCCTGATTATCTCAGCTCAACAGCTTTGCTCAGCTCACTGTTCGCTTAAGTATTTTGTAGGTACAAGGTGGTGCGTGTTAAACCCAGTGGAACTCTAAGTTTTTAGGGTGTGTTCATACCAAACCTGTTGGGTGCGGTTTGATTGTGTTTGGTCATGTAGCATGGTTAATGCAGGCTAATGGGAGCACTTACACTCTGATGCAGTTTGTTTAGTGTTTATGTCTTCTCTGTAAAGTATGGAAGCATACAAGGAAAAAAGTGTCTGCTTTTTCTGAAGTAATGACATACTTTAAAATCTCAGAAGAGCTGCGACATTTTGATTTTGTGAGCAATAATGACTCCTCCTTAGTTTTATATGGTTTATGTTTGAAACATTGGGAGAAACTTGCATCTCTTTCTCTTGAGTCATCACTTGACCAGCCTGAATGCATTTTAGATGCATTGTCATATTTCCTGAAGCCACATTGATTCAGCTGATTCTGGGGAACATCAAAGACCACTCACAACAATAGAGGCTCAAGTTCAAGATATCTTGTTGATTAAAACAAATTGACAGACTTTTTTCAATTAAATGCATTACGCTTCCGTACTAGAGTTATGTTATTTTAATGACAAAGTCCATTTGGAGTCTTGACAAATGCTCAAATATGACTAATATGTGAGAATTCAATTATTTGAACACTGTCACCTAGTTTTTCTTTATTCAATCATGTTCTATTTGCTGGTTTACTAGTCTTAATGTAAGGGTGACTGGTGCCACCCTTAATAACCTTGAGCATCTCTGTGACGTGAGAGTCCTTTTAAGGGCAAAAGCAACACTCTGGGCCCTAATGATCCTTTATATGTTAGATTCAGATGGTGATTGTTTTTTAAACAAATTTTGAATCCTTTGCCTGATGGTTCATGTGACAGTGTAGTACATTTGGATCTATGTTTTGCACATACACATACTGTACTATCATACTCTATTTATGTATGCATGCATATATTATTTTTGGACTACTGTCTGCAAAGTAAGTTGCCCCACAGGGACATTAATGTTTTACTCTGCTCTGCTCCTGTGTTTTTCTTGCAGGGTCTCCTCGGAGGCGTCACCCTTGTGCTTGCAGACCATCCTCAGCTGGTGGGGCCCCAGCTGCAGCTCCAGAGGAGGCAGAAGACGGGCTGCCATCTCTGGAAACAGAGGTTTGGAGCTGGGGCCGTGGCTCTGAGGGGCAACTTGGTCATGGAGATCAGCTTGCCAGGTGGGGATCCATAAAGTGTAAAAAAATAAAATAATTTTCTTACAATCATCACTAACTACTTGCTTATATGAGATTATTGTAACTTAGGGGCTAGAAGTGTTGCAGTATACTGGTATTGAGGATAATGGTGACATTAAAAATAAAATGTGTATGTTGTGTTTATAATACATCTATGATATTATAAATAATTGTGTATAATTGTAACTAGAATTATAGAAATACTTACAAAAAGTCTTTCACCACCTCCATATACTCACCATGTTTATTGTTATTCAGATTTTCTCTAGATATCATATCATAAGTTCCTTCAGCAATGATAATTGTATAGTGAAAATCTGGTATTGCGACAGCTCTAGTTTACACAAGCTCAGTGACATGACTGTTGTTGTGAACTGGACCTGTGTAAATAAAACTCAACGTAACCGAGTTACCTTAAATGACAGTGACATCAATATTAAGTATTAACATTGATATTTTTGGATGCAATGATTTATTAAATTAGGTGAAAATGTTCTAAGAATGAAATTATAACCACAAGATTATCGACTGAACGGTGTGTTTGTGTGTCCAGACTCCAGCCTCTGTGCATCAAGTCTTTAACAGGCGAAGAAGTGATCAAAGTTTCTGCAGGCTCGCACCACTCGCTGGCTCTCACTGCTCAGTGCCAGGTAACAAAACCCACACACATTTAGTGTAATTAGACAAACTGGTACTATATGTGAAGACTCCCTTTTAAATATTCCCATCTTTAACCATTACAACTGCAGTACTTTATATTTACATGCTGAGACAAGTTTGACTTTTCTGTATCTTTTAATGAGAACCTCAGGAAGATTAATTTGCCTATTAGCTCTGTGATAAAGCATTTCTAATTAAACATTAATAAGTAAATTCTAAATATAAGATGAAATCAAATGTACAGACATAAACATGCACACTCAACCCTCATTTACACTCACTAACTGTCCTTGTTTGCTCTAGGTGTACTCATGGGGCAGCAACATGTTCGGACAGCTCGGTCACCTCAACAGCCCCGTCACTGTCCCTCAGCAGACAAAGGTACAGAAATGTGTCATCATTTTTGATTAAATTCATGCATTTTACACTTTTAGCCAAAGTTATTCATTTACATAAATGCTTATTTTTAGTCATATAGGGTAAAAAAAGTTAAAATACTTGTCTACAACATCCTTGTCCTAATATTACACTGTTTTATTCTGTGTGGACCACCAAAGCTGTCTGATGGTCTTCGTGTTTGGGACTTGTCAGCCGGCCAGAGCCACTCCCTGCTCCTGGCTGATGGAGACTATGTGCAGCCGGTCCTGTTGTACTGCGGCCAACAGCAGGAGCCAATGTCAGTGCAAACTGAGAGGCTGCTCCAGAGTCATAGCTCAAGCCAGAGGTCACCCAAAAGGGTGGAGAGTTATACAGTCATACCCACACTGCTTCCCTTCTGCATTGAGGTTTGTAGGTGGAGCATTTTGTTGGGTTTTTTTCATTAAACCACTGGAGTGTATTTATGAGATGGAAGTTCTTAGTCACAGCACCCTACCTCCAACTATCTGTAATTGTAAGGTTACCCTGTTTTTTTCTCTGTCTTTGTGTGTAGATGGGTTATGTTAGCAGTGTGTGCAGTGGAGGTCAGAGCTGTGCAGTGCTGGCAGACCACAATGTCATGGGTTTTATCTCAGCTATCCATGAGCTGGCCTCCAGAGAGAGACACTTTTACTGTTGGTGTAGCAGCGTCAGGAAGATCCTCCTCACCCCACTGCGTTACAGAGGTGAGGTCAGAGGACATTTACTGCCTCCATCTGCCTTAATAAAACAACAATAATTCAAGAAATGATAAATGTGTGTTTTCTCATCTCCAGAGAGTGTGTGTCCAGTGTTGGGTGAGCAGTGCACTCATCTCTTCTTCTCTCTCTGTGAGAGTTTTGTTCAGCTGAGCACACTGATTGGTCGACATGCCACAGCACTCACCTACTTCCTGCATAATGTGCAGGGCTGGGATGTCACAATCCTTCCCCTGCTGACCCACACAGAGTATTTCATGGGCATATACAAAAAGTAAGTTCTTTTTGTTTTTTGTTTTTTTTCCTCACCACACAAAAGTCTTCTTGTGTTTGTGTCACTTCTAACTGCAATGCTTTGTATCACCTTTTCTTCATTTTCATACTTTTACACTCACTGGTCACTTAATTAGTTATACCTTATTAGTATCAGGTCGGACTCCTTTTGCCTTCTGTATTTTGTACATGACTGATGAGTAAAATCTAAATTAAAATCTCTCTGTCTAATTCCAGGTATTGTTATTCAGTTGGTGATTTCCAAGTGATGGGCGGGTTTCAGCCGCTTCATAAACTCTCAGTGTAAGCACTTTTTTTTCCCTTAAGGGTTCACTGTAGGAGTGCTGCTTTTGCCACTTGGCATAAAAAAAAACAGACTTCTTATTTGCATTAATTAGATCTCAGCATGTACCACTGCTGAGCGTACTATAGTCTTTTTGTGGCCTCAATTAATTGACAGTCAAAGATTTAATTTAAATGATTGTGGTAGTGATAAATATTACTGTTCTTTTATGTCATTTCTTTTTGTGAAGTAAACTAAAAGCATAAAGCTCATCCCAGTCATTTAAACACATTATTCTAAGAGTGCATCTGTCTCTGTCTGTCTGTGTTTCTGTACAGTGAGAGTTTAGGCTTTCAGCAGGCTTTGCTTACTCAGCTTTCCGTATCAGACCAGTCAGTCAGTGGTGATGTTGATCTGGTTTCAATGTTGTACTGGCCTCTGCAGCAGCTCCACCAGTACAGCCGAGCCCTGCTCAAACTGGCAGCCTGCTATGATGTGGTGAGGACATAAAACTCCGCTCTCTTTATTCCTCTTCTCTCTTTTTTTTTCTCAAGCACTGTTATGACCTTCCTTATTCTTTTCTCTTTCACTTGCTTCTTTTCTCCCCTCTTTCTGTTTCTGTTCCCATGACTGAGTAACTTTAGGTACAATGGTTATTACTGTCACTGTATTGGCTCTAAGGTACTACTCCAGCTCTTTTGTATTATACAATTCAATTATACAAAATAATCATCGTCCTGTCTTTCCTTTTCTCCCCAGTTAACTGTAGAGTATCAGTCCCTCGATCAGGGTCATAAAAATTACGAGGCCCTGTCTTCATCACTGTTAAGAAGGAAAAACGAGGCTGAAACCACCTTCCTGTTCTGGAAGACCCACTCTGGCAAAACTACTGTGAGCACAACTCTGTTTTATGTGCCTGTATCCTGTAATCTTTCTTCTGGTCTATATGCATTAGTCACTCTGCTCTCCTTTGAGGGTTTGACCCACGACAACAACTGTGCTTCTAAATTTTATTTCACTCCCTAGAGCCAGTAGCATTCCTGGCAGGGCTCTCTCTGTGCTCCTTTTCAAACTGAGCTGATTCTCCAAAGGTTACTTTGCCCTGAACAGCCCTGCCCTGAAATCACAACTGCATGAATGAAATAAAATATGTGAGAGGGCTGATTGTCTGTATAGGCTGGTTTTTCTCACTGATAGGTGTAGCATGCTGCCCGAGAACAGGGCAAAGTACGCAGCTCTCAAAACTTTCAGTGGGATGCCCATCTCTTTTCCATTTTTTTTCTCTTTTCCTCATTTCCTTAAGAGCTTTGATGGATCTGTGGTGTGTTAAAGCACGCTTGGATATAAACCTGTTTCCAAGGATTTCCTCCTATAACTCAAACTTTTACTGTACAAGTCATTAAATTCCTACGCAAATTATATAAACTTTACTTTAAATTTGTTGCACTTTGATCAAGGTGTCTGCAAGAGCATCTGAGCTGCACGCTGCTCGGCAAGGCGACAAGCCATCATTGTGTAGCGCAGTCCATTGAAAATAATGGGTTTCAGAGCACAGCCTCGGCCACATCCTGTGTGAAAACACATTAAGTTATGAGACATGTGTTCCAGCTTATGAGCTACCAAAGTACCCCAGGTTTTATTAAGGAAATTTATGTGTGTGATTTTGTTCTTCAGGAGTGTCTACGTCTTCCCAGGCGTCGTGTGGTCTGTGAAAGCAGCAACAGATCTCTGACTCTGCAGAACGCCGGGCGGTTCTCAAATCACTGGTTCATACTTTTCAATGACGCTCTGGTACACACACAGGTACACAGACACATAAAGACAATAAGTCTGTAGAAAACACCTCATTAAAGTACTTTAATGTGGCAGATATATTCATGTTGGATACAGAGTATACATTTTGCCTGCTGAAGGGGGGAAGCAGAGCAGAAAGGAACATTTTTTTAAGGCTCTTAAAATTTCCTTTGTTTTAATCTTTTGGTTAACAGCAACACTCACTATTTCGATATCAGAGAAGACTCACAGGATCTCTGACCTGACAGTGTTTATGGTCATCTAGCATGATTTACAGCTGAAGCTTAAATATGTACATTGTGTCTTTTATTCAGGGTACAATTCCCTCTCAGAGCTTCGTAAGTATTCCTTGCATCAGTTTACCCAGTTTCACTTCCAACCACTGACTTAACTAAGCTTGAGCTGCAGCAGTATACTGTAGGTGGGCTGTTCAGTGCTTCCACTCTGGCAGGATCAACTAGGATTTGAAGGCAACTATATAAATGTTAATACAGGACTTCATGTATGTTACCGATGCCTAAAGGTCTGGAGCTTTATATATGTTCAGAGGCCAATTCTTCAGTTGTTAAGTTCAAAGAGCTAAGACAGTTTTTTCCCCACAGAAATAAGAGCCCTGCAAATATCATAAGAAGCATAATCATCTGCCTCACCAGTGAATCTCTCATCTCATGGACAGACCTCCACGTCTGTCTTCTTGGATAACAGTTGGCAACACGAGTCCATCACCAGCGTTGGTGAGCTCGGCATGGTAGCACACAAACCTATTCTCCTGTGGGTGGAATAGCCCTCCAGTTGGCACCAAATCTCTAGAGCAGAACAAGATGGTGGAGTTGGAGTTGGTCTATCTGACTCTATGGTTGGATCACCCCTACTGCAACTGGTCAGCCCTTTGCTAGTGAACAAATAGAAAAAAATAGCAACTGAACTAGGAAAATAAGAGCAAGTTGATTGTCCGCTTGTGAAATGATGGCTTGCATTGTTCTCTTGGACATATGATGAAAAAAAACAATGAAGGTGCTTTGCTGGCACATTATATTCCCTAATACTCTGTGTTTCTAATATAGTGTCCACTCAGTTAAAATGAATGAGACTAAAACAAACACTAAACAATGGCCTTTGTAATATTGCGGCATTACAGATGTCCTGTGTTAACAGTTATTCAGTGCATGTGGTCCTGATGGCTGATTCTGTCCAGCTGCTGCTCAACAGGCTGCTGTGTGTGGATTTAGGTTTAGAAGAGTTTCCAACATTAGTTAGTGGTGAAAGTAGATGAGGTCATAGCTGCAGTAGTTCAGAGCCTGTGAGGGTGATGGGGAAAGGATGCATCTCTCACTGCTGTGTTCTAGCTTTAAACAAGGAGGCTGTCACTGATTTCTTCCAGATGATGGCTTCTTTATTCTTACATTTACTGTCAGCTTGCTCTTTCCCGCTCTACTTTATTTTTTTGTTGTTGTTTTTAGAGCAGTTTCTTCCTGAGACTCTGTTTCGTTTTTGTTTTTTCTTCCTGTTTGATGTGGTGTGGTGTGCTACTAGAGTTTTAGGTTCATGTCATGTGTTGTGAGCTAAAATTTTGAGATAGTGTTGTCATACTAAACATCACTTTGTGCATCATAAATAAATCCCACTAGGGTGAAGTGTGGTTCACATTCACATTAGCATGCAAGGTGCAGTGATAAATGTTTGTAACTCTGGACATGAAAATTAAAAATTATGTCAGGTCAGTTCCCCTTCAAGGTTATCTGTCAATCTTATCTTTCCATTTTTCCTTCCATTTCCACTTCCATGACGTTGGGCTAAGCAGAATATTCTAGACACCCATTTCCCCAGCAGTTCCCCCTGGGGGATCATGAGGCATTCCCAGGCCCGATTAGATATGTAATCTCTCCAGTGAGTTCTAGATCTTTCCCAGGGTCTCCTCCCTGTTCGGTGTGCAGTGAATAAACCTCCATCCATGAGTCATCCTAACCAGATGCCCGAACTACCTCTGCTGGCTTCTTTCGACACAGAGGTGCAGAGACTTCAAGCTCCCTCCAGATCGGTGATAGTTGGAACATAGATTGAATGGTAAAGCGAGAGCTGAGGCAGAAGGTGAATTTACCATGACAATCCAGTCCAATGCCCACATTATGTTGACGCCACACCAATCCTCTGGTCCACCTCCATCTTCACATCTCTGGCAAATAAGAGGCTGAGCTACTTTTAAGTTCCTCACTTGGGGCAGTCTCTCTCCCCAAATCCAGAGAGAGCACACCACTATTTTCTGGCACTCAGACTTTGAGGTGCTGACTCTTATCCCGGCTGTTTCACACTTGGCTGCAAACCACTCCAGTGCATGCTGAAGGTCACCCTCCAATAAAGCCAACAGAACCACATCTGCAAAAAGCCATTCTGAGGTTACTAAAACAGGCACCCGCCTATGCCTTGAGAAACCCTGACAGTTCCAACACCCACTTCTCCTTCTGCACCTTCAGCATGGTTGCCACTTCTGTGCTTCTGTTTTTAGCTCACACGAGGAGTGCTCATCACAAACACACAAGACTTCCACAGATCGAGCTAAAAAATAGTTTGAGTGCTGGAAGCAGTGAAGAGGTGCACAGGGAGATGACCTTGAAGGGGAAATCATCCAAATTGAAATTAGGTTTTTGGACTTTTAAATGTAATTAATATTAAAAAAACAATCATTTACTTTGAATTTTAAAATGCAAATTTTATATTGAAAATTACTAAACTACCATAAAACGTCAAACGTGTGTGGAGGAAATTGACAAATTTTCCACAGTGATATCTCAGACTTTCATGATCATATGCACATGTAGTATAACTGAAATTAAAAGATGTTGAACTTCCCCAATTTACCAGCACACAGTGAGGAAACCACTGACATTAACAAATGCAGATCTTTTTTATCTGGCCTTTTCATACACACATGGGAGGATTTGGTGATTTCTGAGGTTTTGTAATTTCAGACAGCATGTTGTTACCTAATATGCGAGAAATACAGAAAAATGTTAGTCTCCCTCTTTGTCTGCAGTTCTCCACACATCACATCTACCCTCTGACCTGTTTGTGGGTGAAACCGGTCACTGAAGATGGCAGCGGACTGTGAGTTTGTTGTTGTAGAAATCAAACTACATGCTGACTATTGCAAAGTAAAGGAATGTTACTCGCACTGATAAAAACATTTATGTAACACTATAACCTCAACAACAACATAGACACAGTGTGAGTCACGATGGGATCTTTTTTAATCCTTTAATTTACTTTTTATTTATTGGATGGGCATCAAGCAGCAAATGATTAAGCTGTCAGTAATAGTAAATCTCTCTTGAAACATGCTGATTATGAATTATGATGAAAAGTGCATTTTCCTAGAAGTATTGTTAGAGAATACTGGAGGAACCAAAATTATACATAGAAGCCAAACTTCTTCCACTGATTAGTACTTGGAGTTTTTATTCATTTTTGAGTCAGCATGTGGTGGTGATGCTAATTATTGAGCCTTGTTCTTGTGATAAAAGACAATGCAGAAGTTGCCTATTTATTCTCAGTGGGCAACTCTTCCAGAATAACCAGTAGAGTCCCATTCACCAATTTAAGTAAACACCCAGACACATAAGAAGGTAATAAGCCCATCATGTACTTTGTAGAATGGTCATTTATGCTTTAAATGTGATGAGTCAGATTTTAAAATCTGGGCTGCTGGAGTCGGTGGAGTGAACTCTGATTGATGTCGGCTTACAGAGCATTGCATGACCTTATGAAAATCAGCAGGAGACAAGAGTGATCTAATTCTGGAAAAATTTTTGAGTTGAACCTCCAGTCTGCAAAGCATTTAGGGAGTGGAGGTTGATGTCATTGTAACACAATAGCTAAAAGATCCACCTGTTTGCTTTCTTTGTGTCTTATCAAAGCTTTCGAAATGTTTTTGTTAAAATAACTTTTTACAAATTAAGTTCATTCTTGTTCTTGTGCTACATATTTTCAGCCATGCCCTCAAAATAACTTGTCCAGAGGAGAGTTTCACCCTGGTGGCCTCAACACCGGAGGAAAAGGTACATTTAGGACTTAAACCCTTACTTTTGAAAAAGGATTGCTCAATGAATCTGAATTTGTCCTCTCCCTCCACAACCCTTCTTTCTTAAAGAGCATGGTTCAGCTTTGCGCTTCTCTTTCTCTGCAGAACAAATGGTTACGATCTCTTAACCAGGCAGTGGATCAGGTACTGGGCGGTGGAGGTCAGGGGTCATCACCAGCAATGACTCGCACAGCCTCCTACATGTTCACGGCAGAAGAACGGTTCAAAGACGCTCATTACACCGGGAGCTGGTTGGCAGGACGGGTTCATGGCAGGTTAGAAAACATGTCTGCATATTGTTGGTTTTTTTTTTGTTTGTTTGTTTTTTTTGTAGCGTGTGCTACAGCTTGAGTGTTTCCTCAGAAATGTTTGTCAGTGTGTGCTCATTAGAAGCATTTACAAGTGTTGACATTATATTTTTGCATTCTCTGTAAGCTTTGGGATATTGCAGTGTCCCTGAATGCAACATTTAGGAGAACATTGGAAATGTTCCTCATATAATGCAATAACAAAAATAACTGCATTTGATATGATTTTATTGTCGTGTCATACATAAAGCAATATGTTCAGTCGAAATAGGCTTCCAAGACAACTTTAACACAAAGAAATCACAGCCAGTTAGCACTGTAAATAATACAAAACAAACAATTCAACTTGATGTCTTTTGCAACCCTTAGAAATAATGAATCTAAAAAATATGTTAATATATTTTTAAAAGGCAGAATCACTAAACATATGTTTATAGGTCAAAGAGGAACAGCGTACTTGAATGAGGAATCAAAGCACAGGAAGCCAATAAGAGAAGTCAGCATGAGTGAAGAAAAGACCATTTCCAGCCTTCTTGTATGAATTCCTTGTTTGTGTGAGGAATTTAATTGATGATGTTGGCCAAATGGCTTAAACAGAAACTGCATTTTCCTTCACAGAGGAACCATGAAGTGGCCCGACGGGCGGCTGTACAAGGGGAACTTTAAGAATGGACTGGAGGACGGGTCAGTACAGTAACCTGGGGTTATAAATAGGTGGTTACAGGAAATGTTGTTCATTTCCACTAAGAAACATCTTCATTTCCTGCCTTTGATCATGTGATAACTTGAAGGAACAGAAATAGTGGTGTAATTGCCCTACATTTCACTCCTGTCATGTTTTATATATCCACTTCACAGATGCAGATTTTTTGCTAACTGTTACTTTTCTTTCCAGCTATGGAGAGTGTGTAATTCCTAACAAACTGCTGAATAAAGCAGACACCTACCAAGGACAGTGGAGAGAGGGCAAGATCCATGGTTTTGGCAAGTACAAGTCAGTACACACGACTAACTTTCTAGTGTGAAATGACAGATTGCACATATATTGAATGTACCCACACAGAGATCATTTCTGTGTGAAGTAGAAGTACAGGATCCCCATATACAAATATAAAAGCAGTACTTGGTCTTTATAGGTTTTAAAGATATCAGCTCTTACTAAGAAATGTGTTGGGCCAGCAAAATTGAAACTGATGTAAAACTTTACGTCTCCACAGCATTTTTGCTTAAGTGGCCACAGCTGTGGGCTCTGCACATTAACACAGAGGGCCACTATGTATGTGTCGTATTCAGGTATGCCAGTGGCGAGGTGTACGAGGGCTGTTTCTGTGATGGGCAACGGCATGGTTACGGCATGCTGAGCTCCGGGAAACTGGCCAAGACTTCCTCCAGCGTTTTCATCGGGCAGTGGGTCCACGATACGAAGACTGGATACGGCGTCTACGATGACATCACAAGGTCTGAATCCTTATGGCTCTGCCCCAGCCTAAGAAAACTGCTAATTTAAACAGAATTAGAAATATGGAAACCCAGAAGTACTAGATGTGGATATCAGCTCATGTTTTGGGGAGTATCAGTGAATGTTAAACAAAGACATGTTGCTGTCATCAGTCCCGGATCTCATTTTTTTCTGCCCAGAGGTGAGAAGTATATGGGCATGTGGCTGGATGACCAGCGGTATGGCAACGCAGTGGTCATCACGCAGCACGGTGTGTACTTCGAAGGAACTTTCAGAGAGAACAAAATGAGTGTAAGTACACTCTGAAATATGTACCTGCTTACAGGTATGCTCACAAATTTATATGTTGAGTGAGTTTGAGTTCATTTTAATCTGTGAGAAGAAGAAAAACTGTGTGTGCTCATAACTAAAAGAGGTTATCTTTAACAGGTTTATGCAGCCACACTAGTACAGATTTTTCTGATTTAAATTAAGTTGCTTTGAAACAGGAAAAGTAGTTTGAACTTTTAAAAATGCATTTTTGTTTTTATTCATGGTATGTGTTTAGTTATAAACACTTTAGGGAAAACATTTTAAGTTTATAACAACTATATACAAAACCCTACACCTCAAATAACCGATTACTAGGGAGACATGCAGACTGGAATTGTTTTTAGGTCTCTGGTATGTTGTACCAAGTGCATATTTCACAATGCATCCGCCATGTAGCAGGTAATAATTAAATAACTTATCCTGCTTATCATCAAAAAGGATTCTCTTTGATGTCACTGAAATACATACCAGACGGGTCCTGGGCTGGTTGAGAGGGGTGCAGAGAGCTCAGAGCTCACAGAGCTCATGCTTTTCCTTCTTCAAAAAGCAGAATTTAAAATATGCTAGCCCCACTACTGCTCCCATTAGTAGACTCCCAGCATTCCAGCAAATATAGCTTATCTCCTGAATCATAACTGGGTGCAGTATGATGGGAAAGATGGACCTTTAAAAGACAGATGTTCATTCCATGTAAAATAGAGGTTCAGGCAGGCTGCTTCTTAGAAAGTAAAAATGTTTGCATATTAGCAAAAAGCTTTCTGTAAAAAATAAAAAATACAGCTAACTGACTGGCAGCTACTTTGAATGTGGAGTTCGGCTGTCTGATCACAAAGTCCAGTATTACAAACACCACTTTGTACATGTTTATATACATGTAAATTTTGTCTCTGCTGTGGTGGTCCAGACACAGTAAGTCCACCCTGCAACAGCTATCCCTTTTCTGCCCCCCGGTGTCAGCATTATAAACCTGTTACATGATAACACATGATAACAGTGGTTAGCGCTATTGCCTCACAGCAAGAGAGCAACTGAACCAGCTGGCTATAGCGCTTCAGTGTGCATGCTCTCTTTCTGTGGGTTTCCTCCAGGCATACCAGCTTCTTCCCTCTAAAGACATGCATGTTATGTTAGTTGCTGATTCTAAATTACTTGTAGGTGTGAATGGTTGTCCATCTCTGTGTGTTAGCCCTGCGACAGACTGCCATCTTGTTGAGCGTCTAACACCCCCCCCCCCCCCCCCCCCCCCCCCCGCCTCTGAGCCTATGACAGACTACCCTGTTACGAAAATCTGTTTATATTTTTATTGCACTGAGCACCTAAAAGGCGCAAGGATTTCCCTCAAGATCAATAAAGTTCTTATCTTATCCATATTTGTGACTAGACTGCATTTTGTAGTACATTTTTTAGAACTGGGGCACCTGTGTAGTTTGGAAAACCACGTGATCATTTTTTTTTTTTTTCCTACTTGACTGCATGTTGATCTGAAACCTTCAGCTAGTCTGCCTTTGATGGAGATTCCTGAACTAGTAAAATATCCTGTCTGCCTTTTAAATGTGATGTGATGATGATGAAGTATAAACAAATATAATTTGGAGATAAAGTCGTAATCGTATTGGTGACACATTTGATGCAATGGGTGTTTTCTAACAGGGTCCAGGTTTGTTGGTGTCAGACGATGACACAATTTTTCATGGAGAGTTTTCTGATGACTGGACCATCAGCGGGAAGGTAGAAGGCTTTTCTGTTCTTTGTGTAACGGTCTGTGTCCACATGGTGTCACAGTTGTCACTAATGATACTGCAAGAAAAAAAAAAGTTGCATTCAACACTCCTCTTCCCTTCTCCTTCAGGGTGTTTTATCCATGCCTAACGGTGACAGTCTGGACGGCCAGTTCAGTGGTGAGTGGAGCTCAGGTCTGAAGGTGGTTGGAACATACACAAAGCCAGGCACTGATGAACCGATGAGCAAGGAGAGAAACGGCCTGAAGTGAGTTTTTTTTTTTTTTTTCCTACACTTCTCTACAAGCTGATTTTTGTAATAATGCCTCTAAATGTACTCCTGAAGGCTTTTGTTTGTCTAAATCTTTGTCTTGTCTTGTCATTTGCAGCAGACTGGATAAGTACGCGGTGCCTGCAGATCAGAGGTGGATTTGTGTGTTTGATGAATGTTGGAGTCGGCTGGGCTGTGACGCTGCTGGGAGAGGAGAGAGAACGACAGCCTGGGAGAACATCGCTGTTACAATAACAACTGCACGACGGCAGAGGTAGGCACATACACATAACAAACGCAACATTAAAGCCTCAGATTTAATTTGTGTTGGGTTACACGATAGATTTCAGGTAAAAGATTGATTTAATGTAGCCACCTTCAGGTCACCCATTGGTTTATGAAGTCCTGTTTTAAAGCCTCACTTTCAGGATTTTGGTGATCATTATCATGGTTTACTGAACTGGATTTCAAGGTATCTGTGCCCTTAAGAATACCCTGGTCACCATAATTTGGAAAATGATCATAATAAAGCTTAAAGCTGGAATTTTTGAGAAGCTAAACTCATCAGGAAGGTGTTTACTGCAGTCATAAATTAACTGAGAAGTAGAGTCATTTTGCCATAGACTTCTATAAAACAGACAAACAGCTGATGACTCAAAGCACCACCTCATCCATCAAACATGGCGGTGGTTCTTTTGTGCTTTGGCATGTTTGACTGACAGTCTAACTGCCACAGGGGCATTAATAAACATTGGATTTGTTAAAGTGAAAGCTCTGCCACTGGGGTTTTATAATAATATAAAATGATGAGACATTAATGTAGTATTTATCATTTTATTTTAAACTAAATGTGCTGTACTTTCCAAATACTTAAGGTGCTGGACTTAAATAAGTGGTTGCGTCTGTATGTTTGTAGCCCAGACCTCAGCAGGTCTCAGACCAAAGTCCTGGAGTGTTTGGAGTTTATTCCTCAGTATGGAGACCCTGTCACTACAGCAAACTACGACAACATACGGAGATATCTCACCAAGGTACGAGTGTGTCCTCTGTGTCTGTCCTGTCTTTATCATATCGTTGGATTGTATTAGCAAGGATGGATTAAAAAAGAGAAAAGCCTCTCTGTATAGTGCAGTACAGGTGCAAAGTGACTGAATTCACAGGAAGTCAGGTTGTGAGTGAAAGTTGTGTTGTTGAAGCCAAAAAAAAAGAAAAATCTCTTTTTAAATACAGCTCGTGTCAGAACGCAGTTGCATGCTAGACAGAGCAGGTTGTTCCCACTATATGTTCTTCAGCCACCTTAATATGCTAGTAGTAAAACTCTTCACTTAAAGTCTCACTTTTAGGGAAGAATTCATGGTGCACAGAGAGAGGATTTTTATTTAGACTGAAGAAGTCTGCAAATCAGCTGCCTTAAGCGTTGTGTTTGTATTGTAATACCCATCTAAAAATGAATGCAGTTCACTGGAAGCCATCCAGACATGCCCAGGAAGAGGGGGATATTACCAAATTTAAGTTGGGTATGATTTGATTATTATGGGCTGCTTTCATCTTGATCATACATGTAGTGAATCTATCAGGCGTCACTTGCTTAGAGCAGTGTAGGCTGTGGCTTTGCCTCTGACTGAATCCAGAAAGTCTTCTGCTTCTGGTTATTTGTGGTTTTGTTGGTGTTAATACATGTTTGTATGTGTGTGACCGTGCTTGTGTGTCAGGCATGTGAGACCCCCTACCACCCTCTAGGCTGGCTGGTGGAGACGCTGGTGACGGCCTACAGGATGACATACGTCGGTGTGGGATCAAATCGCAGGCTGCTCAGGCAGGCTGTCCAAGAGGTCCAAGCCTACATCACGCACTTCTACAGCATCGTCAGGTAGATTCATCTCCTGAAGTCCCTCTTCATCAGTTTTTGTTGGGCCCTCAGATTTTGATATAGAAGACTTGAGAAACTGAGTCATGATCAAAAGGTTCCAGGACTCCAGAAAATAAGATAATTGGCTCCTTCTGTGGTTAAGGTCATCTCTGGGCACAGCTCTGTGTGCTTTTGCTACGTTTGGATCACCACCTTGAAATCCCATCAGACTTATGCAAATAAGTTCTGCATCAAATTTAACCAACTTTATCTTAATGATCTAAAAATTTTATGTACTCAAAATTTCATGTAAATTTCTCCTGCACTTAAGTTGTGCAAGCTCATAAATGCTGGAAAAAAATGTTTATCCACCTGATCCTATGTACTTCAAGGGCTTGTAACTCGGAAGGCTGTTCACAGTATGAAAGTAAAATTTGGGATGGCTTCATATTAAAGTTATACAAAAAAATTCCTCTATGACTCCCTCAGAATTTGATTCTGCAGCATTTTGCTGCAGTCATAGTTTGAATAGAAGTGATGACTTGTCTACATATACAGTCACTAGGAGGTTTTTTGCCAATTGGTTGGGGGCATACTAATTTTTCCCTCACAGCCAGGGGTTGTCAAGTGTCACAGGCCAGCCTCTAGGCTTGTGTGAATGTCACTGGGGCCTTATTCACTTGATCCTACATTGCCACCATGTTTGTCACATGTCCAAAATGGTGGACAAGTGGTTGTGTGTCTGCAAAACCTCAGTATCTAATATAATATATGTGGCCTAATTCTCACTTACCTAAATATGGCTGTAATATTCTGCCTGCAGGTTTTTATTTCCAGGATTACCGGAGGATGGCAGCGTCCTCCAAGAAGCTCCCACCTCTCCATCTAAAAGCAGACACAGCTCTTACAAAGCAGGGCAAGGGTAAGTGTGATATACACACACACAAAAACTTATAATATTAAAATAGACTTAAAGGGAGTGGTGGTTATTTGAGCAAATAAAGTGTTCAAGCTTATAATCAGAACTGAATGGGAGATGGTCACTGTTGGCACTGTTCATAACCCTTCAATTATATTTTTCTCCTCCTCTTCCTCTACCACATTGTCCTCCAGCAGTGCTGTGGTGGTGAGCGCCTCCTCTCTGCTTCTCCCTCTGCTCCTCCCTCGACTCTATCCTCCTCTCTTTACTCTGTACTCCCTGCAGGAGGAGCAGGAGGAGGCTCAGTACTGGGAGCGCATCCTCCGACTCAACAAACAGCCTGACCAATCGCTGCTCGGCTTCCTGGGAGTGCAGGAGTGAGTAAAAAAAAACAAAAAACACAAAGATACAAAGTTTCCTTCTTTAGAAAAATACATTTGTTTTGTGTAATTTGATTTTTTTTTCCTCTTGTAGGAAGTTCTGGCCACTGTGGATGTCAATTCTAGGGGAGAAAAAGCAGGTGAGATATCGTCTTTCTTCCTTCCATCTCTTAATATGTGCAGCTTTTATTTACAGCTGCAGCTCTTGTTTCATCTCCTGTAACTGGATCTTTTTGCATGTGTTACAGATTGTGTCCAGCAGCAAAGATGCCTGTTTTGTTTCTGCTGTAGAAACTCTCCAACAAATCAGGTAGCTGCCCTGTGATCTTGCACAATGTAATTAGTGAGTCAGTCTGATTAGAAACTTAAAAACAAAGGTGGCGCGCTCATAGTTTGGAGTTTTGTGTATCTATAAGAGTAATTCATTTGTAACTAAATTTTCTTTGCCTTTAAAGGCATAAGAATAAAAAAACATACACATAATTGACAGGAACAAAAACTATTATGTAGTATTATTTAGGTTGAAAATACAGCAACTCTTACAGTGACTGACTGAATTATGGGTAACCTAATATTCACTTTGATTCTTTTACTATAACTCATAACCTTTTTATTATAAATCTATGTTTCCTTACACACCTCAAAAAACTTATTAGATGCAGATTTTATAAGAGTAGCATAGTTCATAGTTCGCCTGTGAAGAAGAGTGTCACTGCACTGAAGGATAAACTGTGCTCAGTCCAGAGTGAAGGATGATGGCGCTGTTGCACACACAGCTGTCGATCCAGACGCACACCTTCTGATCCTGAACCTGAGCACACAGATGCTCAGCTCTCATCTCTTTGGTGGCTGCAGCTTCCTGACCGTGACGGAGAGCCAAAAACCTGCTGGGCAGTTACGGGGTTGGTGCAGTTGTTGGCACTGGCTTCTCACAGTAACACACCAGCTGGCTGGGGTCATTTAATACAGAGTTTGTCAGTGGGTAGCCCTGTGATAGATTGGCAACCTGTCCAGGGTGTGCTCCACCTCTCACCCAGTGACAGCTTGGATAGGCTCCACCCCCCTGCGACCACGAATTAGATGAACAGTTAACAAAATTGATAGTTTGGTGGATGTTTGGGGTCACTTGTTAGTCATGTTGATCCTTTTCATAAACACTCGGATGGAATGTCACTATGAATTGTTGGAAGGCATTAGTTCCTTTTCCTTTATCAAGGATGCTCGACTGTATCCTATGCTAAAGGAAGCATTGAAGCACCTTTCCTAAGTATTTCCAGAATTTGACCAGCTCTTATTAAGGCTGCCTATTCAACCAAACCCTGAGGGTCCTTCCCTCAGCAACTGATTTTGTAGTGTGATCACAGCCTCCAAACTATACTTGGCAGTAGACCCCACGAGATGCACTGATAAAACAACATTAATGAAATATTATATAATCAAAGATAGTAAATGCATGATCTGAATATTAAAATTCATCCCGTTAATCATGCAGCACCAGGTTCACTCCATCAGACAAGCTCATGGTGATCCAGAAGACGTTTGAGGAGCTGACCCTGGAGGTGAAACCTCTGCTGGATTGTGATTTTCTTTGGTGCATGGATGATCTGTTCCCGCTCTTCCTTTATGTGGTGCTCAGAGCCAGGTATCTTATCACACATTCACACATATTTCCAAGTTGTAAGAAGTGTCTGTATTTTCTCCTTGACAATATTTTCATTATCCTAATCTTATGCTTTCTTCAAGTCATGACAAATCAGGACCAAACGAGTAATCCTTCTACCTGAGATGCATCAAAAAGTACTTCAGTATTTCCCCACAAAAGCAGTTTTGCTGGTTTTCAAATATACAGGACTATGATTCAGGGTGAGGGCGCCACCGATGATGACTTAGACCTCACAGGGTTAAACCTTTGTGTGCCCTTTTTAGAGGCACGCTAGTTGCAGGCAAACCAGAAGCTTGAAGTGGGTGGTGCAGCCTTGAGTTAAAGTATAAAAAAAAAAAAACTGCTGATCACTTTAACAATAACTAAAGTAACTTAACCTTGTAACTCTTCAGGTGTTGTTCAGCATTGTCATATAATCAAACTAACTAAATGTTTTCCACCTGTGATTTTTGTATCTTGGATCAAGGTTTTTGTTGTTGTTGTTGGTTTTTTTTTTTTTAACCAGCTGCTTAAAGCCCTGCTTTTCCATCATGTAACTGCATCAGTAATTTCTATCTATTCTTTGCTCTTCCTGTCATATGGAGTCTAACTAGTGAGTTCTCCAGTGATGCTCGATTGAGTCCTTTGTTGACTTTTGGGTCGCACACCATCAGCTGCTTGTATCCTTCGTAGCCTGGCTGTAAGGATGTGTTTTTGCCTGAAACGGTGAAACGAGTTTGTTGTTTCCACCTTTAGTGGGAACAGTTTTCTGGTATATTTTTGTAAAGTATTGTGTTTTCTGGGAGGTTGTTGAAGTAGCTCCCTTTTTAAAAAGGCTGACACGTGGCTCTCACTCTGACATGTCCGGGTTTATCTCAGACTAGGGAATGTAAATGCCCGGTGTTGCTATAGCAATAATTCAGGAAATTACACTTTTATATAAAATTTTGCCCTATTAGAAACTTAAGTTACACCTTGACCATTGTTATGAAATGGTAAATTAATAGTTTTTTAAATTAAAGTTTAATTATTACTAATTTTAATTTAACTTTAATTCTTACTACTAAAATTACTAATCAGTGTAATAAAAATATACATTTTATTATAGTATTATGTATGGTGTAGCTAAGACCTTTTGTAATGAAGGTTTTATTACTGAGCACTGAGCTTATAGTAGCAGTCAAATTTTAACCCAAACCAAGATCTTTTCCTAAACCACATAAAACAACTAAAAAGCAAAACTCAACAAGAAGTGAAAACTGAACTAAACACAAGTGAAAGTGACCATATCAGTCACGGTGGTTTTCAGGTTCACAGACTTATGATTTATACTACCTCCATCCCCCTGCCTGCCTATACCTTTCTTTGAAAGTAGTACTATAAATATCCAAATAATGCATTATACACTTTTCTCCTGGCCCACTGCTGTTCAGGATCAGGAACCTGGGAGCTGAAGTCAGCCTTATAGAAGATTTGATGGATCCCAACATTCAGCACGGAGAGTTGGGACTCATGTTCACAACACTAAAGGTGGGATGCATTTTCACCATGTTTGAAATCTCCAGAATGGATTCAGCTAAAATACAAATCAGTTATTCTACATTCATACATCTGTGCAGGCTTTTAAACCATGTGTCTTTGCCACAGGCCTGTTACATCCAGATCCAGCATGAGACAAATATGTAGGAGGAGACAGGAGGAGGTCTCGCAGTGACAGGAAGTGCCATAACCAAACAAGTCAGACTGCCAGTTTTCTGCTGGTGGTCAACAGGAAGCTGCATCAAGGCTGCAGATGCACACGGCAAAAAGACAGAATGAAACCTCCCAGCAGCAGGAGGTCTGACACCTAACTCAACTTTTTGTATTTTAGAACCACAGCAGGTCAGTGATCAGTGGGGACACATCGCCCTCTTCTGGACACGTTGGAAAATTTCACCTTCATTTTCAAATGCACTTTGCACTCAGTTGAACTTCCATATCAGTTTAAGAACTATTTAATGAAAACGAGAAGATTTATTTGAAATAACAGAGCGATATGATTTGTTTGTTTCACAGGGTTTCCCTGACGGGTGATTCATTAGAATATACAGTGTATATTTTACCAATTTCATCTGCTTTCTATGAAAACTTCAGGCAAAGAGAGCTAACTACATCATAAATGATAAACACAGCCACATTTTAAAGGGAGAATCAGGTGCTAATAATGGCAATAATGATGTAAATATTTTTTCTAAACATGAAACACTTTAAGGTTGTTAAGCTACGATTGTTTCAGTTTCAACCAACCAGGGAAAGAGAACACAAGTGTGTTCTTAGTAGCAAATTTTGGATAAATACACTGAAGTCTAATGCAGGTACTTATTGAACCTGTACACAAAGGTTAGCAGCATGTGGACGCTACAGTTAAAGGCCTGTTCTAAATACAGCAGCGTGTGCTGTTGCCTTGTGAGACTGAAAGATTTTCCTGCATTTTAGCTTAATTTTAGCACTGTGTATGAGTGATGTGCTCTCTTTTCACTGATCCCAGAGCAGCTGCAGGAGACACAGCTCGATCAAACTGAGCTCCTGAACAAAAGGCAAATGTGATGAGGGTGCACTTTAACAACTAACCAAGTCGATGAGTTTCAAATTTGACATGAAAACAGTTTTCAAGGGACAGTTTTGGTGCCTCTTCATGTTTTTAAAGCTGTAAGAAAAATGGGAAAACTTCAATTCTGCAGCAGTTACATGAAAAAAAAGTTACTTTATTTGGAAATCCCTCTCACTATATGTCTTGCACACAGTGTTTAGGATGCACACTAAAACAGACTCTGCACTCTTCTCCTTGAAGACCCAGTCTAAACTCGTTCCTGCACAGAACCATAAAACTGATCCTCTGGCGCGCTGATATTTTTAACCAGAATACGGTGAAACTGACCAGCAGGGGGCACTGACGTGGAGACGAGTTGATGCTTCTCTGAACAGAATAAACGAGCTGATCTGCTCAGCGTAAAAAAAGGAAACAGTCACTCCTTAAACAAGATTTTTCTGTCTGTTATTGTGTGTTCGTGTTCAAATCCAGCAAGGAACGCTTCGAGTGAGCTTCAGTTCAGCTGGGAGAGCGTGTGAAAAACACCGCCTCTGCTTTATGAAAGGAATTTTTCTTTTGTTTTCAGGTTTCTGTCTGTTTGTTTTTTATTAAAAAAGGAGAAAAAAACTCAGATTTCAATTAAGTTTGACAGAAAGGTTCATGAACTTCTCAGTACAGTGTGTGCGTGAATGTCGTGATTGTTACTGTGTTTTAATGCAGGTCCAGGTTTAAAAAGCCACATCCTCCCCACATAGTTAATTAACTTATGAACAAAGTCCTTTGAAACTTTTAGTTGTTTTGATCTCTTAAAGCTGTCTAAATGTTATAATAAGTAACTTTAATGTTCAGATCTGTTAGGGATCATAAAATATTTTTAATGTTGAGCACGTGTGTTTGAATCCAAAATCCTTTCCTGTTAAAAAAAGAATTTATTTATTATTTATGATTTAGATTTTAATTTAAATTATTAATCAGATATATTGAATAGTGATTATAAATCATCAAAATTTACCACAAACCTGCTGAGGACCACGATGTGTTACACTGCAGACGCAGTGTCGTGATGTTTTATTCAGTTTACAGCTGCCATCATCAGGACCGATGAATTTCAGTGTTACTGAAAAGTGTACTGTATTCACTGCTACCTTCACAGCATTTTTATTTCAGGAAAGTCACTTAAATGTGTTTCCTGATATTTTTTTTTTTTTTTTTACCACTAAAACCACTGCAGTGTGTAGTGGTGCAGATGTAACACCTGAGAGTTACTGAGACATAAAGCTTTAGACTTCTCTAACATTAATATCACATTCAGTGAGAGAATATCAACACTGCCGTTTTCAGAGCCGGCGGCTCACCATCAGCTCTTTCCTGCCTTTTTGTTAGTCGTTAGTTCGAGATGAAAAATAAACCTCTGCAGGCTTCATGGTTTTTGTTCAAAGATGAAGAGAAACCAGCGGCTGCCTGAAAGAGAGAAAACGGCATGAAGAAAATGGAGTGTAGTGATATTAAGTGATGAGCTAATATATGTAAGACATATTAATCATTTGTAAAACGTACATTTCTCAGAGGTTTCAGACCAGGCGGCTGCTTTAAGGTGATTATTTTTTTTCTAACGGGTGTATATTTTTGTAACTTTATAGAGCTGATTTTAGGGAAATGATTGCTGAATGTTAATGATTGACTGAGATGTTTATTTTAGGGGGGGGGGGGGGGGCAATAAACTCATTTTAATTCTGGAAATGTCTCCTAATTTAGATTTTTTTTTTTTTTTTAACTTACTGAATCGTGATTGTTTCAAAAGTGAAAAGCACTCCCTCACTCACTGACACACACAACTGATATTTTTAATCATAATGTTTCCAGCTTCTGTAATTTTTTTTAACAAATTTGTGCAGCAAGGATAGTGGGAGGCTGTGTGTGGTAATGTATATGTATTTTTTTTTTACAGTATAGCCATTTTAATGATTGTAAGTCACATCACTCAACTCACAGGAGCGTCCTACAAAGATGGGCTGAAGTACAATGGTTGTAGAGACTAGTAATAGAAACACAAGTGCAAAACACAAGTGTATATGATACAGACAAAAAAGCAACAAAAATGATAAATTTCAACACTAAGGAAATCTGAAGTTGTTAGAATAAGTTGTCTCGGGTCTAAAACATTTGCAGCCTGAAGCAGCTGCCTCCAGGTTATTTAAAACCACCTAAAACTCATTTAGTGAGAGCAGCTTAAGGTTTAGTTGAATTTGCAGCCAATTACAGGAGGAAGGAGCCACAAATTTGAGTGCCGTTCTTCTGGGACAGATGAAAGGAATGTGTGAATGACTTCACACACTTTTCTGATGGCTTCATCCCAGTAAGTAACATGGAAGCAGATCAAGAATAGCCTTGTAAATGAGACTATATCAGTGGTACAGAGTAGACAGCAGACATTCATCCTGAATACAGAACATATAAGCATTGCAAAGACAGATTTCATCAATATAAGGACCCCCCGCCCCCCGGTCTGATGCTGGGGACAAACATTTGTAAAATATTGAAAGTGAAGTCTGCACTGATTATGAGGGATTAAGAGGGAACCACCAAAGCAGAGATTCAAATAATAGCCAACCAATTGGAAACAGTGATGTGCTTTCCACAGCCAGTAATAAAACAGCACAGTGGAGATAATATCCAGGTGCATAAAGAGGAGATCCAGAAATCAAGTGTTTCCTCGCTGGCTGCATGGACTACAGGCTGTATAAACGATGGATGCAGCTTCCAGGTCTGAAAAGTGAAGCATTGCTTTTAGTGGCCACCAGGGGGTGCCCTTATCATTACAAAGAGATTTCAGGTTGTATTGAGCTCTATGGGAAAAAACAGCCCTTAGCTCCATTTTTCAGTGACTTCATGAGACACTTTCCTGATGACTTTATGCTTTCAAGGACCAGTTAAAATGAAGTTAATTGTGTAAATTTTAGTCACAAAGGAGCTTTTTCCAGGTTGACAAGTCGTTAAACTGAAGATTCTGAAACACTCACTGTTTAACAGTCACATCCACCCCTCTCTCTTCACCAAGACCAAGATGGCCAAAATCCTAAACTCAAGGCTTCATAAGGGGGCTTCACCAACCAGTGGTAGCATTAGAGTGGCTGCATCCATCTTTTTTTTTCTGTGGCATGAACACAAGCTTTAATACTTACATGTTGTGACTATTTCAAATTTGGCCCCTTGAGCGGTCGTGAAGGATCAGATGTTAACTCTTTGCCATTTGATGCAACCTGATGTCACACCTACCTGTGGGGTGTGGTCTTGGGTTAACACCCGTGTGTTGGAACAGGATCGGGTGTCTGTTTCATTAATGATAGATGATTCTCTCTTCATGATATCACCTGGATGTCTAACAAAAATGTGTTTGTGCCTTGTTCTTGTCTAATCATACCCTACGCCCTGAGCATACGGTTAGATGTATATCAGTTTACTGTCTGAAGGTAATCCAGTCGGTACCTTTAAGTTTTCATCTGGTTTTTCTGGAGCTTTGTCAGTAGTTTGATTTCTTTAACAAAAATTAGTTACACTCTGACTCTGTAAAATCTAATTGTTGTTTGCAGAGAAAAACTAATTGTATTCAGGCAGCTGACTGAGTCACTCTGAGCTGCTCGCTTGTAAAATAGGTGCTTATGATTAAAAACTTGTGATGCTTCTTTGATAAAGTCAGCTGTCTTATTACCTGTAATCTACCCTCCTTTAACTATTTCTTTTGATGCATTTCTAATGTTTGATTGTCCAGCTGGTTATTTCTGCACGTGTCCAGTGATATACACCCAGTGCAAAAATATAAGCAGCTGAAGCGTTGATGCTTTTCTTTCTAATTTCACAGTCAGATAATGAATGGTGACATAAATATTTCCTCATTCAGTCTTGGTGACCTATAACCAGGTGCCAGAGGTACATCAAAACAGGAACTGCACAGTGTTTTTAAAATATCCGGCCTGCTGGCTTTTGTTTTGGAAAGAGCTAAATGGACCTTGAAAAGGAGCTCTTAAAGGGCAGGTATTTTAATAATTTCAACAGCTAACAATATTTTTAGCAAGCCATCTTTACTATAAACTGTTTGAATTACACTGTTCATAAAACGTAAACAAACACAGAGACTTCAGGGGTGTCAATCTGTCTGGTTAGGAAGCAGAAATTCTTGTGCATCAGTTTACGTGCTTTGGTGCAGGTAAACTGGAGATGACAACAAGAAACCCCCCCTAAAAGGATTTTGCAAGTGGTGGCCAGAGACCATTGCTCTCTCCCTATCCCCTCTGACTGATTTCCCTCTAGTTTTGCATTTATTAGTGTTCTTGTCAGTCCTGGTAGCACGAGACGGGACCTGCAGCTCATTCAGGATTGCATCTGCTCCTTTGTGTGAGGAGCAGCAGGACGAGCACTGCCCGAGCCCTACAAAGTGACCTCCAGCATGTTATTCGTGTGCATGTTTTCGACCAAACTGTCAGCTGACAGTTCTGCTCTCTTCAGAACATTTCACAATTAGCACGTATCACACGTGTAAGAGAATATTACAGCACCTGCAACATCAACCAGCATGACTGACTGGCAGAAGATCCGGAACACAGTGTATCACTGCGTCCGATGCTGCCAAATAGCACTACAGACTATTGAGTCGCTGATCCAGGTCTGGAAGGATATCCCACAAGACACTGTTCACTGTCTCATCTGGAGCATGCCTACTTATATCCTTGGTTAGAAATCATTGTGATAGTGGCCCCAGTTATGTTTTTATGGCCTTCATTTTTTAATTTTTTTTTTACCATTATAAGCCAAAACTAAAGAAATGACAAATGTGAAAAAAAAAATTCCAGGGTGGTGTTTTCCCAATGGGCTACTGTGTTTGCATGTATACAGTGCTGTGAAAAGGTGTTTGCCCATTCTTGAGCTTAGTGTGACGTCTGGAGCTGCTTTGCTGCTTTAGGACCTGAATGACTTGCCGTAAGTGAACCATGAATTCTCAAAACCAGAAAATCCTCATCCATAAAGACTTAATTCATTCACATCATTATGAGTTTGTGTTTGTTACCAGTTTCAAAGATGCATCTTGTTTTAATTTTTTTCAAACAAATAAGAATCTATCCTGTAGGAGAATATCTGGCCATCAGTTCGTGCCCTGAAGCCCAAGAGCACTTGGGCTATGCTGCAGGACAGTGATCCAAAACACACCTCTGAACAGCTCCAAATAAATGAATGTCTTGGAGTGGCCTAGTCAAAGTCTGGATTCAAATCAGACTGAAATGCTTTGGCATGACCTTAAACAGGCCGTTCATGCTTGAAAACCCTCCAATGTGGCTGAATTCAAACAACACTGCAAAGAAGTGTGGGCCAGTATTCCTCCACAGTGATATGAAAGACTCATTGCCAGTTATCACAAATGCTTGGTTGCAGTTCTTGGTGCCAAGGGTGGCACAACCAGTTATTAGGTTTAGGGGGCAATTACTTTTCCACATAGGGCGATCATTCAAAGCATCATTTTGTATTTACTTGGCCAATCTTTGACTAATGTGAAAATTAGTTTGAACTGACTTACTACTTTCTTGTCTACTCTTCACTGTCACACTATCCAAGATGACAAAAAATAAATAAATAAATAATCCTGGTTCAGGCCCCAGATTAACTCATGGTGTTTGCAGGTGATCATTTGCCACAGGGGCTGAAAGTCAGAAGCCCAGAGCCACGGCCCTTTGCTGTATGTCTTCCCCTGCTCTCTCTCTTCACTGTTGTAATCCAATGAAGGCACAGAGTTTGACCTGCAACATGTACGTGTGACAAATATGCAGGAAATCAGGAAGGGGGGCAAACACTTTTTTACAGCACAGGATATAAGCAAATATAGCAGCCCATTTGGAAAACACCACCTGGGGGGGGGGGGTTTCGACTTATAATGGTTAAAAAAAAAGTTAAAAAAAAATCAGGAAGGCAGCAAATACTTTCACAGCACTGTATTAACTTAAATTGTAGTGTGAATTTATATGGCTGGCTGAATTTAGACAGACGCCGATCCTGGGACCCGTGTCAGCAGAGTTCCTGGAATGAATTCAGTGCTTGCACTGGAAGCAGCACACAAACACGATCACGCCGACTGAATGCCATCATAAATAAAGGCCGGCGGGTGTGTCACCATCAGAGCCAGGAAGGAAACAAGGTACATGCATAACATGCAGAAATACCTGCAGTTTGTAATTAACAGGATGGAGCATGAACAATAGCCTGCAGCTCTTACGTGAAGTTAGAATCAGCTTATGAATGTGTTTTAATAAATTGGTGAGCAGTAAAGGTAAGCAGTAATTGTGCATTTGAAATCTAGCATGTGTCTGCATGAGACACAGGGAGAGAAAAACCTTTGTTCTTCTTATCTGGACGCAAACAATGTAAAACAAGAAATTCCTTCTTTTTGCTAAAGTGACTCCTTTTTTAGACCAGCTGATTCAAATCAGTTATGGTCTCATTCATTACTGTTCCTTCTACAAGTGGGGATGTGCAGTCCATCTGCGGGGCGAGCAGTGAGCTGAGGCCTCTGCAAAGCTGCAGGTCAGACGGTTCAGGTTGGCAGAGCTTCTAACACACACGCAGGCACACACGCAGGCACACACACACACTTTGGTTGTGTACCCATATCTCAGCTGTGTTTGTCTCTGCAGCGGATGAGAGAAAGTGAGAGACAGACACAAAGCAAGCAGAGAGGCAGGAAAGAGTCTTGTCAGGTTAGCCCTCTCATATGGTGCAGGCACCAAGCATTACCTGTGTGACCCCTGACTCAGGACCTCATTGTTACTGTTATGTAGTAAAAAAAAAAAGTGTTAAATGGCAAACATTACGCAAGTGCCTAAGATTCACTGATGCAGCCTCCTTTTAAAGTTGAAAAACAAAAGTTGCACAAATATTGCTGAATATTGTTGAAGGAAAAAACAAACTTGCCCTCACAGCTGCGTCAGTTTGATTCTTTCTGTAGTTGCGCTCCGCTTTTCAGTTCAGTGATGTTCCTGAAGGCTGTTTCCCCACTTGTAACTCCTCTGTGTGAGGATTCAAACATCAAAAAGATGCAACTTAAGCACATAAACAACCTTCTAACAGATAAACAAACCGCAAAGTCTGACATACACATTCACACATTTGCTCTCCTGCCGCCAAATGTTTCATCTGAACGGAAATTACGCTGCTAAACACTTAAAAAAAAACAAAAGATTAGAAAAACTCTGACCAGTATAGAAAGGCTGAAAGCCAGTCTGATACACAAGAAAGGATCATCTGTGAAGGAGAGCATCGAAGGAGGACACAGGGTGATTATGGGCTCCTGACCCAGTTACCTGCCGTGACTAAATACTGGCATAGCCGGCACATTGGCCTGAACCGGCCTTCAGTGCATAACTGTCATCAGCATTCATTTGCTGACCCATAAACGTGCATGGGAACAAGTGGAGCTTTTCCTTTCAGCTAAATGTGCATGTGAGAAAATGTAAATGTGTGAGAAAAGGTAAATCTGTGTTTTTGAAGCATAAATCCAGAATATGTTTTAGAGTGAAGCTGCCAGCAAGGACAGTTCTGTCCATATGCAGTACGTGCAAGTGGGAAAATCTTTACTTTCTTGAAGCAGCCCCATTTAAACCATGGGGGCCTGACTGCCAGTGAATTAAAAGTTCATCATTTTGGATTAAAATCACTTACTTCATCCTTTGCACAAAGTAATAAAGTAAAAACAAAGCACGAAAAATAAAGTAATCAGCAGCATCCTGTCCATTTAAGAAGCCTAGCTTCTAATCATACTGAGTACATTCAGCAGACAGTGAGCAATGATTGGATTATAGTCTACAAAGAAGAAAGCATTGGCTGATATGCAGGTAGATGTATGAAAAACAAAATCCAGGAAGTCTTGTTAGATACTATGTGGTGAATATTTAACCACAGACACTCTTGCTCATCAGGCGAAGTGATACTTCAGGTCTTTTTCCTTCAAGCATATTGGCACATGATGGCGGTGGCTCGATCCCTAGCTCTACCGCTCTACATATCATACCCTTGGCACTGTGTGAATGTCTGTGATTGGGTGAATGATGCCTTTAGCGCTAAAGTAGAGTAGAAAGTATCAGTCCATTTACCAGATTGATCCCAAGTCGTCAGATTCTTTTTAGTATTAGTCTGATCTTTCCATAAGAGTTTCTTATGGTGATTGCAGAATCCTTCTGAAACAACAAAGATTTCACTGATTTTGTGCACTCTGTCAGGCCAGGCAGCAGTTATGGGAGCAGACCTGCTTTTGATTGTGGAATATTCAAACTGGTATAAACACTTGATCGCAGACAGTCAATTAGGCCACCAAGTCATATGAACAGACTGGGAATGTAAAGCCAGACCCTCATAATTTGCTGTTCTGTGTTGTGGCAGAAGTAATTTTAATGTTTTGTGTTTTACTGTTTTTTATATTTACATGTTTTTAAATCTATTTATTGCATGCTTTTATTTTTGAGGGTTTTTTACTTCCTGCCACACTGATCAGGTGAATGGGCAACACCTGCTCGGTCACCTTTTTTAGAGGATGGACACAGCAGAGAAGAAAACTTGGAAACCGAAAGGAAAATGAAATAACATGGCAGGAGAAAAAAAAGAAAATGGACTGAGGGATTTGAACAGAACAGAGGAAAACTGAGCAGAGGGGACCCAGCAGAGCAGCCCACACAGATGGCCATGGGGAAGCAACAATGATCGCTGCAGATTTGGGGGTCAAGGGAACCTGGAACGAGCCATGGAGTCGTGGCTGTGGTCGACAGTGGAGTTGGGGCCCAGTGCAGGTGTGGTTTCCAGTGGGACACCCTTGGTAAGAGGACTGTTTGCTACAATGGCCTGAGAAAATTTGTGTGGGACTGAAATATGTGCATAATGCGTAGTTGGACTGGAAGGATACCTCTGTTCTTATTTGCCCTGTATTTGTTTTATTGTAAATTAATTGCATTTGACTGATTCTTGACCCAATGTACTCCTTGGCTACCACCTATTTTTTTTTTTTTTTTTTAAGCTGCCCCCCCAGTAACACATACACATGGTGTGAGGCACTTTTAAATTTTTATTTAGAATACAAACAAATTTGGGTTTGAAAATATTAAATCAGTTACTTGCATGTGAAACCTTCATTTTCTACTGTCACAACTCCTCTTGCAGTTTTCTCCATCTGGATGGAAACACTTTGTTTACTTTGCTTCCAGGCACAGTTTGAACAGCAAACACGGCCCTAAAGCAAAAACTCAAATTCACAGCACTGCTTCTTACAAAACTGCTTCAGCTCTGATATTGCTGGGCGCCCTCAAACGAACTGCTAGAGGTCCTTCCAAATTTTAAAACCAGTTCTTTGGCAGAGTGGCCGGTGTAAAAGGCAATATTAAAAACTAGACTTTTGTTAATTTTAGTCTTTTCTAAAGATTCTGCAGGGAACCTTCAGTTTTAGTCTTTAATTTTGCTGACAAATTTGACAATATTCAATCTCAGCAGGTTTTGCTGCATATACACTGCTCAAAATGAAACACTTTGAAAACATCAGATCTCAATGGGGGGAAAAAAATGCATGAATGTTAGGAATGAGGATGCTACATTGTTTGATGGCTGAATTCAAAGACACCCTAGTAGCAATTAAAAATTGTACTCAGTAGTTTGTATGGCCCCTATGTGCTTGTATGCATGCCTGACAACATACATGCTCCTAATGAGATGACAGATGGCATCCTGGAGGATCTCCTTCCAGATCTGGACCAGGGCATCACCAATCTCCTGGACAGTCTGAGGTGTTTCATCCTGATGCTTGATGCCTGCCGTTGCCTAGCCTGTAGAGGCCTGTGCGTCCCTCCATGGATACGCCTCCCCAGACTATCACTGACACACCACCAAACCGGTCATGCTCAACGATGTTACAGGCAGCATAACATTCTCTGCAGCTTGTCCAAACCCTTTCATGTCTGTCACATGTGCTCGGGGTGAACCTGCTCTCCTCTGTGAAAAGACAGGGTGCCAGTGGACCTGCCAGTTCTGATACTCTATGGCAGGGGTGGGCAACTCCAGGCCTCGAGGGCCGGTGTCCTGCAGGTTTTAGATGTGTCCCTGATCCAACACACCTGAATTACACATAGAAGTCTTTAGCAGGACTCTGGAGAACTTGACTGCATACTGAAGAGGTAATTCAGCCATTTGATTCAGGTGTGTTGGATCAGGGACACATCTAAAACCTGCAGGACACCGGCCCTTGAGGCCTGGAGTTGCCCACCCCTGCTCTATGGTAAATGCCACTCAGGCTCCACGGTGCCAGGCAGTGAGCACAGGACCCATTAGAGCAGAGGTCCCCAACCCCCGGGCCGTGGACCGGTACCGGGCCGTGGGACATTTGGTACCGGGCCGCACATAAAGAATAAATAACCTAAATTATTTCCGTTTTACTTATCTGCGCCTAAACTATATTTTATTTTGAAAAATGGGCGGATTCGCTCCGTTACTTCCCTCCATGACTTCCTCTTGACGTGTCAAGACGTTTCTGCTCACATGATACGTCACCGCTAAAATTAAACCCAGAAGCTTCAGGCCTGTCTAACGAAATCGGTTGGTTGACCTACATAACGCTTCTTTAAATTTTTGAGTGCTCAACAAGAGTAGAAAAGCGCTATGTAAGAACTAGTCCATTTACCATTTTTATTTATCAACACCGGGGATAGCAGTGAGGTAGACCCAGCCATCAAACTGACTCTCCAGCGCTTGACACCGCGGCTCTGCAGCCACGCTCCATGTGAAATCGGCCGAACCCAGTCAAACCAGAAGCCAGCAAAAATGAGTATCAGAGAAACAAGCTCAGGGGGCTTACACTGATTCAGTGTTATGGTGAGTTGTATTTTTCATGCGCTTTATACAGTAAAAATCACCTAAGTCGAAGTCGCACAAATTTTTCGCTCTAGTTGGATGGCATCTGCAGGTCCTGATTTTTCCTAACATTAATTCCAATAAAATCATCACATAAATCCGTCGGATATTCACCTACCTCGGATGAAAAATCTGGTCCCATTGTAATAAATTTCCAGTTAAATGTGATCGCATAAACTGGATGAGTTTAGCGCTAAAACCCTCCTCAGCTCCTGTCCGCCCACTTCCACGCATCGGCTCGTTCGTGCACAACTACACACACACTAACAACGCCTGGAAATTGTTTTAGTGTTTATATCAGTTCATTTCACCGGGGACAATCGTGGCAAGTGTAAGCTACAAACTTGCACTTACGAGTAAAATTTCAGATTATAAAATTTGCAGAAGCAAATTCATAGATGAAGCAGAAGCCATTGCAGCGAAATTCGATAATAGACCCCAAACTGGGCCATTTGAATCCGACTGAGGTGATTTCTACTGTATTTGTTTTTGCGGTGTATCTTATTTTGAAGGCATGTTTTACCATGGCTCTAACAGCTGACCAGGGAGCGCTGTGGGCAGAGAGCCTGTTATTCATGTTGAGGCGGGATGTTACGAGAACGCTGCTGATAGAGTTGCATACGAATACAAAGTGGATTCCCGTTTTTTATTATTATACGTAGAAAATATCACACTTGGTTATGGTCGTATCATTTATTTTGACGTATTTATTCGCCACACTTTAAAAGCCGGTCCGTGGAAATATTTTCTAACACTAAACCGGTCCGCGGCTCAAAAAAGGTTGGGGACCACTGCATTAGAGGACGTCGGGCCTTCAGGCCACACACATGAAATCTGTTTCTGATTGTTTGGTCAGAGACATTGACACCAGCAGCCTGCTGGAGGTCATTTTGTAGGGCTTTGGCAGTGCTCATCCTGTTCCTCCTGCACAAAGGAGCAGATCCTGGAGGAGTTGGACTGCAGTCAGAAAAGATGAGGGAAAAATCTCAGTGACCTCCATCTGTAAAACCATTCATGTTTGGGGGGTTGTCTCATTGTTGCCCCTCTAGTGCACCAGTTGGTAATTTAATTAACGCCAAAGCCGCTGAGACTGATTAATAACCCCCTCTGCTACTTAACTGATAAGATCAATAAGTGTTCCTTTAATTTTTTTTTGAGCAGTATATTTAAAACTAGGATGTCTGTGGCTGTGTCAGGTGTTTGTACTGTATCGTTTCACTGCTCTGAACCCATTAAATCTCAATGATATATAACTATCAAATTGTTATAAGAAGTCCAGGCATTCAAGGTAGGGTTTAGTGGGCTACAGGGGCATTCCTGTTACTTCTTTCTGGAGCTAAACTAATGAAAAATAGAAAATTATGACTTTGTGTATTTGGTCATTTTCTGTCTGCAAGACCCACTTTCTGTTGAACTTGACTGATCCACTGTTCAATTGTTGATCGTGAGCTGTTTCTGGGGAGAGCCCACCATGTCCCAGTTAGGTTGAAGCTCTTATGCTGAAGTGCTCGGTTTCTCACTTGAGCCAAAAGTTTCAATTTTGATTTCATGTTTAAATGTTTCTATTGCAGTACTCTTGTTACACGCTGGCAGCTTAACAAACGGAGCCACACTGAGAAGGACTTTGGTCAGCTGGTTGGTGTGTGTTAATTAGGTGTTCCCATGCCATGTATTCATTGTTGCTACATTCAGTGATCACTCAGGGTGTTGTGTTTCACTCCCAAAGGACTCATGCACACAGTATTGGATGAGAGCGGTGTCATCTACACGACAGGCTGCAGCAACAATAGCTCTTTGTCTGCCCAAGCGAAACCAAACCACCTCAACATCACACAGAAGGCAAGCTCAACATGAGAGGTTCTGCAGCTATCGGCATACAAGTCTCACATTTTTCAGCCGGTTACTTGATGAGCATTTTGAAAAGTGAACATACGTTCTTTAAAATATTTTTACTCTTCATGCAGCCTGTAGTTTCATTTTTCAGAGTTATTAGTGTTTTGCATTTTAGTTTGTTTTGGTTTTTGCTGTGATGTTGTCAGATTGTGAGATTTAGGAAGCAGAATAATGTCATAACAATACAAACCCTTGTCAAGCAGTCAGGCATCTCAGTCTCAGGCATTTTGTTAGTTTTGTCAGTCCACAATATCATCTACATTAGTTTAGTATTTTTTTCCTGAAGTCCGGTTTATCTTATTTCAGCTAACTAAAACCTCTTTTCACATCTAGATTTAATTAATTATAATCTTAATCTGGAAAAGAGTGAACTATAGCATGTATTTTTCTATAAACAAAAACAGAACGGTAAAATGGACTCTCGAGTACCTGATGCACTTTCTTCTGTGCACATACTTTTTATCCATTATACAGACACTTACACATAGATGGCTACATCAGGGGCAATTTAGTACCTTGCTCAAGGACACCTTGGCATGCAGACTGGAGGAGCTGACAATCTTCCCACAGGTGAAAGCGCCTTTACTCAGAGCACAAAACAAACAAACAGAAGTACAGAGTGGAAAGGTTGGTGGCAGATTGGAGTAGCATGAATTTTACACCTGCTTTTCCAGGTGCCATCACCTGCTCATCCTTATGCATCCATTTTTGAGAACACAGTAATGTTCTTGTGACTGACAGCCATCCAGCTGATTGTTGTGGGCAATTTCTCTTAATCTGACTGCCTGAACTGATATGGGAGTGACTAAAATGATTATTGTGTCTCTGCAGAACAAAGTGACTTAGACATTTTAAAATAACACCTGACGTCATCACAATGAGTGATGAAATGACTCCTTGAAATGAAATAATCTGTGCAAAGCTCTTTGAGCTTTGATCAAGGAAGCAGTAGTTTAGTGCCTTGCAGCTGATTTATTGTACCAGCATAAAACTTATTGATACAATAAACAGTGTCTGTATGCATATTTGTGCAACTTCTGACTTTGCTGTTCCATCTGAATGCATCACTGGGCATCAGGCACTGCTCGTTTAAGATGAACATGTTCATCTGCTGCACATCTCTGCATACAGTGTGCTTGTAATTTAAGTGACACCCCAGTGGTCACAAAAGACATGATTCTCCTTTTGCTGTTTAATCTGTAGAGAAGGAAAAAAAAATATTAGTCAATAATATGTAGAAATCTAATTACACTTTATTAATTTTTTATTTTACAGCTAAAATTAAATTTGATTTCAAATTAATTTTTTATTCACTTTATTTTTTTTTTATTTCATTCTTATGTATATATTAGTCGGGTTATGGCATTATGTAGGGTGTACAAACAAAGTATCAGTGATATGCATGTCCAATGCCCTTTCTCCTAGACATCTCCATAACAGTCAAAGTACTATTTCCACCTTCTCACATCCTCTTCAGTTGTTAGTACATTTTTATCTATCCTTAATCATCCTAACCTGCTGCACATCCTTTCTTGATTGATTTCTCTGTCTAGCCAATTGATAGAAGTCCTCTTCTCCTTCCTTAGTGTCCAGCCTCTCATACAACTCATAAGTTTTTTCCTTTGCCACGTCTCTCTTTGCTGTGCACCTAGCCTCCCAGTACTCCCGTCCACTTTCATCATCTAATTGACTATCCCACTTTTTCTTTGCTAACCTCTTCTTTTGAATACTTTTCTGTACTTTCTCATTCCAGCAAGTCTCCTTGTCCTTGTTTCCTTTTTCTTTGTCCAGAGGATACACCAAACACCTTGGCAGCACTACAGAACTGAAATGTACTTTCCCAGTCATCTGGTAACTCTTTCCTATCGGTCAGAGCCTGTCTCAACTCCTTGCTTAACTCTGTGCAATATTCTTCCTCTTCAACTTCCACCATTTAATATTTGACTCTTCCTTCACTTGTTTTCTCTTCTTGACATCCCCAGAGATCCTACAGAGCTTACAGCCACCACCTTACAGTGGCTTATCTCGTTCACATTGTACTTTCTGCATAAGATGTAGTCCACCTGTGTGCATCTTCCTCTTCCCATCTACACCACTGGAGAACATTCCACCTCCAATGCTCTTAGCCTTGCTTCCCTTCCACCTGGTCTACTGCACACACAATATACAGTACCAGACAAAAGTTTGGACACACTTGAATGTGTAATTGTGTTCAAACTTTTGACTGGTACTGTATCTACCTTCCTTCGCTCCCTCATATCAACCAGATCTCTCCCTTTATCTATCATTCTCTATATTTAAGATCCCTACTGTCACCTCCACACTCCTGCTTTTCTCTCTCGGTGCCTCGTACAATGCATCTTCCCCCTTTCCTCTTCCTTTATCTTCAGCCAACAGTAGCACAGTTTCCATTGGCACCCTGTTGGCCAGCAGCACCAGAGATGGTCATGAACCCAGTCCCTGACAGAGCTGGTATGGAAATTTCCAGCTCCAATTCTGGTGCCTAAACCTAGCTTCAAAAAAAAAAAAAAAAAAAAAAAAATGCAGCTTTGCAATAACCATCAAGATAATGTTGCATTAACTGAAATTTATTATTACCTCCGCCAAGGAGGTTATGTTTTCGGTCGCGTTGGTCTGTCTGTTTGTCTGTCTGTTTGTCTGTCTGTTTGTCTGTCTGTTTGTCAGCAGGATTACTCCAAAAATTATGAACAGATTTTGATGAAATTTTGTGGAGTGATTGGAAATGACAAGAGGAAGAAGTAATTAAATTTTGGCGGTGATCCGGATCACGACCTGGATCCAGGAATATTTTTTTAAGGATTCTTCACTATTGTGGGATAGGGGGTTATTGTTGTCTGGAAAAGATGAAAGATTATTTCACAGTATTTAGATACACGTATTACAGCGTCAGTGACCCTATGGCCTTGGCGGAGGTTTGCGCTCTCTGAGTGCTTCTAGTTGAAGTCTGTTTCCCCATTTATTGATGATGGTTCTCAGGACCAACATTTTAAACAGCTAACTGACAGCTGAAATTTTGAGGAAGTAAAGTTTCAAATGCAAAACAGATCATAGGCTGAAAAGCAAGATCGAATCTACTGGGCAGACAGTTGTTTTGTCTGTGTTTTTGCAATGAGTGCAGAGATGTCTGCCACTGAGTTCTCACTAAGAGCTACCTGCCTGATGAGTCACCCTCTTCTAAGAAATGGATGCTCCCATCCCTGCCTCTGGGACACTGTTCTCAGAAATAATTAAATGTAGTGTCTTCCAAATGTACAGCCCAGTTTCGAGAAGAGCTGGTATGTTATGTACAAGAGGTTACAGTTACATTTAAACCTAAAATGTAACTGCATCTAGTACAAATAAAACAATACGAGGAATCTGGGACATTTGATTGCTTTGGGAAAATTATATGATCACTCTGAACACCACATTTCAATGAAGTCAAGACAGCAGCAAGTTCACCACTTTATCGTACTCCAGATAAATTACTGTAGTTTCAGAGAAAAATAAAAGCTCTTCCCTTTCTTGCTCAACATAGTTTTTCAGTTACTCAACAGTTTGAGACCTCATTAAGAATATTTTATTGTTGTTTTATAATCCTGTAACTGTTTTCACTGAGCAAAAGGTCGCTTTAGCACCAAGACTCAACTTCGTATTCCAGTAATATGTGCAGAACAAAACTGCTCATTGATGTATCCTTAATGTAGGGTCCAAAGATCACAACTATTCAGTGTTGGTTTTATCCTTGTTTACTGAAATTTCTCCAGATTGTGATGTTTTAATGGGATTGAGTGGAAATATCTCCTTCATGAACCAGCTCAAAGCTGCAACAAAAAGGAGAGGGAACCCAGAAAGATGACTCAGTTTAAATAACAAACTAAGCTCAAAAGACATGCATCCGCTGATGTGCAGGTGGTAGTGGTATATAAAAGAAAAACTTAAACCTGCTAGGGATAAGACAGAGGGAATGCTGACGCAGAGTTCATTTCTGTGAAAACTGTCAGCGGAGTATTTCCAGAGAAGCGTAACATATACCGAAAGTGCTCATAAATTAATTACACGAGTCTCTGTGTCAAGCTGAGGCCTGATAAGAAATCAGGTAAGAGCCAACGGGAGAACTTTACATGCCTGCACAGTCACCACCTTAACCAACACACACATACACACAAATACACAGTTGCATCACTGGTGCAGGTCCTTCACATCCTGATGAGGAATGCTTCAATTACCCATTGTGGACGCACCACACACACACACACACACACAGAGCAAAGCCAAATATTATGTCAGAGGTGCTGCTGTTACAAATGAGCCTGACGGTAAAGGAGTGCCGCCCGGGCAGATTTCTTATTACATCATCACTTGAGGAGTGATCATTAAACCTTTCTGGTTAGAAAAGTAGTTTTTATTGCATGAAGGCTTCTGCATCTGATTATATTGGTACATACTGCATGGATATATTGTTGAGAATTATAAGTACAGTTTTAGGCAATTAAAGTATATCAATTAATTTAACGGCTGAGACATGAACTGGAATATAAATCATGTCAGGAGGTGGACACTACAAAATAAATGTTCCTTTGTATTCATGAGCTGTTTTAATCATTTAAAATGATCATCCTTTATGCCCTTCTCTTCTGTTTGTGACTGTGTGATTTTTATTTTTTATTTATTTTAATAAAAAGGTGTGACATCACATTTGGCCATGTTGTGAATTTATTTAACCTTCAAGAGACCGGTATCATTGTGTTAATGAAACAATTTTTTTGTAAGAAGTAAAAGACAAAGATTGTCTAAATAAATGTAATGTGTATGATTTGTCTTTTTTAACTCATTTTTCCATTAAAAAAAAAAGATTGAAAACCATATTTAATTACATTAGAACCTTTTAGAATATCATTCATAGATAAAGTACTCTTGAATAGCCTAAATGAAGGTTATGATTTTATGCAGTTTGTTCCTTAATTTTTAAGAAGTCTCCTCTCACTGTGTGACTTGTAGATTTTATTTTCTTGAAACACAGATTTTCTCAGAGGCAGGTGTAACTGAGGAAGTCTTTTAGGACTGTCATGCATACCACGCCCAAGTCCAGTGAGATGATTATGCACTCACTCATACCAACAGTTAATTTCATTACATCTGCCTCTCCCTGCATGTTCATCGTGTTGAGGCGTCTCAGTGCAGAATAAATGAAAAGTCTGGATCTGATTATGTAACAGAAGTAGAGATTGTGATTTCTATCAAGTGTCGTGCCAGCTGGTGACTCACTCAGCATCAAATGCTGGGACAGGTTGACCTGCTGCTACTCTCTGAGAGTTTCTCTCCATCTCCCCTCTCTCTCCTCATCTGCAGGAGTGGAGACAGGTGTGTTACTCACCAGCTGCAACCAGTTCCATAATCAAGACCTCTATATATACAAGCAGCCCTGCCACCTCCCCCCTGCTGCATTGTAGTCTCTGCAGCAGTTGGTGTTATTTTGGTCAGGCCTCTTGAGGTTTCTGATAAACATTCCTAGTTAATTGCCCATTCCCCCCCCCCCCCCCCCCTGGCCCATCCTGTTTATTCAGTCCTGTCTGCTCTGACTCTAGCATCTAGCGGTTCAACTATTCTCTGCCCCCAGTCAACATGCTGCTCCCAGGCATCACTCCAACTTGTTCTCACTTGCCTAGCAGAAATTCCCAGAGTCCCCTACACTTTCCCCCTGGATTTCATAAGCTGTCTATAAAAGGTAGTAGCCACAACATCACCCATTTATTCCTGGACTCTGCCTTTTTTTTTTTTAAAGCCTGTCTATTCTGATTGCTACCATGTTTTAGGTTTTAGAGCCAGAAGGTGCAATTTAGACTGGGTGAAATAATTTATCAGCTAATGCTAACATGCTTGGTTGTTGTGCCACATTCATGTGGATGCAACACATCAGCTAACTGGTGTTAAACAGGCTATACTAAGTTTATCTCAGCAAAAATAAATGAGTCCGATGGAGACTGTTTTCAAATATGCGCATGCATGTGCAGGCTTGAAAGGGTACCTCAAATAAATAAAAATGACTGAAGCACTCTTTCTTGAACCTTACCCTCAACCTTTTTTAGTAGCCAAAGAAATTTTGTATGGAAAGCTCCTGCTCTCATAATCTGTAAACCAGTTTCTGAAGTAAAGAACTTCTAACATGTGAGTCTATGGGGGTTGAATCACTCTTGGAACCAAATGGTCACCAGAGGAACTGAAGTTTTGGGAACTTGTGTACTGGATTAATGTTGCAGCTCAGGCTGTCCCTTAGTTCAACTGCTGTTTCCCATAACATAAAGTCTTTCAAGCACAGTGACACCATCAGGATAAACACTTTATTGTGTTCCCTCTGGTTTCTCACTGACTGCCCAACATTAACACTCATGTCTGAGGTTCCTGACACATCACCATCTGGGGGGGGGTGGAGAAACTGCCTCATCACTCCCTCTTTATTTCCTACAGGGGAAAAACTGTTATTGGTGTTGGCATGTGGCACTTTACTGTTTGGATGGTAGGAGAATAGCACTGCAGCAAACAGTCCAGAAGTATAGCATTTATCTAGTGTTGAAGTATTTTCATAAAACCTCCTGAATAAAACTCCTTGGTGCACATTCATCAAGGCTAAATTTTACAGTTTCAAAGATGACACTCATCCAGGTATAAAAGGATGAAATGTAGTATTAAACAGTCTCAGTAATTTTACTAGCTGACTTCTCCTGGCTCGTCTGTTCCATCTGCTAATCTGGCTGTGATGGTTTCCTTTTCCCAGAATGCTGACGGGCCTTAAGTCATGCACAAAGGTTTGTGCCAGCATTTTAAAAACCTAAAGCAACATTTTACTCAGCCAAACCAGTTGTACTCACTAGATGTCTTACTCTAAACTAAGCCCTGAAAAGCTGCATAATTCTATACTGTCCTGATACTTTTGAAATGGTGGCTTTTTTTAAATAAAATCCTAGACATTAAGATTGACCATCAGAAGTCCTAAAGTTAAATCCCCTCGTTAAGATGGCATCTTCCTACTCTGAGCCATTTTGACAAGATCAGGTACATAGAAGTCTTATCAGGAATTAACTGCTGGAATGTTCAACACATGGGAAGATAACCTGATTAAAGGGAGCATTATGGCTGAATATCACAATGATGCATTTCAAAATGATAACACTACAGATCCCTTGAATGAGTAGGTATCCTGTTATCTCTAGCAAAATCAACTCTCCTTCCAGCTGAGGGGGAAGCCAGACTGGTTTGCAATCCTCATTGCATAAAACTTCAGTTAATCTTTAAGCTACATTTTTTCTTTACCAGTACACCTCTGCAGACTTCACTCTGGGTTGTGTGGATACAAGAGGGAATTTTTGTTGTGGTTTTCATAGGTGTAAAATCTGGTTCTGGTCTAGCAATGCAGTGGTTTAAAGGTATAATTATGAATTTCCTACTGGACTCCACTAGCCTCAATTTAGTACATACTGCATACGTACTGTGAATTGCCATCCACACCACAAGTGTCTGAAATCAAACAAGTTGTACACTTACTGAAAATTTTAAATTTGACCACAATTGTCATGCTAGCTGCCACAATTTGGTAGAAATCAAATGTTCAGCCTCTCACACCTGAGAGCTAGACAAGACCACAATGTATGCAACACCTCTGCTGTAGTTGGATAGTTGGCACTGGCCTTGTCATTTGCCATGACAACAAATATTTGCCTGGAACTGTCTGGCTGTTCCTATTTCACTTTGTTGCCAAATATATCATTAACCTTTTTACAGCTGGTTGCTGGAGAAGATCTGCATGCTGAAAGTACACAAGGGCACTTTATGGTTTTTTACTGGCTTCGTAGAATCGCAGAAGATGCAGAGGTGAGGAGGGAGGTAATGGCAACATGGACTTTCCAAGCACCCACCCACCCACCCAAATATCTTTAAAAAGCTCTCGGGGCGCTGAGTGTTTTTTTTTTTTTTTTTTTTTAGGTTGGAATCAGGTTTAAGGTTTAAAGTCGGAGTAAGTGAAGTAAGCTGCATCAAAGGATCTCTGCATGTGCGTATCCTTGGCCTGCCAAATGCTGACCCAGTCCCTCACCCTGCCTGTGGGTTGGCATCACCTGCAAGCAGCAGTTGGGTGCACAAGGACTCATTCACACAACTGCAAACACTTAAACCAAGAAGAAATGTGATTGTTTTGAATCCATACATGGATGAGAGAGGTACCATAGAAATGCACTGAGCAGTGATTTGTTGACCTTGGCTCTCTGAGAGGCTCAGCACTCTTTAAACAGTTTTGGACTGCTGTGGCACTGATGGGCCTGAGTCGGCACGAAGAGGACATATTTTCCAGCATGTTTATCCAAAACCTACATATAAAAACTCAGTTTCTCAGGATAAAAAGCATAAAGTCACTTGCTGACTCTTGATGCATCGTGCTTTTTGTGTACTCTTGCAAATTCGTGGTGGAACTCCATTTGAGGTTAAAATTTCAGTCACTGTGTAGTGCTGTGAGAAGGGGGAAACATGGGAGCACTCTACTGTTTCTCATGGACTGATCTGAAACACTTCAGCTCCTGTAATAGTCTGTACAAGTTCAGTTAAGTTCTGCTCTGTTTAATCAAAATGCCCATGAGGATAAATATTTGGGGCTTGGCTGTAAACCTTCAGGGTGAGGTGGATGGAGCCAAAATTTTAATACTGCTTTCACAGCGCCAAAATGCGTGATCTGCCCATGCTAATCAGTCACTGACACTACATCTCTTTAGCAAATGCCAGCAGTTTATTGACCAGATTTACTAGTTTAGTGTTGAGAGAAGATGCTGCATCTATTTGCAAAGCTGGCTTCCTCTTAAATGAAGTGTGTGTGTGTGTGTGGGGGGGGGGGGGGGGGGTTGCCACTGACATCATCTGTAGACAATGGTCTCTCAATGGATTGCCTCTAGGTTTCTCTCTGGGGAGAAAGCAGCATCCAAAGGTACACAGGACGGATCTCACCTTGTATGAGATGGAAACGATGCACATGTTTTCCTGCATGTTTTAACAATGTACTGTATGTGCAATGATTTTGAAGTGCCAGAGGTAAACACTTTTGGGGGTTTTTTTTGTTTTTAATTAAAAGGATCAGGATGCTCAAGTCCTGGAGATTTTTAAAATTTCAGTTGTCAAATGACACAAACATCCCAAATGCTTTAACAAAGCTTGTTCTAGCATTTTTATGAATGCCCTTAAGTCAAGTGACAAATTTAGTTGTCCACTTTTTCCTTTTAGCATTAAGGGTCAAGATCAACATTTCCTGTTGTTGAAGGCAGCATGGATTACAAACATGCATTCTCATTTCAAGGCAGTCCTTGACTCTGGTATTTTAAAGTGGGTCAGGTAGTTGCAGGGGGTGGGGGTGCATCTCACTGCAGCATCACACTGTCCTCAAGGAAAAGTTCCTGCCAGAACTGATTCTGACGTTTCCCAAAACGTCAAACAATGACGTTTTGGGAAATGTTCTCATTTGGCTGTATTTTGCCCAGAGAAATCCTTTTTTTTTTTTTTTTTTTTTTTTTTTTTTCTCAGTCCCACAATGGGGAAATTCAGTATAATAGCAACAGCAGCAAAGTTGTAGTACAGAGCACAAACTAAGATACACGTTGTACTTTAACCCTCACTTTAAAATTTTGTGTGTGTGTGTGTGTGTGTCTCTCAGATCTGTAACTGTGTTGCTTATGGGGTGGGAGAAATCATACATCATGGAATACAGCCATGCTATCATCTTTCAATCCTCTCCAGTGTCCAGAGAGCAGCCCAGGACAGAGCTGGCTTTCTTGATGAGCCTATTGAGTCTCTTCCTGTCAGCAGCTGTAGTACTGCCCCCCCTCCCTTTTTTTTTTAAATGTAACCCTATTGGGGGTGGGTGGGTGGGTGGGTGTGTGCACACCTACAGAAATCCACCACCAGCTCTTTGGTGCCAAATTAATGCAGGAAAATCCAGTCAGCTGAGAATCCCTCTCAGCTCTCTGTATTCCTTCTCATTCCTGTCATCTGAGACAATTACAGAATAATCAAAGTGCTGTACGGGGCAAGAACAGTTCTTTGTGGGGCCCCTGCACTGAAGACAGCTGTTTGAGTCACTTGTCTGAATCTGCCAAAACGGAGTTCATTCATATCACATAAGTTAATCATTTCTGCTTTCCCTGACTGCTGTAATTGGCTGATTTGCATTTCCATCCATATTCTTCCCCTTATCTGGAACCAGATTGCAGGGGCAGCAGCCTAAGCAGAGAAGCCCAGACCTCCCTCTCCCAGCCACCTCCACCAACTCCTCCGGGGGAACCCTAAGGCATTCCCAGGCCAGCTGCGAGAATCTCTCCAGCCTGTCTTTGGTGTCCTGCCGTGCATCCTCCCGGTAGGACATGCCTGGAAGACATCCTAGTTAGATGCTCGAACCATCTCAACTGGCTCCTTTTCAGTGTGGAAGAGTAACCAGCTCTACTTTGAGTCCCTCCTGAAATGGTGCACTCCTCATCCTATCTCTAAGGGAGGTAGGATGGAATTTAACATTTATGATTATCAGAAAGTTACAATATTTTGTGCCTATCAGTTTCCCAGTACATATTAGTGTTTGACTGTGAATGAGACACATTAACTTAAATAACTTTGAAGTTCAGTTCATTTACTTGTATTAGTTTACAGCACTGATCTGCCACATCCAATATGGCCTGCGCCATTTAAAAATTTAATTAATTAATTAAAAAAATATGGCCTACGCACTGACATATCACAGCAAGGAGCCGACCCACTCAATGGGGCGTCTGTATATGTCTATGATGCATGTGGGGAGCGAAGGCTGGCCTGTGTGGTCCAGTCCAACAGATTATCTACTGTAGCTCAAATTGCTGAAAAAGGGTGTGTGTGTGTGTGTGTGTGTGTGTGTGTGTGTGTGTGTGTGTGTGTGTGTGTGTGTGTGTGTGTGTGTGTGTGTGTGTGTGTGTGCGTTGAGGAGGGGAGAGAGGGCTAATGTGACGCTGTTAGACCGAGTAATAAGTCCCAGCAGACCTGAACGTGGATTCATTTACAGACACACAAACATTTTGCTATAATAATAGCCCCATACAGTTAGACCCATTGTCCAGCAGGTATGTAACTGTTTGCTACATTAATGGTTTGACCTTTTCAGAGTACAACAGCTCTTGATCAAGTCTGTAGGAATGATGCATGCAGACCTTGAGTTAGAAAATGTGAGGTTTGTCAACAATCAACAAGAGCCTCACAGAGTCAACATGACTGACATTATCCTGGCCTGTAACATCTCAGCTGGCAGGCTAGACTCAGTCCCATCTGTACTGGGAGTAGCTGGATCTAATTTGATTCCAGATACTCAATCCTTTTCTGCATGGACTGAATCCCCAGTTTAACCTCTGGATGATCACTTGCCTGTAGCAGTCCTTTGAGACCACATTTGATGAAGTGATAAACAAGTTAGGAAACCATTGTCACCCACTTGATATTTCAGATCTGGGTCATCAGAGTTATACAGAAAGTTGCAGAAAGATCTGATCAAATTCCATTCTACATTGAAACTTTCCATTTGGGAATCTCATCCAGAAATCCTTCACTTGATTAAAGCATACATAAACTTTAATTATCCACGTTTTATTCTGAACCCTGATTTGTGATGTCAAAGTAACAGAACAGTGAGAAAACTTTGAGAAAGTTCTAGATTCTGTCTTTATCCTGCTCTTTGCAGATGTTTCAACACTGAAGAAAATGCACTTGTAAGCCAGTGTCTTATCTTGTTAGGCAATTTACATAAAGCTTAAAAGTTTAAAAAAATCAAGAAACAGGAAAATGTTCAAACTGAATTCTTACCTGTTCATCTGACATCCATTCACTAATTACAGATTACAGTAGGCAGGTATTCAGTCACATGTGAACGGTCATGTTTGATGCTCTCACATTTAGCTGGTTTATAGCACTATATTAAATGAGTGTAATCTAGCAGTAAAATTAAATTTGGTTTTGATCAGTTGCTTCACAACAATCCTGCCAATTAACAGCAACTAAGCTCAAACATAAAATCCCCTCTGGAGAAAAACAAAGACAAAAAAGGCTATCATAACCCTGGTCACAAGAGTCACCCAGACATGGGGAGGCCGTGCACAGTCCAGAGTCATGCATGGGGTTAAATGGCTATTCTAAATAGACTGTGAGAGTGAATGGCCATCTCTCTGTTAGCCCTGCGACAGGCTGGCAACCCGTCCAGGGTGTGACCTGCCTCTTGCCCTTTAAAGAACTGGGATGGGCTCCAGCCCCTGAATTGGATAAGCAGAAGAAAATGGATGGGTGGATTAAAAATGATACATGTTGGTTTTTATAATTTGCTCCCTCTATAAATGTTGCCTAATCAGACAGTTGTGCTTAGTTCACAAGTCGTAATCACATCTCTGAAATATTTGTCTGTTGCTGGATTTGATACATTTAACAATGCCTTTTTTTTTTTCTGTTTTTTTTTTTTTAAACTGCCTGTTAAGTGGTCAAACTGTCTTTTTTAGTATTTCTATAATGAAGAGCTCTTTGGATTCCTACATCAAACCTTAAAGTTGTTGTGGTTGTAAATAACTAAATAACTGACTAAAGCCATCACTACAATTCTTTTATAAATTGTGCCTCACCACAAAGTTCAGTGAATTTTTGTGGCCAAATGGGGACTTTTGACCCAGAAGCTGATGGCAAATATATTCTCAGTCAAATGTTATACGTGGGTCAAACGAGGAAATGAGCTTGTTTTTTGGAGGAAAAATTATATACAGCTAGGCAGCTTTGCTGGGCACTGCTGTGAGACTGCTTGTGTGGCAGAAAGTCTGTAAATGGTGCTTCACATTCATCACAGCAGTAGTGAGGAACTTGGAGCATGAGCAGCTAACACCAATGAGAATGAACATCACTGTTTACTGACATGAAATAGACTGAACGTAACTGAGCTGCTGGGGTGTGTGTGCGTGTGTGTGTGTGTGTGTGTGTGTGTCTGAAACTACACATGGAGCTCTGTTTGCATGGCAGCATCAAGGCCAGTGGGAGCAGGCAGGCAGGGAGGAGGCGGCAAATGATCCCAGCATTCAAAAGAAGAGAGGAGGGTGGACTTGTTTGGGATGTAATGAACTTGAACCCAGCCTCCTGTCTGTTTTCATGCAGACCTTATTTTGTTAATGTCACACCCTTATATGCTGACACTGAATATTTCCTTCCCTCCTCCACTGCTCCAGCTGGCACTCTCTATAGCTTAATTCATCGCTCACGTTTCAGGTTTATTTTGCTTGGGTTAACTGCTGCTTACCCTCCTCTCGTGAGGAGTTGGAAGTACATGTTTGTGCTCCACAGGGTGCATTTGGACTATAATTGGAGTAGCAGGTTTGAGGTAAACAAGTCTGAGGATATGTGCCCTAAATTCAGTGTTATGGGCTACTGTGGGTGGGGATCTCTTATAACAGATGCTTTTAAGTGAAAACAGCTCTAAAATTCATTTTACATTGTGCTTAACTGCCTGTTTTTTTTTTTTTGTTTTTTTTTGTTTTTTTTTAGAAATTCCTAAGTTTATACACCTTAATAAATATCCCTGATGGGGTTTACAGGTGAAATCTTTTTTTTTTTTTTTTTTTTTTCCCCAATTAGTCAGCGACAGCTGTTGCATCCCACATGCATGTGTTAAGTCATCTACCTGCTCTCCTTTAGATGTGGGGATAATTATTGGCTAGAGGAGCTGTAAACAGTCTCATCCTCCCTTCCTGTCTCCACTACTGTAAGCCTGAGTGCAAGAACTCAGTACTTTTTTTGTTCTATAAATTTACAGAAAGGAAAAAGTTTACACAGGTGGAGAATTTCTGCATGTCTTTGCAACACAGTGAATTTTCATTGTATTCTTGTCATATTCATGAGAATAAATGGGAACTTAATATTTCCATACTCAGGTAGGCTGTGGGGTTTAAATGATGCTCAGCTGGTAATAAGGGGACCAAGAAAATATTCCAGACACCATTACAACACCAGCGGCACTGTGAACCTACAATCCTTTCATGATGTTTATGCCAAATTCTGACCCTAAAATCTGAAGGTCGCAGCAGAAATTGACTCATCAGACCAGGCAGTGTTTTTCCAATCTTCTGTTGCCCACTTTTGGTGAGTCCATGTGAACTGTACCCTCAGGAAGGCAGCAACTGTAACAGGAAACAGTCAGCTTGTAACAGTCTGGCCAGTCACCTCTGACCTGGCATCAACAAGGCTTTTTCACCCAGAGAACTACCGCCTACTGGATAGTTTCCTTTTTTTGGGACCTTTCTCTGTAAGCCCTAGAGATGGTTATGTGTGAAATTCCCAGTATATCTACAGTTTTGAAACACTCTGACCAGTCAGTTTGGCACTAACAACTGTTCTGCATTCAAAGTCGCTTAAATCTCCTCTTCCTTATTCTGATGCTCCATTTGGACTTCAGCAGGTGGTCTTGACCATGTTCACTTGCTTAAATGCATTGAGTTGCTGCCATGTAATTGCCATGTGATTATTTATAACAGGAATACTTAAATGACTCATAGCGTGCCACTGATTTATAACAGACTAAAATGTTTTAATGTAATTAATCATGGATTTAAATCTTTTAGTGCAAAAAAAAATTAAAATGGTTTCAAATAGTTTCTCAACTGTTTAAAAGAGGGAAAAGGTATTTCTTACTTTTCTGACACACAACTGTCTTTTATTCATGCCAATTTTCTTATCATCTTCCCTCTTTCTCTTACTTGCAGACAATGGAGACCTCCCAGGATGGCAAAGAGAAGCTTAGAGTCGAGGTCATGTATTGATGGTGACTTTGAACACACGAGGACATTTGATCTGCAGTTGCAGCCACAACCTCTGACTCCCTCACAGCACTTCTTTCACACATGAAGGGAAATGTCAAATGTTTGCATTTTCAGGGGGAGCTGGGAGTTTTTCTTGGCAAACCTCAGCTCAGCAGCTGGAGTTCGGTACTCAGGGTCAGTGAAGCTGACAAGGCTGGTACGACTGTCCCCGTCCCTGAGGCTAGAAATAAACCAAAACAGCTGGGGTGTTTCCAGGATTATTATTATTTTTTTTTTATATAAATGGGGTGGCAAAGCAGGAAATGAGATCCAGTCAGGGGGCTGATATAAACCCATTAGCACATGGATGATGTAGGCTGAGCGTTAGTGTTCTAATTAAGTCCACGTTGAGGGTAAATGTGCATGATGATGGCGAGATTAGAGGCAAAAGCAAAGCCGTGTGTTGGGGTTGTAAACAGATCTTTTCCATCTTTTGTTGCAAATTGGATGAACAGACAACAAGCTATGAATACTAAGTTGATGCCACTTGGATCTTTTTTTGGGGGGGGGTAAAAGTCATGATAAATAGGAGTGTTTGTGAATTTGTTTATGGCATCACAAATCAAAGTTTTGAATAGACTTGGATAACTGAAGCTTATAGGTGATGTTAGTTTAATCATGCATATAAATTAAGGGTAAAGCTCATCCAGCAGAAACATTTCAATGCATAATTGAATTGAAATTATTAAAAATGGTAATATTACAGCAGCTGCATTAAGTACTGACAGTCAGCTGCTTTTTAAAAGCTGATTTACACATGTAAAGTTGAGATGTTTAAGTTATTAAATGCCCTTAAATTTACCAGTGTTAAAGACTCTCCAGGTTAACATTATGTTCTATTAAAGTCAGAGTTTTCTGTGTCAGGAAAGTGGCTCTCTTTTTACCTGGCTTTATCACTGTGGTAAAGTATGCTGTACGCACAACCTGGTTGGGAGCAGGTGTTCAGAGTTTCACTTTCAAATCGTCTGGAAACGCCACGTATTCACTTTTTTTTTTTTTTAATTTAAACCTGTTTTAAGAGCAGCATATTTTCTCTGCTTGGGGAATGTTTTTTTATATGTGCAAATTATTAGGCTGTACCTTACTAAAACCGCTGCATGAAGCGCAAACTGTGTGTCGTATCGTAACAGGAAATGTGCATGTATCATGTGGAACAAAGCACTGCGGCATATTTAAAGAGTCTCATCCAACACAATCGACTCCTGGACCCAGAAACGGGGTCGTTACACCATCTCTTAACAAGCAGACTGAGCAGCAGAAATGAAACAAAGTGTAAGACATTATTTAACATTATATTTGTAAAGTTAGTGAGTTGGGGAATGGCAGTCAGTGGACCAAACCAAGGAGACATACATGAAAGGCAGTCCAATCTGACAACTTAAAATGTATTCTTCTGCATCTGTAGTTAACACACAAGCTTTTAGTGCATGATTAACAGTTTAGTTATATTCAGATGCTCTTGTCCATACCTGGAATTTGCACTGATATGAATACAATTTATAAATAATGGTTGATATTTTCTCTTTCTGTACTTGTTACATAAACAGCCTGCTTGCATTCTTTGAAGTATGAGCTGAAACCATCCCTGCTCTTTGTAAAATATGGAGAGTGAAATTACAAAGTGACTTACTCCCTTAACGAAGTGCAAAGAAACAAAAACAACTGCTTTCGGCCATAAGCCTGCAGGATGCTGAGTTACAACAACAAAGCTCGGTGACTGATACCCAAACATTTGTTGAGGTAAACTAAATGAATCTGATGGCAGAATGAGCTCTGCTGGCAAAAAGCACAAACATGGTCTCTGCCTAGTATTAGATGTGATTACAGGGCTGATTCTGGGAACAGGCAAACATTAGGGATGCACCTTTCCATTATTAACCTTTCTTAGCATGAACTATAAAAGTACTAAAGGCTGCCTTCTGTGTGTACTTCACAATGTGCAGTAGGTCAAACAGCTGATTATCTAACTGTATTCAAGGCCACAAACAGAATCTTTCCCTTTGTACAAACACACTTGTAAGTGCACAGTGTTCAGACTACCCCGTCTGTCTCTTCTTCACTGGTGGAGTCTGTGTGTCCCTCCCCAAGAAAACCCTTTGACTCAGTTGCTAGGAAACCTCTGCTCTGCCCCCCCCCCCCCCCCCCCCCCCCCCCCCCCCGCCCCCCTTCGAGCAGCCGGCTCGCTCCTCCTTCTGAATGATGTAAGGAAGCTATAACAGAAACGCAAACATGTCATACCAAGTAAAGCTGAGCTGTTATCACCATGTTAGGATGAGTTTGATGCTTGTATTGGTCACTGAGTGCTTTTATTGGTATAACATGGTCAGAGTAACAGTCTTATCACTCTGACCTTAGCAGATCTTGTAAGCAGACACTCTGCTGTATTCTGACCAAAAGGCTATAATTTAAAGTGCTCTAAACATTCTCTTAGCATGAAGCATGGCCCTGAATGAGTGAGTGTGTGTGTGTGTGTGTGTGTGTGTGTGTGTGTGTGTGTGTGTGTGTGTGTGTGTGTGTGTGTGTGTGTGGCGACAAACAAGTACCATCTTACAGCAATAATCCGTTCACTCTGAACATGTTCACAAATGGCCTTTACAACAAGGGAAGCGGCGGCAGTTTTTCAAGTGGTGTAAATATTTGCCTTGAGTTTCTATAACCGGTGAGAGTTTAACCCAATCCGACAGCATCCAAGGTGTAAGAGGTTAAAAACCACCTTCCCGTTAATGTGTAGGTCCTCTTTGTGACACTAAAACACCTCTGAGCCACCAGGGCATAGACTTCTGAGGACGTTACAGTGCCTAGCACTAGGATATTGGCAGAAGATTCCTAGGATTGCAGGATGGGGCCTCCCAGGATAGAGAATTGGGATCTGGGGAGAATCTAAGCTGGACAAGTGAGTTGGGCTCTTTGACACATAACACCCAGCTAAGTACCATCCGAGCAAGCACTCCATGCTAAGCAACAGCTTAATGAACCTCACAAAGTTGTATTAACATAAATGCAACCGTCAGGTTTTGCTGGTAAACCTCTTTCTTTGTAATGGGATAATCAGTGATTCACAATGTTATTTCTTTGTTTTAAGTGGTGATAAGAACTTGGCTATCTCTTGTAGTTTAAGTGTTAATAGAAACCTTTATTTTGTTCCCAGTTTTGTATCCTTGTCTCCTTTTCACCTGGACTATTTTACTTCCCCACATCCAAACAAACAGGGTGGCTGTGGCTCAGGAGGATGAGCAGGATGTCAAACAGAAGGGTGGTGGATCCCTGGCTCCTCCATCCTGTATGTCAAAATACCCTTGGGCAAGATACTGAACCCGGAGTTACCCCTGATGCATCCATCGGTGTGTGTGTGTGTGTGTGTGTGTGTGTGTGTGTGTGGGTGAATGAGGCTTGTGGTAAAAAGGGCTTTGAGTGGTCAGAGTAGAAAAGCACTGTATAAGTACCAGTCCATTTACCATCACTTGGACTTCCTATGGAATGTAACAGTAATTAAAAACATAACACTTCTGAAACACAGGCAGTCCAAGACTACCTCCATCAAGGCTGAAAATTCCTTCCACACCATGCATGAATTGGATCCCTGGATCCAGAGGGATGTGATATTTTCTGACTCCCATTTTTCATATTTCAGTTTGTTGTGTACTTTACGTGTGAAGATATCTTGTATAATGTTTTGTTTTGTTTTGTTCGTGGTGGCATACCCTCTCAAACATTCCGGGATCTATCCAAGTCGAGTTTGTTTGTTCAGCAGATGCACTGGCATGAAAATTTTTGTAGAGCTGATGCTAAGAAGTAATTAACTTTTTGTAGTAAATCATACAACTGGCAAATGAGCTCCATTTATATAATGCTTTTCTGCTCAGTTTGAGCACTCAAAGCGCTTTATTACTACAAGCCTCGGGGATCAAACCACTGACCATCCATTAAGGAGACGACCAGCTCTACCTCCTGAACTACAGCCGCCTCACACCCCTTGCTTGGGTATTGGGGCAAATAACGATTTAAACTAAAACTGTCTTGTCTCAAAACACGCATGAGACAGATTATAGAAATTAGGATAATTTTTAACCTTTCCATATTTTTTTACTACATGATACGGCACAGTGACACACACTTTATTTCTTCCACTGATTACATTTTAAAATCTATTATTATTCAGTCATCGATAGCTGGAGCGCGCCTCTGCCAGCGCGCCCCTCTCCGCCAGGTGCGTACGGATGCTGTTTGAAGCTCAGCAACGTGAACCTGCAAGATCCTGTAAAGACCTTCAAAGTAAGAGCATTGGTAAACATTTTGTATGATTTTTATAAAGCCTTGTAACAATTTAAACGTGAAATAAGGCTATTTAGAGAATCGCTTTTTGGACTTTTAAGGAGAAAACGATTAAAATTGGCAACAAAAGTTGTACGAATATCTTCAACGCTAACGCAACTGGTTTCCGGTTTCGTCTGGGCACAGATGTGGGGACTTGACGCAGGCGCTGCTGCTGCTGTCGTCAGCCTGCAGCATCAGAAAATAGGAGGCTAAAAACAGACTCATTTATCCCGGGGTGAAGATGGTGGCTAAACAGAGGATCCGCATGGCCAACGAGAAACACAGCAAGAACATCACCCAGAGAGGAAACGTCGCCAAGACGCTGGTGAGCAGCTGACTGACGCACAGCGATGTCAGCCTGACAGATTAGCCCAGATAGGTGACAATCAGCCCGGCGTGAGTGCGGCGGCGGTGGTGGTGATGTTGGTTGTGGTGGTGCTGATGGTGCCAGCTGTCAGTAAAATGTGTGAGACAGGCTGCTGAGCGTGACTCGGGACCTTCACCGTGATGTCTGCAGTGTTTTATTGCACAGCTGATTGAGATGGATCCACTCCACTCGTGACCGCACGGAGTGAGACGGTGAACCGGCAGGTGTTTTTTTTTTGTTTGTTTTTTGTTTTTTTTAAAGGCCAGGAAAATACCTGAAACCGGTTGTTTCTGACATCAAACACGCTAAACTTAAGAGCACTTGTGAGAGGCGTTAATTTAAAAAAAAAAAAAAAACTGATTCTCATCAATCGGAAAATCAATAAATGAAGCGATTTAGACAATAAATTCATAATTTTAGATTTTAAATTTCCCAACATGTGTGCCTCACCTTCCCCGACCTTTCACTGAGGTCAGCGCAGGTGATTGACCAGCTGATAATAAACTGGACATGTCACAAAGGATGTAAACTTACCTGAATTAAAATAAAGAAAATATAGATAAATATAAATTACATTTAAAATGGCTGATGCCAGTAAAATCAGAAGAAATGTAAAAAACAGTAATAAAATACCTTTTGGATCATTTAATAAAATCAGATCAAGCTTGTGTTTTTGGACTCTGGGAAAACATGAAGCACACATTACACCAGTCTGATTTTTTTTTTTTCCTCATCTCAGAGCCTTTTTCTTCTTTCATTAAACTTTAATGTCAGCATCACTGAGGACAGTTCCTGAAACTGACAATTTTTCTATTCCTTCTCCACCTCCTCCTCATCCTGCATGTTTCACACCACAATAACAGACATGTAACACAGCAGTGTCAAACATGGGAACCAGAGCCAGACCTCCAGAGGGTCTGATTTGTCCCACTGGATGGCAAATTGTTCTCTAGTTTTCCAATAAAATTCACTAACAGTCCGTCTCTGATCTCCACAGTAGTACAGAGAGCGAACAGCTTAAGAATTAACTTGTCTCAGTCTAGAAATACTTTAAAGAAAAGGTTTTGTGCCTTTCCACTGTGATCTATCAATTGCAATGGATGTGTAAAGACAGACTAATTGGTCACTTTATTTGGTGCACCCTTGCTAATAAAGAGTTGGCCTTTCTTTAGCCTTCAGAGCTGCCTTAATTCTTCATGGCACAGATTTAACAAGGTACTGGAAACATTCTTCAGAGATTCTGGTCCATATTGACATCCCAAAGGTGCTCTGTTGGATTGAGCTCTGATACAGTGAACTCAAGAAACCAGTTTGAGATCATTTGAACTTTATAATATGGTGCATTATCCTGCTGGAAGCAGCCATCCGAAGTTGGATGCGCTGTCGTCATAAAGGAATACGGACAATACTCAGTACTGAGCTTTGTTTAAATGCCACAGCCTAAGGGGCCCAAAGTGTGCCAGGAAAATATCCCCTACACCGTTACACCACCACTGAGCTGAGCAGTTGATAAAAGGCAAGATGGATCCATGCTTTCATGTTTATGCCAAATTCTGATCCTACCATCCACAGCAGAAATCAAAACTCATCAGGCACCAGGCAATGTTTTTTTTTTTTTTTTTTCCAATCTTCTGTTGTCCAGTTTTGATGAGTCTGTGTGCAAATTGTAGCCTCAGTTTCCTGTTCTTAGCTGACAGTAGTGGCACCCCATGTGGTCTTCTGCTGCTGTAGCCCATCTGCTTCAAAAGTTCAATGTGTTGTGCATTCAGAGATGCTCTTCTGCATACTTTGGTTGTAACGAGTGGTTAATTGAGTTGCTGTTGCCTTCCTATCAGCTTGAAGCAGTCTGTGCATTCTCATCTGACATCACACAGAAAACTGGCGCCCACTTGATATTTTCTTTTTGGGGCCATTCTCTATAAATCAGAGATGGCTGAACATGGCATGGTTGTTGGTGTTCGATGGGTTGATCTGAATATTTCAGAAACTGCTGATCTACTGGGATTTTCTCCACACGAAGTCCATGTGATTGGCTGATTAGTTATATGGATTAATGAGCAGTTGAACAAGTGTACCTATGAAGTGACCGGTGAGTGCATGTTTAAAGAAATAAATGTAAATATCTCATTGAATAGGAAACTAATTTGGTAAAGAATAATCAGCTCAGGTGAAAGTTTTCAGATAGTAGGATTTTTTTTTTTTTTTAAATATGTAAAGAAATACTAATCCCCCCCCCCCCCTTTATTTATTTATTTTTTTAAGTTATTGGCAATGTTTTTACAGGTTCAGCCCACTCAAATTAGACTGCATGTGGCCCCAATTGTAACATCTCCAAGCAGATGACATCATCACGGGTGCTCCCTGAATCCTTCGCCTGATGAGCCACGGTGTAAAGAAAAGGAAAATCGCTGACTCTGCCCCTTTCAGTGTATAATTAGATCCTGACGTTTCTTCAGCACAGGCGCAGAGCCGTTCTTGTGGACATTTGATTGTCCTTCGTCTTGTCTTGATTGTTTTGGAAAACTTGATAACTGATGATTGAGGTTTCAGACCAGAAATAGAGCAGCAACCTGCTCAGGAAAACCTCCTTATTTTGCTCTATAGCAGGTTTTGTAGCAGGGATGCTGACTTACAATATGTGTGTTTCTCCTCCACAGCGGCCACAAGAGGAGAAGTATCCTGTGGGTCCCTGGCTCCTTGCCCTCTTTGTATTTGTTGTGTGTGGATCAGGTACAGACTTTTTTTTTTCTTTTGTCTACAGAAGAAAGTGGACATAACTGTAGAACATTTAGGAGTATTTAGGAGTGCTTTTCAAACAGTGCAATTTTGTTTTTACATTTTGAACACTGCTGTTAACACTCGTGGCTTAAACTGGTAGCTGATGCTGTTGATTTGACATCCTTATATGGTGGTATGAGCCTGAGTCCGTGGGAGACAATTTAAATTTTTAGGACCAGAGCTAAATGAGACAGAAAGACAGAGGTTCATAGTCAGAGAAGCCAATGAAAAAAGTCCTTTAAGTTTGGGGGGGGATGAAAATAGCTTAAGTTGGCAGATAAAGAACTCTTAAATTTAAAATAGTTATAGGAGTTTTTTTTATGATGCAGTTTGCTGATGACCAGAATTGACATTTGTGACCAGCTGATCAAGCTCTGATATATCAGTCTATGGAGACACATTTTCACACCTTACTGTGGAGTCGAACAATTTTGTTCTAGTGGCTCAACTGCTAGATTATCCACAGTCTATGGGGAATTATTGTACCATTTATTTACTTAAAGCTTTAATTACTTAGTATTATTCTGCATATTGAGTCCTTTTACTTTAAGTGCTTTTATGTATATAGTAAAGTCTTTGTACTACCACTTGAGTAGGATCATGGCTTTCACTTAGAGTCTGAATATTACTTTTGTCACTTTGCAAAACGGTTATTAAATTGTTTAAACATCATTTTGTATTCATCAGGTGAGGAATCATGACAAGTCACTCTGTGCTCTCAGCCATATTTCAGATTATCCAGAGCATCCGTATGGGGATGTGATTCAGAAGAAGACTCTGGACCCCTGTCCTGTACCCCACACCCCTCCATCCTCCTCATGCCCTCACTGAGCCTGGCTAGCCCTCACCTGCGCACTCACGACCCCCCTCCAGAGGTCCAGAGACAAATGCCAGTCCTTGGGGAGAGAAGCATCCCCAAGCAGAGCCTCCACCATCCCCTGAAGCTACCCCAAAGGACATCATCCTGCCCCTGATCAGTGTTTACAGTGTTGCAGTCTGTGGTACTGACAGCTTTTCTATGGACAGTCTAAAACCACACCGGCTGGAGAACATGTTTCATTTTTCGTGTGTGTGAGTGAAGGTGTGAGACTGTGCGGCCAGTGATTCCTGCTAACGATGTGCCATACCTGTGTAATTCACTGTCTGTCTATGCTGTATGGGAAGAATGTTTTTTCAAATAAACGTTGAGCATTTAGGAAACGTCCACGTTTAATTCTGCTTTAGGAGACTCGGTTTTACTCATTGCTCACTTCACCTGTCAGAGGTTTTATGTTGTGACTGATTGTCATATGTGGTAATGCGATCGAGCTAAATGCTTTCAATGTCACCCGAGGTATGCATACAGCTTATTTGTGAAGTAATTATCGGAACTTTCTATACATAATCTGGCAATTCCGGTCAGACTTCTAGTTTAGATGTGGTTTCCCTCTAACCAGAGCCACTGTATTTTTCCCAGACACAAAGGATATTTTCAATGATATTCTGTTTTGGCCTTTTCTATATTAAGGTTTAGGTGACACTAACTTAAATACATTCAGACCCATTGTGGTAAATGTAATCGTCCCCAAAAGGCTGATTTTGAGCCAGGAGAACCTCTGTCCTATGGTGGAGCTCTGATTACAGACCTAATTGATGTCCTTGCATATAGGAGGCAATTTTATATTTCTGCTTTTATCAAATTACTTGGTGCTGTGATGTTGACGCTTCTTAGTGTTGATGGCCATCTCCAGAGCTGAAAAATATAGCCATGGGAAGTCTGGATCCAAAAACGAGCTAATCCCCATAGACTTCTACGGATAGTTTCCTCCTTCATAGCAACTGAGGAAGGTGAATTAGTACTCATCTAACTGGATACTACGGGTAGGAGTGAGGCTGCTGATTGACACAGGGACCTGGTGTGCAACCGCTCACATTCATTTGCCAGCTTCAAAGCCACTTTGGTGCATCAAGAAGGTGATAAGATGGAGTCAAGCTCTGTTGTCGATGGAGGCAGTGTACAACATATGTGGTCCAGCTAGCCTGTGGGTCACTCTTGCTGTCGTTGGTCCATCAGCCAGCAGCGGTGAAGAGCAAAGGTCTAGCACGCAAAGAGCTGAAGTGAAACGGAGTATTTAAAAACAATGAAAAGTATCCACTGCAACCACTGTCTGATTAAAAAAGTACAGCGTAAAAAGCACAACGATGGGGTTTGTTCATGGTTCTCCTGTTCCTAGTGAGCTCCGCTGTCTCTCCGTATTCTGGCCCACTTGTCAACCAGTCGGCATTTGGGTAAACGCATACGTCCCTCTGATTTACTCCTTTCTAATCCTGTCCATTCTGGTCACATTTCTTTAGCTCTGCCACCTCCAGCTCAGCTTCCAGTCTTTTTGATAGTGCCGCCGTCTCCAATGCATGCATCACAGCAGGTAAACACCATCCTGTAAACAGACATATCTTCCCCTACTCCACCCTGCTTTTACTCTGTTAGTCTATTCCTTTACCACTCCACCATCTTGGTCCAAGTATGGGCCCTTTATTTTATTTTATTTTTTAAATACTGCCTGTGGAGCACACTGATTGGACAGGAAGACAAGGAGAGAGATAATGAGCAGGTTGTCATTTGTTCCTTAAGCATGTTTATTGAAAGTTGTGAAGTGCAGCTGTCAAGTGCAATTGTGGTATGTATGTTACAATATCTCATCCGGGCTTTGCGGAAACATGCACAGAACATGAGCATACAACTGATACACAGAATGAAAAAGAACATCTCCAGAGTTTGTATTTTTGTTTTTTTTAAAGTTGAGTTATTTATGATATTGTTCATCCAAAAGTACTTCACTGTCAAAAAACAAACAAAAAAAAAAAAGTAAAAAAAAAAAAAAAAAGTGCAATACTCCAGAAAGAAAGAGACAAGTGGAAATGGTTTTACAGTCAAGAGTTAATGTTGCAGTAAGGGTATGGACAACATAGTCGGCTGCTTGTTGTCACTAAAATAACCTAAACTCCGTGTCAATCCACAGTCCTGAAAATACAGCATTAAAAATAGATGACACAGGCTGGGCAATCATTTGCATCAATCTGTGTGACCTAGATAGCATCTGTCCTCCTCCTCACTATTTTACATGATACTTACACTATACAGAAATATACATCATCTTCTGCCCTCTTGAATCTTTTAGGAAAACAAAGAAAACAAAAATGCAGCTTAGCCCAAATGTCTCAACCCTGTCATATAAGGTTTAAATTACATGCCACTGCAGGGTTGAGAAAACAGCAACGATGAGCTTCATCAAGGGCAAAATGAGGAGCTTGAAATACTGAAAATAGAATATCATCATCTCCGTAAGAAACCATGGTTTGTTCATCCCATCAACCCACAGTTGAAGTAAATTCATCATCATCATCAATGCTGCAACATGTTGTTGTGGAGAACCTCCCCTCCCACCCCGAACTCCCCATTCCAGATGGGGACTTTGTCGTGATGATTGCTCACATTCTTCATTTGTCATTCTGAGAAGGATTCTTCTTTTCTCTCAAGTCCTTCAAACTGGAAACTCTGAGAGGGAATCGCTTTTATTTACATAATTCTGCAAAACAGGTATCAACCAATCCCATTGCTCCACTGCCAGTATAATCGACATCACTCAGGCACAGTGATTTTTTTTTTTAATTAAATCTAAAGTATATTTCGCCACTGATAAGCTGTTTCTTGGTAAGACATTCTAGTTGATGACAAAAGGGTTATTTGGCAAGTGTTCAAAACAACTTCATGTCCAGCATCTCAAGATTGTCGCCCTCCCCTGCACCTCTGAGCACAGCCCTGCTCGTCCCGCTGGCTGCATCCTTCTGAGATAAATATGTGCAAATTCTCATCTGAACGTTGCCTCCTGCTGCAGAAGGCAAAGTTTGGCTCTGTGGCAGAGCGCAAAGTCTTTCACGCAGCCAGGCTATGCCGAGGGGCCGGAGCTGTGTGAGGCGGGCTGAGCGAGGGCAGCGGTGCTTGCGGGTCCCGGTGTGGCAGCTGTTTGAGGGGTAGGGGGCGAGCCGGTCTGAACCTGGGCCTGGAACTGTGCCATCTGCTCGGGGCTGGCCAGCGTCTTCAGCAGCGTGTTCTCCTGCTCCAGCTGGGAGTTGCGCTCGATCAGCTCCTTGATCTGCTCCTTTAGAACCTCCACCTCCTCACGCACAGCGTACATCAGGTGACTCTTCACCAGGTCCTGAAACAGACAGGAGGGTGGAGGTTTATGACTGGAATCCAATGAACTTGAGGTAATTACTGGAATCGTTTGATGTGAATTAATATAGTGAATTTAAATTAAAGGTGAAGACTGATAAGGAGAAGTATAACATAACAGGGAGCACTTGCACAAAACTTCAACTTATGTCAAACTGGTAAAAAAAAAAAAAAAAATTTTTTTGCAGCTTATTTACCTCTGGGTAGGGCTACAAAAATTAGTCGACATGGAATTTTTAATGTCGACGCGTCATTCTAAAACCACGTATGTGATTTTGTAACTGCAATACACTACAGGAAGATATGGGGCAGTATTGCCTCCATTGTCTGCCAATAACAATGCTAACGAAGAAGAAAGTAATGTAAACAACATAACGACGGTGGAACAGAGAGGAGCGTGTAGAAAGACTGGGAGGATTTCACAGAAAACAAAAATAAAGCTGAATGCAGTCTGTGCAAAGCAGAGCTTTCCTTCTGCGGCAGCATCACTGCAATGCGTGAGCGCTTAAAAAGCCGGCACCCTGGAGCTGTGACGTCAGCTCTGGATGGGTACGTTTTAGAGAGTTAATGCGTTGCGTTGATACCCTGTTAATGTTTGTACAGAAATATTTCTGTTAGTTTACCTGTTGGAAACAAGCTCTCATGGATGACGTTTGCCAAGTGGCACCATTTCCGTTATGTTAGCTAACGAGTGAAGGAAAATAGGAGCAGCTACAGTGTCTCCTATTTTTTTCCTTGCATTATTTTAGCGTTCATTCTGAATAAACTACAAACATAAGCTTCCAAACACAACAAATCTAACAGAGAGAAATCGCCGTTATTTTCAGAGCTCTTCATTTGTGTCAGCTCAGTTTGACCACAGTCTGCAGTTAAATGAAAAACTAAAAAAACAAAACAAAAAAAACTTACAGATAAAATCTTTTGGAACGCAAACCGTATTTGCTCACCTGCAACTGGGGTGGCGGCTTCCCTACACTGTGATTGACTGACTTTGCTCTGAATATGATTTGCATTATTTTGAAAGGAAACCTTATTCTTCCTTTAAATGGCCTGATCAGAGTACCCTTCAGTTTCTTTCTGATTTTCATCAGTCAAATTTTTTTAACATTAAGAGGCCATTTATTAACATCAAGCCAAATTTTAAAGGACTCCCAGCTCATTTTCCATAGCAAACTCATCTAAAGAAAGGGGGGGAGAAAAAAAAACTGCGTGGCAAGCTCCGTGGCAAGTTCAGTGATGCACACTATAAGCTAAAGAAGCTTCTTGAAGGGCAAAAAAAAAGTAGGTGACTTAATCTGAACACAATAAAAACAATATTTCAAATTAAAGAGAGGCTATTTCTGTAGATATGATTTAAAGTGAAGCACACAAACTGTAAAAACCACCTGATCAACCTGTGGCCCATCTCAGACAGTCTCAAATGTTAAATGTCCTGACAGGAAAGCTGGGAAATGTATTCATATAGCAGTGAAATCCACAAATGCAAACAGCTTAAATAGTAAATGTCTTAAATAACTATTACTAAAGTGCAGCTCGACACTGTCCACTGAAAATACTGTTCATCATACAAGTTTTAGTGATCTGGGAAATAAACTGACCTACTTTATTCTGAAAAGGTTAAGTGCTTTTATTCAAGTCTGGATTAAAAGTGCAATTTTAAGACAGCCCAACTGAAGGATAACAAAAATACAATATTAACACACTGAAGCTGCATGTTGTCATCAAGTTATGGAAAAGCACTGCCAGCCTTTAGGGTACTAGATTATCTTATGCAAAAACTAATGTGATTTAAATAAGTAACAACAACAACAAAATGACAGTTACCTAAAATATTAAACTAATTATTCATTAAGATGTAAGCAGAAAGACATCTGCAGAAGCGAGGCTCTGTGTTATTTAATCTGGGATAACATAATAAAATGATAAAGGGAAAACGCGAGACAATATTCCCAGGGTGCTACGTCACCAACTCGGCCCACGTTTAAGTGTCAGCCAATCAGAGGCCGAGATATTTATAACCAGACTGCCAGCCTTCCAGTTTGCCTAGCAACAAGAGCTGACAGCAACGACAGCAGCGACCTTTGATTTCTGGACATAAAGCTCTCGGTTTTTTCCACTTTTATAGGCGCAACACCGAGCACAGCAGTTATTTTAGTTGATATACATATTTTAAAAAACATCGCGATATTCTCTCAAATCGGATGCAGCAGTTAGATTTAAGTTAGCTACACTACTTTCACCTTAGGGTGGTCCGAAATCTCATACTATGGACTCTATCCTCGAGTATTAGTGGTTGTATTTCACAGTGTTACCGTTTTGGTGCCAGAAATTCAAATACATACATTTAATTACACTCTGATGATGAAACTGCACATATATAGGCGATTAAAATAAATAAAAGACAAAAAAAAAAAAAAGGGTCCCCTATTCAGAAATCTTATTTCTACTTAAAGGCACTGTGGTTTAAAGGGATTTGGAAAAACTCACCATGGCTTGCTCTATCTTGTTGTCTATAGCCACAACGCTGGCTCCGGATGAGCTGCAAGACAAGAAGAGAGAAATAAATACATTTTAAAACAAAAACTGTGCTGCAGTGTACAAAAGCAAATAAGATGGAGGGAGATGCAGAGAAGAGAGGGGGTGAAGCGCAGCTTGCGGAGCTCCGTAAAACCCGCCTCTCCCTCTCTATAGAAATGTAGGTCACTCCTGGAAGCGTCTGGAAATTTCTATAAAAGCAGCAACTCTTTATGCTCTTTCCCGGTGAGCCTTTACAGCTCGCTGTGCTGGCAGCGGCGCTCAAACAGCGCCCGGGTACTACACAATCATCAGAAACCCACAGCGCAGCAGGTGAAGCAGGTGAAGCGGTGCATACAGAGCAGCACCCCCGTCAGCGGATATTCACCTATTATCGAGCTGGACGCGCGAGCTCTCCGCGCTCAGCAGCGACGACAGAAACGAAATGGAAAAATTTCTCAGCTGGCACACGCCTAGATCCATAGCCATGGTGTAGCACGGAGTATTCATGCTGTTCATGATTTACAGCCGCCGCCTCTGCGTGGCACATCCACCCGCGCTTTTTCCTTTCTTTTTTTGGGGGGGTCCTCTCTCCGGTAAAGCTCGCACACTGACTGCAGAGGTACGGATGCAATCCAAGGTCAGCTCATCGCAGCGCCGCGAACACACAGATCTGCAGCTCGGGACAAGGCTGTATAATTTATCCAGAGACGCACAGAAAGGCAGGCCGCTGATTGGTGGAGGCGGAGGCTGTTTGGGTTAATATATGCAGGAACGCCCATACCTGCAGCTCAGCCGACATGAATTTTGCATAAAGCACCCCAGTAGCAAATCGGGAGGATTTTGGTGGGCATTTAAGGCATTTATTAAAGATGACCGTGGGGAAAGAGAGGAAGGTATTTCATGATTTAGTAAATTAAACCTTATTGGTTCAACATTCTATTACAACCCTGGTGAGTTCTCCTTTTTCTTTTATATGCAGGGAAAAACCTGCACTTACAGGACACTTAATGACAAATAACATCTCTCTAAAACCGCAGCTTAATGTATTAATAAACATATTTTAACCATGCGATGCCTCAGGTCCTAAGCAGAGAGAGAGAGATCAAGCTGTTGTCTTCCATGCAAACTACCAGCAACTGCTGCAATCTGATTGTCAGTCAATTTTGGTAAAGTGTCCCCCCTTACTATTTAACCCAGCAACAGCCAGCAACCACTCGCCAACCAGTCAGAGAATGCACATTCTTTTGTAACTGAGCGATCAGTCTGCAGGGACTGCACATTACAATGCATCAACTGCGCATGCCCCCCCATGGAAAAATGATTTAAAATAAATAAATCACAAATTTATTTAGACCACACAGGGTTAGAATCTGCAAAAATAAAAAGTAACTAAAAACTACGGAGTACAAAATAAGAGTATAACTTGTTACTTTCAGTGCATTAAAACTGTGGTTCAGTAAAGTATCCATGTAAATGTATTAAGCTGCATTCCACCACTGGTATTATCCATGCTCTCATCCACTCCAAGGTTAATGGCACTCTAGTCCAACGGCATCACCCCATGCCCCCACTCTGGACACACCACTGAGGAAAGGAAGAAAAAAGAGCTCGTAGTACTGAAAAACAGACCGAGGGACGGACAAGACTTAGGACAGCTAAATTATTCAGACAATACACATAAATCAGGGAAAGGGAATGTGTAACGTACTGCTGCTGTAATCTCCACAACTTTTCTTTGTTTTCCTAAAAGATTCAAGAGGGCAGAAGATGATGTATATTTCTGTATAGTGTAAGTATCATGTAAAATAGTGAGGAGGAGGTGATGAAGAACAACAACAGATGCTATTTAGGTCACACAGATTGATGCAGATGAGTCTTGCCCAACTTGTGTCATCTATTTTTAATGCTGTATTTTTGGGACTGTAGATTGACAAGGAGTTTAGGTTATTTTACTGACAGCAAGCAGCTAACTATGTTGTCCATACCCTTACTACAATGTTAACTCTTCACTGTAAAGCCATTTCCATCAACCAAGGGGACACACTTAAATGCTAACCCTACACAGAACGGCTGATGGCTGACCCTCCCCTGTGCCTGGTTCTGCTGGAGGTCTCTTCCTGTTTAAAAGGGGAGTTCTTCCTCCCTCCTGCCAAATGCTTGCTCATAGGGGATTCTCTGGTCTCTGGGGTTCCCTCTCCAATACAGCAGGATCGATATAAAAGCACCTTGAAATGACTGTTGCTGTGAATTGATGTAATAGAAATAAAACTGAATACTGAAAGTGCAGATGACAGTCAAAATGGTCCATGTAATCAATATGAAGAGGACAGTTTAGTTTTTAGGTCACACAGAATTTAGCAAGTAAAATGCCTCAGCGGTCCACTTAGTGCTATCTTGTGTGCATATGTTGCCCCCTTGTGGCCTCGTAGTGCACTGCAGAACTTGGATCATTATCAAAGAAGTATGACAAGAAAAAGCCTGAAACCCTTCTCAACTGCCTTACCAAATGCATGAAGAGATGATATATACATAGGGAATTAAGAAGCCCTCCACTTCCAGACCACTCGCTTTTTCAAATATTTACAGGTTTGGCACTTTATAAGCACATTACAGCACATTATCTCAAGCCTCTCCCAACTGAATAAATTTTAAAAGATGTTGAACACAACAGAGACATTTTGTCCTCAACATAAAACAGAGCACTGACTCTCTAAGAATAACCATTAAATATTAAAAGCAAATGGGAGAAAGATCTGGGCTTTCCTTTTGAACACAGTGAGAGGGATTCCCAGTGTGAGGGAGCATAAACCTCTTATAAAACAGTCATTACAAGCTTTTGCAGTTCAGTATATCTGGCAGAACATCTCTGAAGGAGACCGTCAGATCTGAGACCCCCTGTTCACTGAGATTAGCCTTTTCAGACAACAGTCAATATTTGATCTGCCAATAGAAACAGTGGTTTCACTGTTTCGGTTGGGGGGGGGTGTAAATCAAAATCAGTCAAGAAAACCACATCTCAGACAAATTCTGGTCAGAAATGTGGATTATACATCATCTTTGGGCAGTAATGTATTTCATTAGTTTTTATTATACTGGTATTCATATCTGTATATTTTGACTGAATTTGTGTAAATCCTAGACTCCTTATATCACAATATCTACATTTATTTGTTGGAATTTTCTTATTGAGCTCCTTATTGGATTATTTTTACATTTCAGTTTATTCAACTTCACTTTTTCCTATTTTACTGAGCTCATTCTATGGTGCCATTTTCTTTTGTGATATTGTATCCACGGGTTTCTGGAAGAGCATACGTAGGCTGCCATGACAGACTGCTACTTCCGCTGTACGGTTTTATACTTCCGGTTACCCAAAGTTACAGCCAGAGTTAATGACAAAATTCGGTTACTTTGTGCTGTAACCAGTGGCGGTTTCTGATATGGGCGACATGGGCAGCCGCCCAGGGCGGCATTTCATCTAGGGCGGCATGACCGCCCCCCTCCCCCCAACGCATTGCGATCGCCGCAGCAACGCCTACCGCACTACTCCACTTGTGGGATAATGGGCGCCCTCTATTTGCTGTGTATTGCATGTAGCTTTCTGCCATGTCAGACAGGTTGTAACAGAAGAAAAAGGGCAGGCGGGGGATTCTCTCTCTGTCTCGCTGTCACTGCTTCACTCGATCGTCACACACACAGCGCTGCCCCGCCCCCTTCTCCTCTCAGCCTGGGGTGCGAGTCGAGTGAAGCAGTGATGGCGTGAGAGTGAGACTGTCAGCCGGGTTCATTCATTCATGCCTGTACAGTTTGGGCCTGGTTACAGCCAACAGTAACCGCTGAATTATAAATAAAGGCGACTTTTGCTGGCAGTCTCTTGCCAAACCTTTTATCCTCACGGACACTGCCATATCAAGATTAACGCGAAGTGTATGTCCTAATATTGAAAAGTTTTGCGAGATCTCGCAAAAGTAACTCAGGATCTCGCAAAACTTTTGCGAGATATGCAAAACTGACTCTTTTTTTTTTTTTTTCCTCCCATGTTCCACAGAATGAATCTGTGCGTCTAATAAAATTAGATGCACACAACTGATAGAACACAAAGCCCATTTCATTTATAATACTGTAAATATGGTCATTAAATCACAGTATTTGTGTGAACCCGAATCCTGATAAAAAAAATAACACAAATACGAATCTAGACAGTTTGGACAAATGTTGGTGGATGGCGCAGTGTTGCCAGATTGGGCAGCTTGTGAACACATTGGGGTGGAATATTATATAGATATTTCTATATAATTATAAAATTATATAGATATATAATTTTACAATAAAAACTTCCTAAAAACCTACCAAATATGGTGAAAAGCAGCCAAAATTTTAACAAGTTACCCAAAGCTTGTATATTTAAATATATATCACACCTGGTGCTATTAACATGAGTTTCAGTGGAGGTTTTGTTGTGTTGGGCTGGCAACTGTCAGTCAGATCTGACAACCCTGGGGATGGGCGGTGGTGGTGGCGAATTGTGGCAGATGGAAGGGAAAAGGTCAAAGCCATCAGGTGCACAGTTTAGGAAAAAGAGAAAAGAAGAAGAGGAGATGCTCGCCCAGGGCGCCAAACAGGCTAGGACCGCCACTGGCTGTAACAGGCGGCTTTATTAGTTGGAACAGTTCGGATTCAACTTGTGTTGTTGTCGGTTGTCACTACATCAGTCTGTACATTTTTTCAAATTATTTTATTCTGTAAATTTGTTCTTTTTCCCCCAAATTATACTACCCAGTTGCACATCCTATTACTGTATTTTTTCCTTATTTTTTAAGTTTTCCTTTAATGTACAGCCTCTTATTTTTTTTACGTTATTTTTTTTATAGTGTGACACTGCAGCATACAGCCTACACAAAGCTTAAACAATGCGTGCCTTCATGTAAACACGTAGCAGTTAGCAAGATGACAGCTACATGTCTCCCCGATCACAGCCTTCGGCCAGTCCAGTGTTTCTGTTTCATGATCTGAACACTCTGATATCCAGATCAGTGATATACCTTCCACAGAATAGCTGCCGCATCACTACATGATTTCCCTAATCAGCCATACAGGAACAGCTGACTGTCTCCACCGCTCCACTTTCCCTTAGCATGACCCATGCTAAGCGCTTAGCTTGGCCGATGCTCTGGCTCAGCTCTACAGCTGCTTTAAGGAAAACAACGTTGCGTTGTTTGTTAAGCATTACTTTATTGATTTTATTGCTTTGAAGGTAATCTGGTGCTCTTATAATTATGTGATTCCCCACCATCAACACCTTCGGAAAAAACAAGGTAACTGATAATATGATGTAGCTGACTTCGGGCCATAATTTCATGTCATTGGCACAAGTGACGGATGAGGCACTGTTACCTCGCTGCTTTTTAAAACATCCTTGCGATGTCTCCACCTCCGATGTGGTACCATTTAGGCCAGGTAAAAGAAACTGCTGTATCAAAATGTTTAAATGAACGGCAAGTGTGTAAACCCGCAACTGTAAACAGCGCAAACGGAAGTAAACTACTGGGTTCCGCTATGAATTATGGGTAATGGCGCGAAGTCAGGAATACTGTGGATACTTTAAAAAAGAAGTTGCTTTTCATGTTTTGGCTACTCTAACAGTAAATTCCCAACTTTTGGGATAAATACAAGTCTATCGCATCTTAAATGGCTCTATGTTGGCGCCAAAAAAAACTCCATTTATTTACAAGACTAAACCCAGCAGTGAGCTGAAAGAGTAAAAACAGGAATTAGCTTAAGCGATAAATGCTGTGGTTATCCCTACCCAAAATACAAATAAATAAAAGACACAAATGTCATGTGACATTTGCTGTGTTTTTACTACCTTTAGCAAGACATTTTTATTTATTTCTATTACTTTACCTGATTTTTTTGTGCATTTGCTCTACTTTTTTCAACAATTAAAAAAAGAAACTAACTGCTCATCTTCAATATCCAAACATTTGAGATTTTTCTTCACAAACATTATATTCAGCATTTTACTCATTTTCTATATCCCCCTGGGTTTCAGAAGATGAGCGAGGACGCTGTCTCTGCTCTGAGACTAACCATCTGTTAGTGCTTTGGGACTCCCAAAGTCTCCAATAACACTGGAAAAAGTCACTAGATTTGTCTCTAGTTGCTTTTTTGAAAAGAAACAGAAAAAAAGTTGCTAGAGGCATCTGAAAAGTCAGTAAGTTGGCAACACTGCAGAAATCTACACACCCTAAAGTGCTTTTACACACTTTACAGATAGGAGTATTTGTTTCACAGATTGGTAAAGTCCTACATTTTCAGAAATTTCCACATCAGACATCCACATAACACCACACTCCCACACACCTCCCTACACTCTGTGAAAGGTCACTCTCACACATTCCCTGTACAACCAAAATCCACAAAATCTCTTAGACAAACTCTTGACACTCATGCCTCTGATCACACCCATGTCTACATTATGCAGCGATTGAGTCAGTGAGAAGAAAATTAAGTCAGATCGTGTTAATGTTTCATCTGGAAGTCAGAAAGTGAATTAACAGCACAACTGAGAAATGGGCTTGGCAGCATGCACAGAACAGCTATGAAGATAAATCTGAATTTAAAAAAAAAAAAAAAAAAAAACTTTTACCACCATGAAGAAAACTCAGGGGGCAAAAAATTAAACGCCTTAAGTGTATTTTTGATTTAATTCCTGGCTCCATTAACCCAGAGCTAAACACTACACAGAGCAACATGTAAAACATTCCCTTGGATTTACAATGCCTTTGAACTCCCTAATCTTCTCATATTTTAACAGTTTCTTTTAATATGCATGTGTATCTATATCTTATGCTCAGTAAAGAGCTTTTGGTGTTTATGGTGTTCCTTTTTACATTTTTAAGTATTGTTATGTTTTACAAATATTCACAAGGGGTCTGTGATCTTGTGCCTCTGTACTGCAGCATCACAAATAATTTCCTATCAGGGCCAGTAGAGTTTACTTAAACTAAGGTACTGAGTACTATTGCTATGTAAGTGCCACACATGACAACTCATTTCATAAACAAAGAAAAGCAGCAAAACCTCACAACTGGGAAGCTGAAACAGTAATTTTTGCATATTAATGCATTAAGTACTACAGTAGGCAAGAACAGAGAAGAATGGGAGTGGTCATATCTCAGTGATTTCAGGTGAAGTATTCAAACACAAAGCACCAGCTGGCTACCTTCTCCAAGTGATCTCCAAGAAGTCACCTTTAAAACGGGGGCAGTAAACTCAATATTCAATTTTACAAAATCAATTTTAGGTCAATTTTACAAAATCTTACAAAAGTAATGTTTTCAAATATGACACCAGTCATCACCAGTACCATGAACAGTTTTCTTGTACTCATTCCCACCTCCGCACACCCTCAATTCCAGTAAAGCACTCATCAAGAAGCCAAGTACCTGAATAAGAAGCTCTGAGCTGCGCTTATCTCTTCCGGTCAATTGACTGGAAGCGGGTTTAGCCAATTATCCACTCCCCAAATAGCCAGTACAACAGCAGCTGCTGACGAGTAAAAATCCATGCATAAGGTCCAAATTAGACCTGCACATACAGAGTTACACAGAGGCTTGGTAGGAGCTATACCTGTTAACACTGGTAAGCTTGATGTACTTCCAGGAAAAAGCCACTTGTCAGGAACAAGATTTTCAAGCTTTAAAAAGGTACAACGTGCAACTGTTTAAAAACCATATTCAAACTTGGGTTTAATTCATGTGTAGGGAAACTAATTAAGCCCTAAACTAAAATATTTTTCAATGAGGATTTGATTTAAATCTAAATCTAGTCCTAGAGGAAAACAAATTATCAAATTAATCCAGAGTTTCTAACAGAAACATTAAGCGCAGTGGCTGGTGGGAATAGGTTATTAAGTGCAGGCTACAACATCATCTACAGAAAAGTTGGGACACTGTGTAAAGTATAGTAAAAACAGAATGTTTTGATTTGCGAATCTCAAATTTATATTTATTATTTATTCACAACAGAACATAGAACACATCAAATGTTTAAACTGAGAAAATGTACCATTTTAAGTTAACTTTGAATTTGATGGCAACAACACATCTCAAAAGTAAGGACAGGGCCATGTTTACCATTGTGTAGCATCCCATCTATTTTAATAAGTCTGTAAAGGGCTGGGAACTGAGGAGAGCAGCTGCTGGACCTTTGGGAGAGGAATGTTGTCCCGTTGTCTGATAAAGGATTCCAGCTGCTCAACAGTCCTGGGTTTTTGTCATGCCTTTCATTTCATGATGCCCTAAATCAGTTTCAGTTGGTTAAAGGTCTTTAGAGATGTGATGCTGCCATAAAAATTAAACTAAGCTAATATTTTTCATGAAACAGTAAAATGTCTATGTATGTTCTGAATAAAATATTGGTTTATAAGATTTGCAAATCACTGCATTCTGTTTTTATTTACATTTTACACTGCATCTCAACTTTTATTGGAATTGTGTTTGTATATCCACTAAGTTGCAGTTATTTTTGTCTACAGAATTCAAATTTTAGTGGTACCTAGGCCTGACTGGGGGTCAAAGAGACATTATGTAGTGTTTTGCAACTGCAATTTATACATCAATAGTTTCCAGTGAAAATCAAGCAATATGTTTGTAATGCCCAGGCCTATTCTGCACAACTGGATGCCTTTCAAAAACCACAGGGGGCTACAACCATCTTTTCACATCTTTTACCAAAAAATAAATGTAAAAAAATCCATGACAGTAACAACCCAGCGTGTGCTCATTCTAGCATAAGTTTAAGAAAAAGTGCTGCCCAGAGATTTTTTTTCATAAAGATTCGGTCCTCTTATTAAAAGGATAAAGATGAGGCAGGACAGGACATGGGACAGTAAACACAACAGCAGCTAAAGGCTCCTGGTGAGTGACACCCTCTAGGATGGCCAGGAGATGAGCTCACCTGTGCTCTCATACACACCACTTAGAATGACTCTTTGACATCATGTAACACAGGGATAGAGCTGGGTAATAAATCAAATGTTATTTTTAATTACAATTGTAGTTTCCAGCAATTGTAAAAACAAAGCAAGCATCCTTTTATAGAGAGACAAAAGCTGTAGCTGTAAACTATAGTTATAAAACTGAACACAAACTGCACCACCTTCCACTGAACCATTTTCTCCACATTGCACCTTTAAAAACAAATCCAGAGTTGAAGCGCCTAACAATTAGTACCCATTTTCCAACTCTATATAAATCTTGTTTTCATTACCAAGATCTGCAACAGCATTTTAAGACATTCTTCCTTTCCATTATAAAATGCAGCTATTAAAAGCATCCATCCACCCATAGCCGGTGCCTATCCCAGTTGTCACTGTACACCCAGGACAGGACGGGTCACCAGTCCATCACAGGCATTGAAAACATTTATTTCTGCCATCACCATGTGCCACAGATGCAGTGAACCTATCATAATGCTGATACGAAAGTCCCAAGAATTCTTCTTGTTGTGCTTGTATTACAAAACTCTGTAGCCTTTAAACCATGCGTGCAATAACTGACGGTGTCATACGCAGGTCAGCCAACTGATGAATGGCCTCGTTGCTTTGCTGTGAAACAGCACACCAGCCCAGTGACCTACTGAAGCAACTTAAAGAGAGCAATAACCCAGACTGTGTTGAGCCCAGCACTGGCTGATGATCTACTATATCTGACGATAATTAATCGTGACGGACATTTTAATTACTGAGCATATATTTCAATAACTATGTGTGGAGTCTTTACACGTGCTATCAGTCACTTTCTTTACCAATACACAGTCCATGCAGCTGACATTAGTTACTATAATGTACTTTATACAACACCAGCAACAACGATAATCTAAAAAGTACAATTTCCCTCATTTTAACCTATTATCAGTGTGTTTTATGAAGAAAACCTCCACAAGTAGTACAGAAATTACACTGTGGGCTGCATCTGCTGCTAAAAATAGGATAACTTCATGTGAGATGATGGAGCAGATGGGCCATTTGATAGCAAGAAACCCACTTAAAAATAAATAAAAAAAATTGCAGAGCAGTGCAATGACCAAAAAAGAAAGCATGCTGCAGGTTTTAATTACTCACCCTCCCAGGAGACATTAGTAAGCAGTACACATGGGCTATACAGTATATCATCTACTCTCCATCTGCACAATTCTACATTTACTATACATCAAACAGTCCCTACAGTTTATCTATTATACATGATTGAAAAAGAACATACAGTGCTAATGCACCCCCGGAGCCCTGTGCGACTGAACCAAAGGACAATATAGCCATGCAGCCTTTTGTGTGCAGCTACTGTAGTGACTGGCCTATTCACAGCAACCGTATACAGATCCTTTTAGGGAAGGGGGGGTGAGGGGTCCCAGTCTTTATTTTACCTTTTGAGATGCTGCTCCAGCTCCCAGAACAAAAGCTTCATTGCCATCTCGTCATGGCCTTGCACTCGTATTCCCCGCACTTTCATGGAGGCGTTCGTCAGCAGGAACATATACACTCCAGAGTATCGCAGCGGCGGTGTGTCCCCGACCTTCTTTGTTTAGTGCTTTTAAAACACCACTCGTCCCTTATTAAAATCAGTGAGCAGATCTCATTCACGGGAAAAGATGCGGTCGTGGCTGCATAGTGAATAAAAGGCAGTGTGCCAGGTTACGACTGTACATGAGCTCCTTATTTTTTCCCTCGATGTCACTCATTTGTGTTTGAATGGCTGACTAGTGAGTGATTTACTGACTACAGCCAGTTACTGAGCCAGTGGTGACGTGTGATCATGTGATACTAGGAGTTACATAAACCATCACCACAGATTAGCATGTGGACCAACGATTTCCCAGCTCCTGTGGCCTCTATAGCCTGAGGTATACACACACACACACACACACACACACACACACACACACACACACACACACACACACACACACACACACACACACACACACACACAAAGAAAGAAAAAAAAACAGACTCAACATTACTAACTCCAGTCTATAGCATTTTTCTGTCTCAAAAACAAACAAACAAAAAAAAAAAAAGTGTCAGTCATTTAACCCCTTAGGGACAACTCAAATCAACAGGATTTTAGGTTCTCCCGTCAAAACTGTAAAAGCAGCCCCAACACTTGAACTGCTTACTTAGCTTGGCACTTCAAAGCAAATCATGATTACTCTTGCCCTTCTTGTGAGTGCATATGGCAGCCCGCTGTGTGACAGACAAGAGACCCTGTGCTTTAGGGTCTTATCTTGTCATATCTCATTGGAAGGCAGCCTTAAGATGGCTTAGTGCTTCCGCAGATGGAAAACACAACATGCACTCGCAGGGCCTCTACTGGCTTAGAGACAGCCCGCCAAGAGACTACAGGTAAAGGATGAGGACAATCGAGGGGATTTCACTTGTCCTAACAGACTCGACGTGCCAGGATGAATAAGTAGCACATGACTTCTGGATGGATCATGCCACAGTCTGCTTACAGCATTATAGTTTGGATAACCAGCCATATGCTTACAGACTAGTCTAGCCCTTTCCTATATTAGAGTTAATGATGTTTCATCTTACTGAAACAGCAGCCTAAAAATACTTGACAGTGTTCTCCACACAGACCGCCCATATAAATTATATCTGGCAACTGATTTTAGCCCCCCCAGTGTGCCAGAGTATTTGATTTACTTGCAGACATTCACCTGGCTTTTATTTTGAAAGTTCAGTTACCGCTATTCTTAAGCCCTTCCCAACTAGTGTTTTTCATATCAGCACTGCTGGGTTTTCATATATTTAATACTTATTTTGAACATCAGAAAAACTTAAATTCAGTCAAGTTACCAACCAAAAAAAAAAGTTCACCCATAGCTCTGAGGGGATGCTAAATGGGCGACATAGTTGTGGCTTCATTGCTTAATTTTATAGATATGACTAGTTTCAAAAGTTTAAATTTTTCAGCATGTAGTCATCATAACATCATCTAAAGTTTACTTTCTGGCTGAGTGCAGGCTCAACATGAATCTCAGTGGATGCTTTTCAGACTGAAATCCTTTGGGTGGAGGAGAAATTCAGTCACTCACGAAGCCACGGTACACTATGAGTGAATGTATGCCAACCATGAGCATACATGAACATGAAGAAATTATAAACTCAGAGCATCTCCAACCTTAGGATAACGTGTAGATTTTAGAAGCTAAAAACAAAGTTATTAATTTCTCCTTTGTTCTGCTGCTAAAAAGTGTGTGTGTGTGTGTGTGTGTATATGTATGTGTATATATATATATATATATATATATATATATATATATATATATATATATATATATATATATAAATATAAGAAAGTAACATAGTTTTGACTGACATGTTTATAATGTGTCATAACATGTTTTTGATGTTAATATTTTGAGTTTTATTATTTTTCTTTAATGCAAATGTCTCAATCCCTTCTAATCTGTATTGGCCCATCTCTAACACATAGATTGTTTCTGGCTTAATTCACATCTTTTAAACATGTCTTACAGGAAGATGTGTGGCAGCCAGTTCTGCTGTGTTTCACAGGGAAATGCAAACTGTAAATGTTGAAAAAAATAAATAAATAAAAAGGACCTAGCATGTCCCAGTGATGAGAAAAGAGGCCTATTGAATTGTTGAATTGTAAAAGGCTTTTGGCTGTGCTGTAGTTTAATAGTGGAAAGCACACACAGACTTTACCAGTAAGCCCTGGCAGTAGTTTTTACATAGTGACACCCTGACCATGGAGAATGACAGCGTGCTACTGAGTGAGTCAGAGAGGTGGGGAGAAATGATGAGTGATCATTTTGGCTTCCATACGTGAGAGAGGGATGCGCTATTCGAACATTTGGGCTGACAGCAGCAAGTCCTCTAAACTAAAAGTCACATACGAGGGAGAGGCAAAGGCAGAGGAGGAGGGAGAGAGTCAGACAGAGACGCAGGGACTGGAAAGGCCCAGATCCACCGCCTCTGCATTAGTACGGTCTCAATGAGTCATACATTGAGCGGAGACAGAGGCACAAAGAAATGCACATTTCAAATATAGATTAACCATGAGTGTATTCTGTTTGATAATATTCTGAATGACCTTTTCACTGAGCATTGTTAATTGAATTGTGAAATGTCACTTTTACTGCTATCTGCTTGTTTAGTATGGTAGCATTACACATGTATGGGTCCAAATACTCCTTCATATCCCAAACACAACCAACTGAAAGTTAAAAATGGTCTAAAACATCAACATCCAGAAATCCATGAAAAAGTATTTATGAGGTTCACCCATAGACGGTATAGAAGATTGATATAGATACTGTGAAACCACCCACTAGTTTGCTGCTTTTAAACCTCAAGTTGAGCGTTTTTGCTGCGATTATGAAAGAAATGGTGGGTCTGACTGTGAAACCATACCACTTCCGGCCCACAGGCCACATCCAGCCCGCCAGAGCTTTCCATCTGGCCCCCCGAATAGTACTGCCACAGATACTATACGCCAACTAATCATGTTGCAGCAAAACCTGTTAAATACCATCTCTGAATTATTAAAAGCTCCCAAACGCGATTTCCCACTGCCCATAAATTCAATTCAATTCAATTTTATTTATATAGCACCAAATCACAACAAACTGTCGCCTCAAGGCGCTTTGTATTGTGGGTAAAGACCCTACAATAATACAGAGAAAACCCAACAGTCAAAACAACCCCCTATGAGCAAGCACTTGGTGACAGTGGAAAGGAAAAACTCCCTTTTAACAGGAAGAAACCTCCAGCAGAACCAGGCTCAGGGAGGGGCAGTCATCTGCCGCGACCGGTTGGGCTGAGGGGAGAGAAAGACATGCTGTGGAAGAGAGCCAGAGATTAATATCAATTAATGATTAAATGCAGAGTGGAGTATAAACAAAGTAAATAAGGTGAATGAGAAACAGTGCATTATGTGAACCCCCCAGCAGACTAGGCCTATAGCAGCATAACTAAGGGATGGTTCAGGGTCACCTGATCCAGCCCTAACTATAAGCTTTATCATAAAGGAAAGTTTTAAGCCTAATCTTAAAAATAGAGAGGGTGTCTGTCTCCCGAATCCAAGCTGGAAGCTGGTTCCACAGAAGAGGCGCCTGAAAGCTGAAGGCTCTGCCTCCCATTCTACTCTTAAGTATCCTAGGAACCACAAGTAAGCCAGCAGTCTGAGAGCGAAGTGCTCTATTGGGGTGATATGGTACTATGAGGTCTTTGAGATAAGATGGTGCCTGATTATTCAAGACCTTGTATGTGAGGAGAAGAATTTTAAATTCTATTCTAGATTTAACAGGGAGCCAATGAAGAGAAGCCAATATGGGAGAAATCTGCTCTCTCTTTCTAGTCCCTGTCAGTACTCTAGCTGCAGCATTTTGGATCAGCTGAAGGCTTTTCAGGGAGCTTTTAGGACAGCCTGATAATAATGAATTACAATAGTCCACCCTAGAAGTAATAAATGCATGAATTAGCTTTTCAGCATCACTCAGAGAAAGGATGTTTCTAATTTTAGAAATATTGCGCAAATGCAAAAAAGCGGTCCTGCATATTTGTTTAATATGTGCATTGAAGGACATATCCTGGTCAAAAATGACTCCAAGATTTCTCACAGTGTTACTGGAGGCCAAAGTAATGCCATCCAGAGTAAGTATCTGGTTAGACACCATGTTTCTAAGATTTGTGGGGCCGAGAACAAGAATTTCAGTTTTATCTGAATTTAGAAGCAGGAAATTAGAGGTCATCCAGGCCTTAATATCTTTAAGACATTCCTGCAGTTTAACTAATTGATGTGTGTCATCTGGCTTCATTGATAGGTAAAGCTGAGTATCATCTGCATAACAATGAAAATTGATGCAGTGCTTTCTAATAATACTGCCTAAGGGAAGCATGTATAATGTAAATAAAATTGGTCCTAACCCTGTGGAACTCCATAATTAACCTTAGTGTGTGAAGAAGACTCCCCATTTACATGAACAAATTGGAGTCTATGAGATAAATATGATTCAAACCACTGCAGTGCAGTACCTTTAATACCTATAGCAAGCTCTAATCTCTGTAATAAAATGTTATGGTCAACAGTATCAAAAGCTGCACTGAGGTCCAACAGGACAAGAACAGAGATGAGTCCACTGTCAGAGGCTGTAAGAAGATCATTTGTAACCTTCACTAATGCTGTTTCTGTACTGTGATGGATTCTGAAACCTGACTGAAACTCTTCAAATAAACCGTTCCTCTGCAGATGATCAGTTAGCTGTTTTACAACTACTCTTTCAAGAATCTTTGAGAGAAAAGGAAGGTTGGAGATTGGCCTATAATTAGCTAAGACAGCTGGGTCAGTGATGGCTTTTTAAGTAGAGGTTTAATTACAGCCACCTTGAAGGTCTGTGGTACATAGCCAACTAATAAAGACTGATTGATCATTTTTAAGATTGAAGCATCAATAATTGGAAAGACTTCTTTGAACAGTCTAGTAGGAATGGGATCTAACAAACATGTTGCTGGTTTGGAGGAAGTAACTATTGAAGTTAACTCAGAAAGATCAACTGGAGCAAAAGAGTCTAAACAAATACCAGCAGTGCTGAAAGCAGCCGAACATGAAGAATAATCTTTGAGATGGTTATGAATAATTTTTTCTCTAATGTCTAAAATTTTATTTGTAAAGAAATCCATGAAGTCACTACTAGTTAAAGTGAAAGGAATACTCGGCTCTACAGAGCTCTGACTCTTTGTCAGCCTGGCTACAGTGCTGAAAAGAAACCTGGGGTTGTTCTTATTTTCTTCAATTAATGATGAGTAGTAAGATGTCCTAGCTTTACGGAGGGCTTTTTTATAGAGCAACAAACTCTTTTTCCAGGCTAAATGAGCATCTTCTAATTTAGTGAGACGCCATTCCCTCTCCAGCTTTCGGGTTATCGGCTTTAAGCTGTGCGTTTGTGAATTATACCACGGAGTCAGGCACTTCTGATTTGAAGCTTTCCTTTTCAGAGGAGCCACAGTATCCAAAGTTATACGCAGTGAGGCTGTAAAACTATTGACGAGATAATCGACCTCACTGGGAGCAGAGTTTAGGTAGCTGCTCTGCACTGTGTTGGCACATGGCACTGAAGAGCATAACAATGAAGGAATTAGATCCTTAAACTTAGTTACAGCACTTTCAGAAAGACTTCTACTGTAATAAAATTTGAGCTTCCATGTCCCTAGAACCAATCAGAATGCAAAATCGGACCATGTGACTTCAAGCATTTTCTAGCTGCACTGAGCAGCCGACTTTTGTTGATAATCAGATTGTAAACACAGCTGAAGATGAGTCCAGTGTTGTTTTGTGTAGAAAAAAAAAATGTTTGGCGATCAAACTTGTCTAACTAAAGGAAGTAAAAGTCGCAACAAGATTTCTGTCGGTGAACCTGCATAAAGATCATTACTGGATGCCAAGCCTACTACCCGGCCAGGGCGGGGCTCCTATCTCCTTTGCTGTGAGGGTCTGCTCGAGGTTTCAGGGGACACCCCTGAAACCTCCGTTTCTCGTTTGCGTTGTATTTTTTCAAGTTGCACTACAGCTCAAACAGTAAATATTTGCAGACAGGTTAGGGTCTTGCATATAAAACACAGGCATCCACAGCAATTGCAAGAAAAATTTTGGTGAAGTGCCCTCTTTGTGATTAATTTCATCTTGTGACAGCCAACACCTTCTGCAAGCACTCACCAGCCAACTGGGGAATACACCTTTCCTTAGTGACCAGAGGTTGCCAGGGGTGCCAACAGGTCTCTAAGACCTGTGTTTATATTAGGCCTCACTCACACATTAACACAGAGAAGATGTAGGATGGTGGTTAAATAATTTCTGCCTCCCTCCCTCACACACATGATCCCAGTTACATAAGCTGTGATGGTTTGTGAGCAGCAGGTTTGAATAATGTGGAGTGAAACCTGGCATTAAAAGGATTAGAAGACAAAGAAAACACCGTGCTCTCAGTTCAGACATCAGAGGACAGAGATGATGCTCACATCAGCAATCAAAGATGAGGAAAAAGGCTTTTAACTTCCGCTGTAGACATATCTACACTACGTTCTAACACTATGTGCCACCCCACGTTTCATCACTTGTAATTTATAAGTTGTGTGGAAGATCGAGATTATGTGAACAAAAAATGTATTTATTTTTGGCTTGTGAAATGATCCTATAAAGTGACTAATATCAGCTGACCTATCAGATATATTGGGGCCATTTACCACAAAAGAGCATGGTTTTTGTGGCAGTAACTGGAGGTGGGTGGCATGCACATATGTCTGCATGCCAAAGGAGGCACATCCATGCCTTCCAAACTAAATTAGTAAAGAATATAATTTCAGACAATAACTGAAAATGCAATAAACTGCTTTCCAGTCAATTATTCATCCTGTTCTCTGCAGCCTCAGTTTCAAGGAACGCCACAATAGCGGTCAGTCTTCCCTTGAGAAAATAAAAGCCAGGAAGGACTGAGGGTAGGTAGTTAGCAGCAACTAAACTTTAACAACAACAACAGTGCAGGGATTGTTCAGGGATGACAAAGAAAATCTAAAATGAGTGGCAAAACTGCTGGTATACGGTCAGACTCAGGAGTATTTTGGCAGTGATGGGATTTTTGTAATGTGTGCACCAGCGTAGTGTATTTTAAATTAAACAGTCAAGATGTGTTTGAAATGCAGACTTCAAGTCAAGTGATTTTGCAAACATTTTGCATTAATTGTTTGGGAATCACACACATTTTTATACATAGTCACCCATTTTCGGGTGTAAAGTAATTGAACAAACAATTCTGATTATAAGGATTCTTTGTAGTACTTGGATGACAATAGTCAAGGACTGCCTGAATCGCCAAATGCTGCGTTTCCTCCTTTGAGATGCTACTGCAGAACGTTCAGTTGCTGCTTCTGCTTAATTTGTCATGGGATAAAAGGAACAGGCTGAAATTCTACACATGAATGACAAACTGTAATAAACAGTGTTTGCATATATTTGTTAGAAATATTGGAATTTCTTTACCCCACTAAACAGCAGCATTGCTATTGTCATCCAAAATCCAGAATTGGTACTGAGGAAGACAGTCGTACTAATGTTAAAGTTGATAACAGAAAAACTATTAAGGTGGAAATTCTTTTCAGAAACATTTATGGTGTCCTCACTTTAAGTTCTCACAAACACCAAATAGACATTATGAAATAATGGTCACCAGTTCTTCATATCAAATTCTTTGGTGTCTGTTAAGGGAGGAAAAATTACTCACCCTGGTGTCTGGGTCAAAGCTTTACAACTCACACCTGCTACAGAGCCTCCACCTTAAAGCTAGCACAGTGTGTGTTTGTGTTGGCTGGTGGGAGGCTGTTATTCTCATACAGACACACAAGTCTGAGTCATTTGCACCTCTCATGCCCTGCTCTATATCTCAACAAATTTCCCTCTATATTCAGCAGGTATCTCAGCCAATTTAAGCAAAGCAGTGGGCAGAAGCAGCAGTATTAAAATTCTTCTTGGCCAGCAGCATCAGCATAGTCATATTTTTCTATTTTGGACCAGATGATCTGCATTAAGCAATGTGTCTGTGTAGATTCTCAGTTATCCAGGTCATAGTAGTCTCTGGAGCTTGAAAAAGGCAGAAGGGAAGCATAAGGAACACACACACATTAAGAAAGCCCTCAAAACATGCGGTTACCCCAACTGGGCCTTCATCAAATCAGCTAAGATGCACAGGAATGAAGGCCAAACACAAACTACAGAGAATGGGAAGGACAAGAGGAACAACATTGTCATCCCATATGTGTCAGGCTTGTCAGAGAAACTCAGAAGAATTTTCTCCAAGCATGACATCTCAGTATACTTCAAACCAAGTCACACCCTAAGACAAAAACTGGTTCATCCCAAGGACAAACCCGCCAAACACAAGATCAGCGATGTAGTGTATGCTGTTCAGTGCAGTGAAGAGTGCTCGGACCTCTACATTGGTGAAACCAAACAGCCTCTTCACAAACGAATGGCACAACATAGAAGAGCCACTTCGACAGGACAAGATTCAGCAGTACATCTGCATCTGAAGGAAAAAGGGCACTCTTTTGAGGATGCCAATGTTCACATTTTGGACAGGGAAAACAGATGGTTTGAAAGAGGAGTGAAAGAAGCCATCTATGTCCACTGTGAACAACCATCATTGAACAGAGGAGGTGGATTACGTCACCAACTTTCCCCCGCTTACAGTGCTGTCCTGAGCTCCCTTCCCAGACGTCTCAACCCCCATTCACACCTTTGTTCCAGTGACCTCAATAGGCCACAGGAAACAATGGAGCGGAGTCCTAAGTTGGTTTCAACTGAAACCACTGATTAAATATGACCCACGCCCCCTTCACACCTGGGCACATGTGTTCAAGCACATGATCAATAGAGGGTCATAACCACCTCCAGGGGACTACGCCCACAGGGGTTTAAATACCTGGGTCTCTCCACCATTTGGTTGAGAACTGAAGAAGCCTTTCGGATGAGAGGTGAAACGTCTTCAAGAAACAAAAAGAAGTCCAGTCGCCTTTTTCAAGCTCCAGAGACTGCATTAAGCAATGGTCTCTCATTGGGATGGGCAATAGTCTATTTAATAGTTTATGTGGCTCTTTCTTCTCTTACCAGCACCCAGTAGGATGCAACAGAATGCATCTAAAAATTGTTTGGCAGCCACCTTTAAACAAACAAACAAAAAAAAAACAAAAAAAAAACAGATGAAACCATGCTACTAAAAGGGAAGTTCTGTACTGTCTGCCACAATTTCTGAGTGGTATAGCCCCCCCACCCCCCCTTTACACATAAACTCCAACAATTTCAAGAAAATCAGGTCACGATATTTCCCAGTTATTTCACATGGAGCATATGGCAGTCAATAGTGCACTTATGTTTAATGTTTATGCTAGTGCAGATATGTTTGCTGTACTAGAAATACTGAATGCAGGGAACATCCTCATTAGCGCATTCATGAGGCCGCACATATGGTGGCTGCTCTAATTACGTTAAATTTATGCTCTGCATTGTCACCCCTGCGAAGACCTATCTACTTTTGTAACCTGATGTGGCCAAGTTGGAGACAAGAGTGTACAAATAGGTTAGTCTTTACCAGCACTTCAGTGAGCACCTCCATGTTCACTTTGTTTGGTGTTTTCACTTTTTTTGTTCCTACACCAGCCCTGATGTGAAGGATCTCTTCTGAGCTGTGACAGCTCTTATTTAAGGAGAAGACTGCACCAAGTCCAGTGTGACTCAAACACCAGCAGAAATGATTATGGGTCTCTGATGACATCACAGTTGGCAAGCGCAACAAACAAACCATATATGACCATATAAACAAAGCTTCACCTCTTGGCAATACCAACTATGATGACCAGGCTACACAATCTGAGAATTACAAGAATAAAAACAACAGCAGAACTACAAACCAAAAGCTAGCTAAACAAACTAAACCAAGCAATCAAAAAGAAACAGAACCTAAAAAAAAAAAAAAAAAAAAAACTAGGATGTGGCAGGTTGAAGTCTGACTACACTGTACATTTCTGTTCTCACGCCCACCTGTCAGGTAAAGCGTAATGTATTGTACTATGTTGAATCCTCAATGGGTGGCACTGCTGCTTGCACTGCTCTGTCATCACAAGTGGACTTGGAGCTAATAAATGTTAATCACAGTTAATTGCACTGAAACACAGGAAGGAGGGGAGAATTTCAGATCCAATTATGAGTCTATACATCGATGCAAAAAACTCCACGTCTATACTGGCAGAATATTATATATTTCAATAACATAATGAGCAAGCTAGGTACAATTATAGCCAGTTACAAATACTTTCCAGAGGTATGATCACTGTGTTCATCAAGATACTGTGTTTACACTGCATATTACCACCAAACACATCCATCACAGCTATGAGGTCTCTGTCATTGCAATGTGGGACATTTCAGGCAAGGTGCATGTCATGCTACACCAGAGGCTATGGCAAACTGTATAGACCTACACCACAGATTGAATGCAGTCTGTAAGAAAATGGATGGATGGAAGGACTATAAATCAAGCACAAGTCCTTGAAAAGGTCAGGGCTTTTCCTAAACACTTCCTTTAGATTACACTGTTTTGCTTTCTTCTCCACTGGTGCATTTCTCCCATCCCCCCTGCTGCTACCTAGCTAACTAAAATGAGCCGTGGCTACACAATTATAGAAACTCAGGAAACCGCAGAATTGATCGGTCATAGATCACAGAGGAAACTAGGAACTAGAATCAATACTGCTTTGGTTTGGTCTTTCCAAATCTCTTCAGCATATTCGCAAGAAATACCTACCAACAAATACACAATCATACAAAAATGTGTCTTTTTTTCAAGTTAATTTCAAAGTGTTTTGTAATGGGGGGGGGGGGGGGGGGGGGGGTGTTACTGTTCTGATTTCTTTGCCTTTTCATCAGCTGGTAGAAGAAGAGCATCAGATCAATAACTGGAAATATTAAGCTCCAATCCCTGACCTAGTTTCCCGTTTGTACTCATGTAAGATTACAAGTGAAGACAAGAGGACAGAACGCTGAGAGGATCAGCCAACGATAGCACCCCCGTCACCACACCTAAACCTCTGACGACACCACAGCTTTCATAAGTGCAGCTTAGTGACAAAGCAAACAACAAACTTGTTTCCTGCAGGTTCCATCATGCCACTTTCACTGAGATCTATCTATCTAGGTATTGTTGCTTTTATATCCAGCTTCCCATCTAAAACTAGATGAAACTAGGAGACACTGCCATATACTGTTTGGTACATATGCCGTTTGTACCTTGTCAACATGAAAATGATGTGAATGAGTGTGGACAGCGGTATCACTGCCAAAATAGCAAATGAAAAGAAGATTTATAAAATGCTGTCTGGGTTTACCAAACAGCAAAAACAAACAAGACACCTGCAGCAAAGTGGAAATAATAGCTAAAGCCCAACACAACCTCACATCCTTAACTGTAAGCTGAAAGAACAACAGTAATCCACAATGCCATCTTGTGGTGACAGTCAAGATGCAATTCAACATTCAACATGCAACTCCTTTGGAAAACTGACCCTACGAGAGCAGGGTTTTGTCATTTCTCTGAATTTGTGCCTCCTCCATCCTTCTGCCTGTGACCTGCAAATGAATATCACTACACCATGTTTAAGGCTGTCTCATTTCCTATAATGCATCTGGAGGAGAGAGGATGTGGGCACAGCTGGCATAAACAAACCATTGCAGGAGGATAACTCTTGAAACAACTAGTTCAATTTTCTGCCCTTCATTGTGTATTTTTAATTTTTTTTTAAATCTCATCACTTTGCTCCAAGTGAATTTAATTAAAAGTAGCCTTCAATGTCACAAGTGCCATTATCTGAGATAAAAAAAATACAGCAGTAGTAGTTTGTGACATTTTTAGTAAAATCAGTAGTCAATATAGAAACCCTCACACTGCCCTCTTATTAGACTTTGATCTTAGTGAGTTGATGGTAGAAATTTCTTTTCAATTATACCAAGAGGCACACAAGTGACAGTGACAATGTACCCTATTCCTGAAGTTCCCAGCCTTTCAAGCTATGACATTGCATTTCCCTAAAACAGTTACAAAAGTATAAAAAGGTATATAGGCCTTTTTTTTTTTTTTAACTTGAGTTTTCTTGACACTGGGCCCCACAAAAGGAAAGAACTTCTCTTTGCGTCACCATTTCATCCTGTTATAGGAATATAAATATTAAATAAAATACACAAATAATTGCCAACTGTCACAGACCAGCAATGTGAAGCAGGTATGACTTCACCTCAGGTTTCATTTGACTGACTGCAAAATCATACACTGCTATAACCACAATAACGCTGCCTGTTTGAGGACGACTAAGAGGTATTATCTGGTAAACACTGCCACCTGCTGGTATATTACTGCAGCCAAACTTACTTCATATTCAGCAGATGCCACACATTCATTATTTGTTGTGAATTGCTCCTCATAGAAATAATTAAAGTTTGACATCTCATAAAACTGACAAGTGAGCTGAAGTTCACTGTTCTTTAAAATAAAAGATTTATCTATGATATCAGGCAAAAGGCTTTATTAAACTAGGTCAGTTTCCTTGACACTGCAGAGAAGTAAAATGCATGGGAAACTAACTCATTAAAGTAAAACAATTCAAAATTAGTTATTTTTCTCTTTATAAATTATTTAACCTAGTCACATGATGTTGATTAACTGGTTTAAACTGAACCCTGAGAGGTAATTTCCCACACAAGACTAAAAATAAATTCTCAGATTATATTATGTGCCATATTAGAAACACTAATATGGCACGTAGCCATGCAGTGTTTAATATATGTATGACTCATTTTGCTTTGAAGTAGCCTCTGCTTGCATCTGTGAGCTTAAACTAGGGGGCAGATAACTGCTGAAATTAGCTTTTCAGTACAGTCTACAGGTCCTATTAAGCCCTGTATAATGTGCTCAGGTACTCGCTGCCACTGTGAGAAAAGTACATTGCACTCTTTTCACAGTCAATCCCTCTTTTCATCACCACATAAACAACCTCATCACACCTTAAAGCATTAAAGCAACCATGCAGCAAAGGTGTGCATATCTCACATTTCACCACTCATTGTCCTCAGTGACAGTGTTTTTCCTGCATATTAAAAATAAATAAATAATTTGGTGCCCACCAAAAGGGTTTCCATCAAAGAAAATTCATCAGGGCTTATTTTTAATAGGTTTTTTTGATAAGAGGAATTAAAATAGATGTTTGCTTATCAAATGGCCAAAAACAACAGGAACATGCATGACTTCTTAAAAAATAGGCAGCAAAGTAACAGGCTCTTTGCCTTAACTATAAGAAAGGCCAGTTTGGAGCTAGGAAAAATCTGAAGTGCTGCTAAATCTGATATTACAGCATCTCTTGTCTCTCCCTTCCAGCAGAGTTGATTTAAGGTAAACTCTTGAAAAAGACCAACACTGCTTATGATATTCCTCTATGGCTGGTCCTTGTATATTTTAAGGCGTACTGATATATTTAAAAATCATCTATAGGACAATCTAGTTTTATTGATATAGTTTGATGCTGCATTAAATAAAGCCTTTCTTCATTAAAGCTGTGCTTACTTGCCCTCTGTATGTCAAGCTTGCTCACAATTAGTGTAGCAGCAAAAGTGGCATGGATAAAAGCAATGGCATATCTGCAGTGAGCAACAGAAATCTATAAAACTGCTCTGTAAAAAGTGCTGTTAAAGATGCATTAACATAAAAAAAAAAAAATTTAATGAATGAGGATAAAAAATAATCATAAAAAAGTAAATGGCCTAAGAAACTCAAAAAACAACCATTCCTGGACCAAGGAGATTAAAGAGGAAATTTCTTACTGTAACTTGGGGAAAAGTGAATCACAGTTTGGAAAGCAGGCATTTAAACTGGCCAACCAACTAAAACAACCACTCTTTGCTCAAAAACTGGCCATCCTGCACGTGTCAAGAAAAAAAAAGTGTGTGTTTTACAGAATATGAATTTATAGCTCTGTTGCACTGATTTTTCCTCTCAGCAGGACAGCTAGCATGCCTGAGAAGGAGCACTGAGCACTAGAAGCAGCATTCAGACCATCCTGTGATACTCGTATTCTGCGTCAAATATGGTGTTCCTGGCATTTGTTGGCAGTTCACAGCTTGTCAACCAGCAGGGGGGAGTACAGCACTGTTTACAGAGCTGAAAACTGCACACACAGACAGTATAGTCAAAGTGACAGTGCCAATAGCAGTCAAAAGTAATTTATGTTAAGCAAAGAGCAAGAACAGTGAAACTGAATTCTAAAGACATCTGAAGTAAAGAGAAAATTCAAAAACTTTTGGTTTTGTTAATAAGTGTGCATCCAACTGTATGTCAACACAGACACACAAGTAAAGAGTATTACATATAGATATTTGCCGATATCAAAATATATCCACTATTATACGGGAAACAATTCAGTACAGACAGTGAAGGACAGGACAGAGGCAGAAGTGTCTCTGTGCTTTACTCATGCTAATAAGAGAAGCAGCTGGCAGGACTATTGAGGGAAAAGATCTTTGGTAGGGGGGAATTTAACCCCCTCCCTCCAGCAGCCTTCCTCATTCAGCCAAAGAGCATAGAGAAGGGGATTAGCTCACACAAAGCAAGAGTGAATGAATATTGAAGCCTATGGGAAAGCACAGTGACTGACTGAAACTCTCACATCATCACAGCCAAGCAGACAAACTATCTCACTTCATTAGAATGAAATAACCTAGCAACTGTTTAGCTTTGTTATTTATAGCTAAACCTTTTTGTTTTAACTTAGCAGAGGCAGGGTAGTTTTGTTTTGGGTTTGTTGTTGTTTTTTGTTTTCTACCCATTTCTAATCAATGGGATTGTTAAAACATTCCTCTGCTGCCATCCATCCTTTTCTAACTTGTGTTAAGTGTGTGAAACCAAGTCTTTAAAGCAATCTGAAGCCTGAGTTCTTGCCTCACAGGAAATTTATGTACATACACTGACACTTTGAAACTTTGAATATGTTTAATATGAGCACCCCACCACTGTAACACTTAATGACAGCAAACATGGAAATGCACAACAGGTCTATTTTAAGCAGCAAAGCTTGGTTTCAAGCCTCCAAATGTTAACTGATTTTCTTGTAACAGCAAACTTAATATCTTTCATTGTTCTATCATGATGATAATTAATCATGTTCCTGCTACTAATACAGTAGTTATTAAAACCAGAAAATGTTGACAAAACATTCAAAAACAGTCTAATGGACAAGGTTAAACATTGGCCACACAAATATTGCATGAAGGTGTTTCCCAAGGATTCTGGCATATTGCTGTTAGTTTACTCTGACATAGCTGAAATAAAACCACTCATTTTTTACATCAAAGTATTGCAGAATCCTGCTACTTCCTACACCTGTGTTTCATCTTGCTCGTATGTATCACAGAGGAGAGATGGGCACTGTTGTCTGCCAAGGCTGCAGCCCTAGAGAGTGGCAGATAGCCTCATCTTCAAATCAACGTGTAACTACCATTACACACATATAAAACGTTTAGCTTAAGCAAATTATTAAAACTCTCCTTTTCTTCTTTTTAGTCCAATGATTTACTCAAACAAATGAGAACTCTCGAAGTCTTCTCAAACTAACCACTCTCACAAATGTCTTCCTCTCACACCTTATACGTTTAGACGCTTAAAACTCCAACACTCATTTTTCAAGGATGCTTAGTCTTTCCTTTACACCAAATGAAGAACAGAATATATGTATAGAATGACTCTGGAGCCATTGGACCAGTGTTAATTTTGTTGACGAAATAATTTTGTCAGTTTTCGTCAACAACCTTGTTTTTCATGATGAAAACAAGACGATAACTAAATAAAAACTACCTAAAAGGATAAAAACTATAACGAAAGTAATTAACACTTTCGTCAACAAATGAAAACGAGACAAATGCTTGGCGGGGACGACATCCAATCAGAACTGATTTAATTTTGTGACAGGGCGGGACACTTCTCCAATCAAATGCACTGTTGCACAAATTTGCTGTAAACCCAGGAAGACCAAACTAACCTGTGATTTGTCTTTACTCCCGATAGAACTAAGTTATGTAAACAATGTCAGCAGCGAGAAAGAAGAGCCGATGTATGGACATATTTGTCCTTTGACGCTGTGACAAAAAACGGTGTGTAAACCATGTGGGACGACATCCGACACCCAGATCTCCATGCAAAGGTAAGCATTTTAAGATCATGCAGGGTAAAGTGTTTCCCAGTTTAGCGTTTGTGTTTAGAGAAAATCACCACATCGCTGTGGATTAGCCTTTCCTAACCTTTCAGAGTGTGTCCTGCTGTAAATTGCTCGTATTATCTCAGTAAGGTGGTGTTAATGATCAGGTGTGTGGGAATCAGGTGAAACGCTAATGTTATTATTAATAATATTATTCCATAACTTTTGATAAATGTTTAATTTGTGTGTGTATAATGACTAATTCAAGGGAACTGAAGAACATGTACATTTTACACCCTTTATATTTTAGTCGACTGAATCGACTGTAGATTTAGTCGACTATATTCTTACAATAATTCGTCGACTAAAACTAAAATTATTCAGATGACTAATTTAGTTTTAGTAATAATTTACATTTTCGTCAAAAGGCTATGACTAAAACTAAATCAGAATTTGCTGTCAAAATTAAGATATATAAATAACAACGAATAACCAAATAATATTGTTGGTGCTGACTACCATGTGCTACAACTTTTAAATAACCATCAGCTGGTCACATTCCTGATGATAATCAAGCAATAAATGCATTGATTACCATGCATACTTTTCTCCACCTGCAGACAAACTTGTCTTTTCTTTAGACAGGATAGGTGGACCATTAGATGCCTTAAGGGAACTGTTTGTTGTGATTTGGCACTATATAAATAAACAAATATCCATCATCCATTAGATGGGCCATGGCATTTCAAAATGAAATACCAATTACATCCGATCTCATGAGTAACAGCATAATTGTTCCTTTGTGTTTAGACTCCTTCACCACCTCAATATACTTCTATTTCAAGATTAATTTGACAAAAATGAGAAAACACAGTTACACAATAATTTGATAGCATCATTGCTATTATTTGTTTTTGTATTTTTTTTTCATATTTTCTGAAGACACTGTGATAAGACTGTTATTGTGAAAATGAAACTATGATATTGTGACAGCCCTAACAGAGTGCACATTTTCATGTACTTCATAGGATCCAGCAACACCATGAAACTATCAATGGAAAAAAACAAAAAACAAAAAAAAACTTACAACTCAGTTACAATGCCTGTGTTATCCTGAGATGACCTTTGTTAGATGTGCTGTCGGGCTGAGAGACAGCAGATACATGACAGAGAAGCAGAACAAACACTATGAAACACATGGAGTACAAAGAGGCAGCAATCCTTATGCCTACAGCAAAGTCATGGACTGCAGTTTTTTTTTCCACTACGTGTGTGTTTTAAATTCCTGCAGTTGACTGGACAGTGCTCTGGCCACAGGAATGCCGGCCATGATTCAGCACATTGACTGCATTTTTTTTTTTTTTTTGGGGGGGGGGGGGGGGGTGACAGTGGCAGCCCACTAAAGCCTAAAAATAAAAATGCGTGACTGAAGATGAAATCAGCAGCATTTTTCAGATAACACATACATGAGACAAATATGTCACACATGCTGCTTGTAACAGAAGATTTTAGTGTTTAGTATGTAATTAACCCCTTTTTTTTTTTTTTTTTTTTTTTTTTAAAGTCCAATAAACTTTAGACAGTAACAATGCCACGTAAACATCGATTATATACATATAACAATTATTTTGTTTCACAGTCATGCTCTGGTTTTATCCCTTAGCAGAACCCTTACCTTCCCACCAGGCTGTGGCTAGTTTAGCTCAGTTCATATTTATTTATTCAATTAAATTATAATTAAAGTACAAAGAATTCAACCCTGAAAGAAACAAAAAAAATCTCAAATCATAAAACAAATGTATTTTTTTAATGTATTTTTTCCAAGTATATCCATAAATATATTAAATATTAGTGATATCAACAGTCAGCAAAAAATAATTTTCCCTTTTTTTCTTTTTTGGGAGGGTTCAAAGCTTTGAGATTCAAATAGATGAAAGAGGTGCCAGATGCGCCAACACAAATTTTTCCAGGCCTGATACAGATATCTTGGCTACAGGTATGTATCGATGACGAGTACCACTGCGAGGCCACTGTTAGATTAACACATTTCAATTCTTACTGTGAGGAAGAGACTGGGAACCATTATTTTATCTGAAAGACAACATTTTCTTAACAATGTAAATCAAAATCTTTCAAAAATAAATGTATACAATTAGTTCTGTTAGTAAAATGATATAACAATGGTACAAAGAAAGAAAATAAAATAAAAATAAAAAATAGTTTATACTTTGACATTTTTCAGTGTAGGTTTAATTCAGTCAGGATTAAATAGGATTTTGTTTACGAAATGGCCTGAAATAACAGGAAAAAAAACACAGACTTCTGTTAGATAAGGTAAAAAACTATATTTGTCTTAACTACGGGTGCTAGTCATAAAATTAGAATATCATGAAAAGGTTGATTTCAGTAATTCCATTCAAAAAGTGAAACTTGTATATTATATTCATTACACAGACTGATATATTTCAAATGTTTATTTCTTTTAATTTTGATGATTATAACTGACAACTAATGAAAACCCCAAATTCAGTATCTCAGAAAATTAGAATATCGTGAAAAGGTTCAATATTGAAGACACCTGGTGCCACACTCTAATCAGCTAATTAACTCAAAACACCTGCAAAGGCCTTTAAATGGTCTCTCAGTCTAGTTCTCTAGGATACACAATCATGGGGAAGACTGCTGACTTGACAGTTGTTCAAAAGATGACCACTGACACCTTACACAAGGAGGGCAAGACATAAAAGGTCATTGTTAAAAAGACTGGCTGTTCACAGAGCTCTGTGTCCAAGCACATTAATAGAGAGGAGAAGGGAAGGAAAAGATGTGGTAGAAAAACATGTACAAGCCATAGGGATAACCGCACCCTGGAGAGGATTGTGAAACAAAACCCATTCAAAAATGTGGGGGAGATTCAAAAAGAGTGGACTGCAGCTGGAGTCAGTGCTTCAAGAACCACCATGCACAGACGTATGCAAGACATGGTTTTCAGCTGCTGCATTCCTTGTGTCAAGCCACTCTTGAACAAGAGTATCAGAAGTGTCTCGCCTGTGCTAAAGACAAAAAGGACTGGACTGCTCCTGAGTGGTCCAAAGTTATGTTCTCTGATCAAAGTAAATTTTGCATTTCTTTTGGAAATCAAGGACCCAGAGTCTGGAGGAAGAGAGGAGAGGCACAGAATCCACGTTGCTTGAGGTACAGTGTAAAGTTTCCACAGTCAATGATGGTTTGGGGTGCCATGTCATCTGCTGGTGTTGGTCCACTGTGTTTTCTGAGGTCCAAAGTCAATACAGCCATCTACCAGGACGTTTTAGAGCACTTCATGCTTCCTGCTGCTGACCAACTTTATGGAGATGCAGATTTCATTTTCCAACAGTACTTGGCACCTGCACACAGTGCCAAAGCTACCAGTTCCTGCTTTAAGGACCATGGTATCCCTGTTCTTAATTGGCCAGCAAACTCACCTGACCTTAACACCATAGAAAATCTATGGGGTATTAAGAAGAGGAAGATGCGATACGCCAGACCCAACAATTCAGAAGAGCTGAAGGCCACTATCAGAGCAACCCGGGTTCTCATAACACCTGAGCAGCGCCACAGACTGATCGACTCCATGCCACGCCGCATTGCTGCAGTAATCCAGGAAAAAGGAGCCCCAACTAAGTATTGAGTGCTGTGCATGCTCATACTTTTCAGTTGGCCAACATTTCTAAAAATCCTTTATTTGTATTGGTCTTAAGTAATTCATTTTTTGAGATACTGAATTTGGGGTATTCATTCATTCATTCATTCATTCATTTATATATATATATATATATATATATATATATATATATATATATATTTATATATATATATATATATATATATATATATATATATATATATATATATATATATAAAATTCTTTTTAAAGCCCTGATTAATATATACACATTTCTGACTGAAAGAACAAGATGTTTTGCCAGCTTTAATTCATAAACATAATGTTTCTTATCTAAAAGTTATTTATATTTATAAAAAAAACAAACAAACAAAAAAAAACAAAACACTCCATCCACAATCACCACCTCCTCTAGAACCCAGACCACAGCTAAGTCTCAGAAAAACAGCTGCATTGCGGGAATTGTCTTCAGCACCTGTTAACACCTTTAATCAGCCAACCTAGTGCGGGCCCTTTGCTCTGTTGGACAAGTTAAAACAGGTTCAACTTTTTGCCAAACACAGTAGTCATACTGAAACGAATGAGGAGGCAGCATTATTTTTTAATTTTTAAAGGGAGCTATTGTTGATCCTAACAAGTGTAGTGTGTGTGTGTGCACGCATGTGTGTGTTTCAAAAGTGTGAAAGCTTAGGGGAATGTGGGCTGGTTGGCAGTATGATGGCTCTCTCTGCTGCTGGCTGTTTTGAATGTAATCTTGCCCCTGGCAGTGCAGGGAGCCGGTGTGTGCGTGCTGTGCCTGTTGCTCATTGTGTGGAGATCAACAAGATCCCCAAAATTCACAGCACACAGCGGAAGTGAACTGAGCTGACCCAACCCAAGTTAGTCAGGTCTACTGGAGCTGGTTCAGACCACTGAGGACACGGCAGACTGGACCAGATGGAACCAGACTGAGCAGAGTCAATCACTGCTCCAGTTCTGACAAATCCTCCCATTGTGTTTCTCTTCATTTTCCTTCATTATTGGAACAAAAATGTGCTTTTGTCTTGAAATGAGAAAATTATACCTTACTTTATGACAGATCTGGTGTCCAGATGTTCTGGCAGAGTTTTACATTAGCTCTCAAGACAAAACAAATCTTTCTTTGTTTAGGTCTGGGTAATTAGGACTGTAACTTCAATTACAATTTTGGCTTTCAACAATTACAAAGCCATCTTTGTTTGGCACCGATATTTGCTAAAAAGCTTGTTTTGTGATACAAATGTTTTTTTTCCCTTCGGTTGCTGAGGTATCATGAGAGGATGACTATAGGATATATATATAATTTATTAAACAAAGTATCTACTAATACAGTACTGCAGTAATATTTTGGAAGTTAGCCTCTCACTGGTTCATTTGACAAAAAGCCAAAAGGATTTTTCCATATTCTTGGATTATTGCAGAGAAACTTGGCCGGAAAGAGAAGTTTATGATACCTGAACATTTTATTCAGCAAGATAATCTCCACAAACTGATGCCACTTTTGATATTTGAAGATTAAATGCCACTGCAAAAAGTAAACCCTTTATCTATGTATTTTAAACTTTAGAGTAAAATCTAAACATGTCTTAAACTCGTGTTACTTTTATTTCCAGCATTTAAGCAACAAAAACCAACTGATTTTGACACGAGGGAACCAGAAGTTAAAGCTGAAATGCCAGTCAATTTTTTTTTCAGTCAACACTCAAATCAGTATTAGCAGGATTGGAAAAAAATAGTGCATTCATTGAGCTTACAAAAAAGGGAAAAACTTGCTTTCTTAATTCAAACCTTAATGATAATTCAAATGAAAAAACTAAATATGAAATTAAGTAAATCTGTCAAAATCTGGCATTGAGGGGATTTGGACTTATGTGCTGAAAAACACTGCAAAATAGAAAGGCAAACAATCATTTTAACATCTTACTTTAATAATCATTGGAAGCCAAAATTTTCACCAAAGTTACAATTCAACCAGTTGAACAGCCCTACCAGAAGTTAATACATACTAATTATTTTTTAGGTTTTAGGATTCACTCCTGTGGCACTGGGTTTGAATAAAAAGTTCGAGTGTTAGCAACAATGAGGAAAACTGAAAACACCTAATTAAGAATAAACAATCAAATAGTCTAATATTTGGGTATTTTTGGGATGACTGAAGTGATCCATTTGATCCGAGCTTTATCTGGCTCCCTCTCTTAATTCACTCCCTTGTCTTTAGATTCATACAACTTTAGCTTAAGTCTGAATTAACCTGTAAATGCTATTGCTTATAGACAGCTGATCTTATGTTAATATAAGTACAGAGCTAGAAAACAGCACTGAGGAGAACCAAGTCGTTGCTGCTGTATGATTTATGATAACAGCGTCAACAAATGAAGTTTTGTGTTCAAGCAAAAATGCTTAACATTTAAAGGATTTTGCTTTATTAACAAGTCTGTCGTCCTTCATTATTCAGATTAACAAAAGATATTGAGATGATTAACTAGGGACGCAGCACCAATATTACAAATTACCATTTTATTTCAAGCAGGTTATAATTGTTACCAAAACATTTCTGTGCTACCAATTACCTCAGTACAGTAAACATACTATAAAATGCTACATACTATACCAGTCTTAAGTGCATCTTAAAAATCCTTTAAAATACCCTTATAATGTTATGGCTTATAATATGTCTTAATACTATTTAACTTTTTTCCTGTGTATAAAGTGTTATATAGAGTGTTATATATCCTAATTGCTTATATTTCAAAAGTGGGGAAAATATTTTCTTAAATTTTGCACAAGTCAAAAGCGTCACTGGCAAACAGAGCACTGAGGAGTCCATTGGGAGGGGTCCTGTGTTAACTGTTCACCCTCCTCACTCACTGTTCAAATCATATGAATTATAGACATTAATTTAACAATTAATAATCCACAGTAAACTCTGTCCCACAGGAAAAACACCATGGTACATAATTTTTGAAACACTATTACCTGCACATTACAACTTGTACCACTGAATGGCATGCTGGACAATGATAACTAGCCACATAGCATAACAGCTGGGAGGATCTCTGAGATGCATTCAAGAGCAGTGTACACAGATGGAGGATGAAGAAGAATAGTGAGACCAGAGAAGCACCAAAATAAGCTGCATTTGCTGTTTGTGGATGTTTTTCGCTTCAAACAAGAGTCGTCTCATATTTGGTTGTTCTGTTTTAAACTGTGCTCTCTGACATTTACTGGAGTCAGTCCTCAGGCAGCTCCGCCCACAGGTGAGGCAAAGATAATGTGTTACACAAGGCTCACAGGTGATTTTCCTGACCACAGATCATTTTGTGCTACATATGTTAGAAGGTCTTACTGGCATTAAGGACTCAATGACTTCTAATTTCTTAAAACTAAACTCTGATAAAACTCAAGTAGGGCTGCAACTAAAGATTATTTTGGTAGTCGAATAATGTGTCAATTTTTTTTTGATTAGCTGATTAGCCAACGATTATTTCAGTCTTACTTCACCTGTTCACCTGCCTGTTATCACCTTGCTGTCTCTTATCACAATTAAAATAGTGACCCATAAAAATACGAGTTTGAAACTAATCCAGTGCATTTTTAACATTAATGTGACCATCACAATAAATATCAAATAAACAAAGGATATTAAAGTGAATACAATTTTTATTTTTAAATGAAAATATAATGTGAAAATAAATAAAAATGGCCTCTGTCCAAAAGTTCAAATAAGGATTCAAATTAAATCAAAAAGTTTTTTTCCATCCAAAACAGTTGAAAAGTTTACAAATGGTTCAGTTCATACGGAAGTTTACTATTCAGAATGAACGCTGATATTAATGCGAGAAAAAAAAATAAAAATGGCCTATTGTCCTTCACTCATTAGCTAAGCTAACTGAAATGGTGGCGCTTAGCAACCATCATGCATGAGAGCTTGTTTCCAACAGGTAAACAAACAGAAACATTACTGTACAAACATTAACAGGTATCTACAACGCACTAATGTACAAATCCAGAGCTGAAGTCACATGTCCAGGGTGCCGGCGTTTTAAACGCTCAGCATTGCAGTGATGCTGCCATGGAAGGAAAGCTCTTCTTTACACAGTCTGCATTCAGCTTTATTTTTATTTTCTGTCAAATGCTCCCACACCTTTGACAGTCTGTCTCAATTTTCTTTCATTTTCTCCACCCTCCTCTCTGCTGCACCATCGTTATGCTGTTCGGTTACTTTCTTCTTTATTAGTATTGTTTTTATTGGCAGACAATGGAGGCAGTGTTGCCCCCATATCTTCCCGTAGTGTATTAAAATTACCAAAAAAAAAAAAAAAAAAAAAAAAAAAAAAAAAAAAATCACACGATAAGCGGAACAAAATAGATGGATGGGTTTAAAAGTACGATGCTTTGATGCTGAAGTTCCACGTCGACAAATTTTTGCAGTCAACGTCATCAATTACGTCGAAGAATCGTTGCAGCCCTAAACTCAAGTCCTTGTTTTTGGTCCTGACCATGTTTCTAACATTATCACTCCCCACCTTGGACAACTAACAACCAGCTCAATATGCTAGAAGCCTGGGCACATATCAGTTTCAACCACATCAAAAGTCTAGTTCAGACTTGCTTTGCACAGATTAGAAATACTGCAAAAAGTCAGCCCAGTACTTCAGAATAATAATTGAAAAGTCTAAACAGAGGAACCCAGACCTCTCCCTCTCCCTGGCCACCTCCTCCAGTTCATCTGGGGGGGAGACACAAGCCCTTTTTTTCCGACCAGGTACCGGTGCCAGTGTTCGAACCCTTCAGTGTTTTTATTCCACTGCGAACGCACTTGGTGCTTGGCCGAAAAACGGATTCAACTCCAGAACCGCAAGTTAGCTGGTCTAGAACCAAGAACGGGTGACGCAAGCGGCAGAAGGGCATGGTTCTGCCGTCTCAGTGTAAAGTTTTGTAACGCTATTTCACTGCATGGTGTGTATTACACGACAAAAAGTGATGCGATTTTCACGACTGTTTATTAGGTTGGGCCCTAAGGCTGAACTTGCTACCTTGAATCAGTTCCTATCACAGATAAAAGGATACAAAGTGTGTACTTGTCATCTTGCTCAAATTATTGTCTGTGTTCACACTGTGCCACACACAGATGCTGCAGTAGTTTTGTCTGGACCATAAAATATGTTCTCAGCACAAAAGCACATAATCTCCTACATTTGTGCCCTTCGGCTTCCGTTTCCAGACAAGGACCCGCCCACACTCATACATAACGGATCAGCTCGCAAAGCGCGGTGGAAACGCAGGCGCGTTCTTAAGCGTTTCGCTGGTTCATTGGAAAGAGCTCTGGCACGAACACCGGCACCTCTGCGGTGGAAACGTGGTAATAGAGACATTTCCAAGGCAGCCAAGAGACGTAATCTCTCCTGCGTGTCCTGGGTATTCCCAGGGGCCTCTTCCAAGTAGGACATGCAGGCAACACCTCATCATGGAGCTGTCCAGGAGGCAGCCTAAACAGATGATTGAACCACTTCAATTGACTCCTTTCAATGTGGAGGAGCAGTAGTAGTAATCGAAGCCCCTTCCAAATGACCGAACTCCACTGAGAGAGAGAGCCCAGCCACCGTTCAGAGGCAGCTCATTTACACCGCCTGTATCTGTGATCACATTCTTTTGATTACTACCCAGAGCTCATAGTCACATGTGAGGGTAGGAATGTAGATCAGCTGGTATGTGTTGAATGCCTTCTTAAACTTTTATTCTTGACTTCTGTCTTTTCCTTTTCATATGTTCTTTTTCATTAATGTTTAAATAAAGCCTGAGAGCTATTTACCATTTTGCAGTTGTATTTTTGTCCTACTTATGATGGCATGAAAATACTTTATATGTCAAATTCCTGACAGGAAAAAAAAAAAAAAAGCGCCCCTGTAAACCTATAGGAGGGTTCACTTAGTTACTACTACTACTACTGCTGATAATAATAGTGTAAAACCACCAGAACCTTAAAAAAATAAAAATAAAAATTATTGGTCATACCTCCTGCTATAACCACTGCTGGTACCAAGCTTTCACTTGATAATTACATGGCAGTTACTATTACATAGGTATTATCCCCCTATTTCCATGTTATTGAGATGTAATATACAGTGGACTTCGAGAAAATGTCAGTCAAATCTGAAATATACACATGGGGACCAAAAACTGGGCAGGTATCTATTTTCAAGCAGTTCAAGCAGAACAATCTCCATGACAAAGTGCCGTCACAACAAATGTACCAAAACTGCTGTAATGTTCAGCTGTGCTCTCTTTATATAGCACTAAAGTGTTTCACTACAAGTAAACAGCAATTGTTATTTGTTATGCTGCTGACACCTCCCCCAGTTCTACCACACACAGACAGAGCCAGAGAGCACCAGAACACAACAGAGCAGTAACATGCTGTGTATGAGCGACAGAGGCAGAGAGAGGTCTCACTGAGTATTTACTATGCCTTTTTAAGCCAGGTGATGAAAACATGAATGGCAAACTGAACACAGAGATTGTAATTTTTTTTTTTTTTTTTTGGGGGGGGGGGGGGGGGGGGGGGGGGGGGGACAGGTTAATAGAAAGCTCTCAGTTGCAGTTTCACATATTAGTCTGTTGCTTATTGGCATTCTCTGCTCAGATGCATCATTGATTTTGTTTGTCTCTGCCCCCTTCTTGTTGATGGTTTATTTTTCCATCAATAAACAGGACTGTTTCACTTAAGAGTGTGGTGGGAAAACTAATGGCCTGTAATGGATGGTAATGGATTGTTTTAGTGTGCCTTTCATCTGAGAAAATTGCCCTCCCAATCTGAGCACACTCAGATAGGGATGCGATACCTAACCTTGATGGGAAACAGCATCTTCTGTTATTACGTTTTCTTTTTCTTCATTATAGAGAAAAGCAGTTAAACTGCTGCCTAATTCAACAGTGGGTGCACCATTTTTTGAGTGGATTTTTTGAGTCGGTTTGGCCATAATTTAATAAATTTTACAAATGCTAATTTGGCAAGTATATGAAAAATTGTCTCACATGCTGGGTTCACAAGGTCTCATTTTTCCCTGTTTCTTTGTTACTTATCTATGAAAATTATCTAATCCAGACTTTTCATAGATCTAATCTGTAATTTTCCACTGTTGACATGGTAATCAACATTCAAAACAGTATTTTTTAAAATATCTGCACTACCAAAAAAAAAAAAAAAAATCTGAAACATCCCATTAAACCAAAAATAACACTATTCACTATGCAGCAACACTGACAGCCTTAACTGCTGAAAAAATAAAGCATCTTGAATAACATCAAAATGTACAGAATCTTCAAATTATTATAGATATCAAAAACTATGACTTTGGGACATGACCTGAAAATTAAGGATGCACTGGCAGTGAAATTCAGTGGCATTAACGATGCAGACAGCCAACGCAAAGAAAGAAATCTTAAGAAAAAAGAAAAACAGTTTTAAGTTTTTTTAAGAAACAAGGTTTCTTGTTTGCATCATCTGAACATGCAGCCTAAAAAAAAAATTATGCGATAACAGTTCAATATCAACCGCTGGCGTCAGTAAATGTCTCTACTAACATGCCAATATCAACAAGTCCAACATTGATTATTCCCTACTGAAAAATGTAGGTAAATGTTTAGCAGTGGCAACCTGTATGCAAACATTAGGTCACAAACTGAACAAACTGTCACAGTCTTGTAGGTGGAATTTTGGAAAGGATATCAATCCAATCTGACAGGGCCGATCTTTTCAGTTCAATTTACATGCTGTTGTGTTTACAACACCAGCACGGAGGATGTTAACAGCAAAAGATCGGCAGTCTGGAGGTGTTTATTACCTACTGTAGAACAGGTCCACCAGAATTTATCTTTACATTTTCACATGCTGTAGTGCCATTTTTGGGGGGAGAATTTCAACTTGCTGTACACCAATACAACCTGTAAATTCAAAGTAACTAAAGAAATTGCTAAAAAGTTCAATAAACCACAAACATACAGAAAGGGACAAAGTCAAACTTGGGGGGGGGGGGGGGGGGGGGGGTGTTTGGTTCCTAGCAAAAGGACATTACTTCCTGTTGTCAGTTAGTGGCTCGCACGTAAATTACGTAATAGCTCATGCTGACAAAGTGATGATGGATATTACAAGGTAGGAAGTGCTGTGAGCAGCTAATCAAATCGATGAAGCACCTGGTTTATAATGTTTTTGTTGTGTTCACTTTTTTCTGCAAACCCATTAGTAGAAAGAAACAGAGCTCTGGGACACACTGAATGCGTGATATGCAAGTGCAACTCCTTCACTTTTATATGCAAAAAGAATTACTGCCCTCTTATTTGGTTGCATTTAAAAATAGACATGCAAATGGTAGTACAGGTGCTCCAGTTGGTCATAAACCATTAATACACCAACAGTTTTTGTTTGTATGTTTTTGAAGGTTTCTTGTTAAGAACAAACTGTGGTCTTAAATTGGCACTCTTTTTAATGGCCACCACCTTTAGGGGGTCGTGTGTAGCTGAAAAAAGATTTCTGATCCTATAGAGGTCTATGGGAAAACAGCCCTCAGACTTTACCTCTGTAAACACTTTCCTGCTGATTTTATGGGCCCTGTCGCTCATTTCAAGTCATACTGAATAAAACCTTGAGTTCATTTTGCCAACTCAGCTGTTAAAAAGGATTATCCAGAGTACACTCATTTGCCAATAATGTGTGATAGACAAATGATTAGCCAAGTCAGGCCTGCTCCTTGCTGGTCACATTCGGTTTAAAAAAAAAAAAAAAAAAAAGATGGCCAAGATGGAAAAGTTCATCACAAGGCTTCAAAATGGGACTTCAGAAACCAACAGGTGACATCACAGCACCTATGAAAAGCTCAGACAATGACCATGCTCTCACTCTTGTGTTCTACTTGTTGGGAAGCTTTTATTGCATTATTAGCATAACATCTTGTCTTCAATGTGATTATCATCATCATCATCATTATTCTTATTACTACACCTGACCCTTGTCAGCTCCACTCCAGGTGCATTCACAATGAGAGAAAGTAGAAATATGAGAAACTAGCATGACTATAACAGACAGCAGTGCCCTACCAGTCATCACACCAAGCTAGGAATAGACTTATCAGTCTGGATAGTAAATGTTGGAAAGATTTTACTTTCGGAAAAGACACTGATCTAGACAGGTAACAGAGGTTATGGTACCTTTCAGAATTTGAGCATCTGTCACACAATCATTCAAACATCTGCCTAAACACTGTTGATTGGATATCCCTTACATTTACATACCAAGATCAAGCCTAGTGTTTCACAATTATCTCCTCACCATCAACAGGGTCCAGTGCCTAAACAGGAAAACCAAAGGAAGAACACATTTATGTTATTTGTCTCATTCACGTGCCTCTGCTGTGTTAAACGGTTGTAATCTCTCCTTTGCTCACTGTTTCACTGTAAGCATAATAGAGGAGCAAATGGGTTGAGTGAAGATTAATGCTACTCCACTTGACACACTGGGCATCATTACTGTAAGTGCAACAGAAGCTTCCCAACAGATGTTAATCATTCAAAAACCAAAAAGACCTTGACCCTAAATGTCTGTGACATCACAACAATGCTCGAAGCTTTGCAGCGGATGGCTGGGAAGCTGGCACATTACTTCAAAATCAATAAATCCTGACTTGTCTGATAGCAGAGATAGTCTGCATATGTCAGACTACACAGACAGGCGCACCTCTACTGCAACTTCCAGCTAACACAGACTGAATAATCTCAATCTTCAAGAAATATGACCTGCTTTGCCATTTGATGTTTGTATCCACACATCAGCAGATATATGGCACAATGGAAAGAGAAAATAGGCAAATATGTTCTTATGAGCCAAATCTAAAAATGATAGAACTGTAAAAACATATTTGATAAAAGCAGAGGAATTGCCAAGATGGATTTTCTGAGAAACTGCAAGGTTTATCTGCAATTCTTATGGTTTTATGTTCTTTTTACATTACATGCAGGACATGCATTTTACATTAAATTAAAGCAGATCAATAAACTGCATGTCCGGGCATTTATGTGATTCTCATTTCCCAGTGGATCCCTTAGCGAAATTAAGTTTGACGTCCTTGCTCTAGAGCAATATTGCAAAGGCATAGGAGGAATGCCAATTATGAATAAACTGTTCAATTTTTATCTGCAAAAGCAAGAAAATTAAAATGAGAGGGTGAAATAGTCAGGTCTAAATGTCGTCAGCGAGGCCCTCCACTAAAGCAAAAACCTCACCATCCATAGATAATGAAAAAAAGTCATGAAAATTAGAAACTTAAAAAAGAAAAAAAATTGTTGTTACCCAACCTACAAAACCTCTGGTCACAAGACCCAAGCTCACACAAATGTTAAGTCTCACTACATAAAACCACATACAAAAAACGTTCTGTTCATATACACTTTTTATTTTTATAATCACCAATAAACCCCAGCAGCAGCATCCTGTCTCACAAACACAGGCTACACACCCATTTCAAACACATCCCATTAATAACTGTCAGTACAGACCGAGTAAATACACAACAGACACCCTCCCTCATTCAAAGAGACATGCAGACAGATGAACTGTGACTCTGAGGACAGCTAACTGTTAGCTTTGCCTCAGGAGGTGTTTTGTGAGGACAGGATCATCCCACATAATAAAAATGGAAAATATGTTCATTAGCCAGAAAGAAGACCACAGGAACTGTACAACCACAACTACGACTTTCAGATCCCCCATTCACAACCTATTTGTACATATACTCCTACCACAGAGAAAAAGAAAAATCATCACAGGATACAGAAGTGATTCCATTAAAGTGGAAGGGTGACAGCCTCTGCACAAAATTATAATTTTTTTTTTTTTTTTTTGTGCCCCAGCAGCAACTCACCTATGCCCAGGCAGTTGCTAATCAACCCCCAGAAATTTAAAATTAGAACAGTAATTTCTGTGTTCCCACAATTAAAGTCTGGGCAATAATTTTGCAACAGTGGATATAAACTTTCAACGCAATCTTACTGTGGTAAAAATATACATAAACACAATTAAAAACATGAGTTTCAAAACTTTCTGTCCAAAACACATAAACAGGCACAATGTTAAGCCAGACCAATGAGCAAAACAGCTTCTATGTTATCTGACGTGTGGTGAGTTCTTCTTTTGATTGCAGTGTGACAAGCCCCAGGGCACAAAAGCTGCTAAAACTAGCACTAGGGGCACATTAATTTTTGTTGTTGTTGCTGTTTAAAACTGAGAACAAAGTTGAAATACTATTTTAAGAATGAAACCGAAATGCTAGGAATATGGTCGGCTTCCACAGCCCTCACACTGTGTTTACATCCTAAAAAGGAAATAAATTTCAATTGAAGTATAATGCCACAAATTTATCTACACAAGGCATTTTGAGTCACCATGTTAACAACTGCCAACTTTTCCCAACAGGTGATCAACTCAGGGTAAGTGCGGTTGACATGCCCGGTCTAGCTAAAGCCATAAGACAGTATCTCCTGTAATACTAACCAGTGGACAGTTTTTCTTTAGGTGGAGAGCAGTCTGCCCTGGTGGTAAAGCTCCTCAATCATTTTGGTCAGTATTGTAATCTTGATTACTCATTAATTTGAATACCATGCAGTTACTTACAACAGCTGGATGTTCAATATTTGGAAATAAGTGATGCTTTAAAAATGTAAATTTTATTTTAATCCAGGTAATTTTTCTCAAAAAAAAAAAAAAAAAAAAAAAAAAAATTACTTTATATAGCAGTTGGCCAGTTAATCCATTTTGTTTTGTCTGCACATATCCAAATTTAGACTTCACCTGAATCACAGGAAAAACACCTTTATTGAAGCATGCCTGTTATTTAGTCAAGTACATCACATTATTTTAGTGATGTCAAAGTCAAAGAGAAGGTAGATAAATCAGTAACGAATCTCAGAAAGTCCGCAAATAGTTGACTAAACGATTATTTAAAGATTGAGGAAACTCCCAACACAAGACATATTTTAAGTACAGTAACTGCGTGATGTTCAAATTAATAAGCATCTTAAATCACCAAGTTCAGTATTATTTTGCTATAATCAAACAGCCTTAGGTTAAACTAATTAGTTGTATTGTGTTATTGTACAACACCAGTCATCTGCTGGTTCTAAGATGTTAGACATTTTCTTCTTGTTTTGTGATTATGAAACAAACTATTCAGCATACATCTTCTGATGCTCATCGGGTGTCTCGGGTTTTACAACAGATACCCGATGAAGCCAGGTGACCAAGCCACCTGCCATTTGCCAGGGCCACTGTCCTGGGAGATGCTGCACCCACTCTCTGTCTTGCTGTAACAGGAATTTGTAAACAAGCACGATTTAAACAGGGCCGATGACAGCCCTGCAATTCTGCAGTATTTTCATGCAGCACAGATTTTCTAGATGGAAATACTGCATAATTGCAATATTTCTAGATGGATATAGTAAACTGGCTTAAAGCCATTTGACCGGAGACTTGTAATTACAGGTGTGTGGATGCTAATCTGCAAGCAAAGAAGGCAGCTGGTGCTAGCTCTGTTAATGTTAGCCACACTATGGTGCAAACAGGTTTTGTTTTGTTTTGACCTTGCAGACTAGTCAAGTCAGATTCTTTTCCTCCCTTGTTTATGGTATTGGAAATTAGTCACTAGAACATCCCGAAAGAAAAAAAATTACCACTACCACTGACAGCAGGTAAACTGAGTTATGCTCATTCTGTCCAGGGATAATCCGTACCCAGGGCTTTGGTCTGACTGCTGATCAAAGACAATAATCCACCTGATCTCACATAGATTTCACATTCCTTAGAGTTAAACATCATGTGATTTATATATTTTTTTTTAAAAGTCATCCTTCAGCATCCATTTAGCTGACCCATAAAAGCAAAACAAAACCAAACTACCATCCTAACTTCCATGTTACCCTCCACATTCCCAGTTCTACTTAGCATCTCCTCCGTACCTGCTGATTGAGATTCAAGTATGCTAAACATCCTTAAAGCTATGAGGGCAAGAGAATGTTAACGTCAGCATATTCAGAAGGCTTAGGATTGTTAGAAGTGACTAAAATGAAAGCAATTCCCTGCTGCACAGTGATTAAAATTCCCATCTAACCTCAAAATAAGTTCTTAAAACTTCTTGTGAGGAATTTCCAGCAGATTTCCAGTTTGCCAATAGCAGAGAGCGAGTGCGAAAGAGCGAGAGAGAGAGCGTGTTCTTAATGAAATCAATAAGCTTTCACTGAGAAAAAAAAGGAGTCATGTGCCTTCATTTTCATGTAAACAAGCAACCGGGCATCTCGTTTCTTTCCTAAAGCAGAGAGAGAGCACAAGCATTTTTGAGGCTTGCTTTGACTACAAAACAAAATTTACAATCACCGTCAGTTTATTTTATACCTGCCTTATTCTAATCGCTCATTAAATCATCGCCAACTGCTGCTGTAATTCCTGCTTTTCAACAACAAAATGTGCTGAGAGTCTACAGGGAACTGTGCACCCAGCAGAAAATGTGCTCTGTAAGGCAGACAGCCAGGATTTCAAGCAGGCAGGCAGGCGAGGTAAAATGTTGAATCACTGCAGCCACTTGATAAAGACAAGAGACGTCACATCCAGCTGAGCCCTGCACTGTATCCCACTGACAGAGGACAGACGGAGTGCAGCAGCTTGACCTCTTTTGGCCAGTTATCTAGGATAACAACAACACTTTTCTTCCCTCACAGCTGCAACATTAAACAGTGAACTCATTCAGCTTCAAACAGACTCAAAATGCTGAGCGCCACCACGCAAAACTTTGATATCAAACTGGTGATTTTTTTTTAAACACAAAAAAAAAAAAAAAAAATGCTAGAAACTGTTTGTAGACAATCACATAAATATAAAAGTGAGAAAAGTATAAAAATTAATTCTCTTACCCATCCTCCTCTCCATCTACAGTCTTGACACCAGCTGGTGCTGTTAAGGCACTGGCGGTGGCGGCGTTGCCCTCAGTTTCCTGACCATGGCTAGTGTTGGATCCAGATCCAGCCTCCCCCCCAGACAATTTGGGCAGCCCCAACAAGGCCGACTGATGCTGGAGGAGCAGCCGCTGGGCATCCTGCAGCTGAGTAGTGGTGAAGCTCGGCAGACTGGCATACAGGGCACTGGCCTGGGCAGCGTGAGCCAGGGCCTGGGCACTGCTGTGGTCATGGGTCAAGCCGACAGAAGACGGTTGGCTATGGGGAACACCCTGCGGGGGCATCTGAGCAGTATTCCCAGTGTTGTGGGCTTGGGGTTGGGCCTGAGCCTGGTGATCACTCTGAAGGTTAGGGGGAGGTACACTTGGTGCAGACACCTGGCTCTGGTGGACCGTAGCGGGCAGCTGGGTGCTCAGCCCTTGGTTTTGGATCTGTGTTGGGAGCGACTGTGGCTTTTGCTGCTGGCAATCCAAATGGCTTGGGTGGCTCTGAGGCTGCTGGCCCACACCTGCTACACCAACATGAGAGGGCATATTAGAGCTGGTAGATTGAAGAGAGTGGGGCTGCTGAGGACCTCCCATCATATGGGAGGATCCATTAGCTATCCCAGCAGATGTGGATCCAGCTTGGTTGGACAAAGGCTGAGAAGCAGCAGCAGAATGGGGGATACTTTGCTGTGACTGGGTGTACTCAGGTGGCCTCATTGACATCGTGGGTGCTTGAGGGGTAGCAACTGATTGCTGTGGTAAGGTGGCATAAGCCAACTTCTGCTGCTGAACTCCCACTGGGGGTTGATTAGCAACTGCCTGGGCATAGGTGAGTTGCTGCTGGGGCACAGCAGAGAGTCCAGTGGTGGTCTGGTGGCTCGGCATGGGTGCAGGCTGATGAATGTTTGTAGGAGCTGAGGGGGCCAAAGTAGTTTTATCATGCTGTTGGGGTTGGGTGTGAGATACTCCCATGCTTAACCCACTGGGGAGGATTCCTTGAAAGCCCTGAGGAGCAGAGGTGTAATCCTGTGCATGCTGTGGTCCACCAGCATCTCCACTGCAAACACTCTCAATGTAATGGCTCACAGAACTCCCACTTGTGCTTTCCTTCTCAGACCCCCCAGCAAAGCTCTCAGAGACAAATTGTCGTATGCTGTGGGACCCAGTATCAGAAGAAGAGGGGGGGGCAGGGGCTGGGGTCTCCTTATCATAGAATTCAGTGCAAGTCCATCTGCCCTTCTTGAAGGGCTCAGAGCTAGAGTCCAGCTTCACCACTCTGAAGCGAGAGCTTGTGGTGGTGGTGGCCACCACAGGGGCCGGAGGAGCAGATGATACAGGAGCTGTAGTCGCAGCTGTAACAGGTGCACTCGCAGGCTGCTGCACAGCTGATCCAACTCTTCCATGGTTCCCGCTGGGGACCCCTACACCTCCAGAGGCACTCACAGCAACAGCAGCAACAGTAGTTGAAGCAGTCATAGCAATGCTGGAGTTTAAGTTTTGGTGTTGCTGAATCATGCTAGTAGTGCCCATAAGGTTGCTCCCAGCTGGAGCAGCAGCACCTCCTCCACCGCTCCCACCACTGCTGCTCATCACATTGAGAGGATAGCCTCCACTGCTAGTACTAGCACTTGTGCTGATCCCCCCTCTCACAGGCACATTGGCAGAGCTCAACATATTCACATTACTAACACTGCTGGTCTGGGGATTAACTACGCTAACTGTAGTGCCTGCAGCAGAGCTGTGCATTCCAGAGATAGATCCTGGGACCGCAATCCCTGTAGGCTGAGTGGCGATACTTGAAGGAGCAGCCTGGGAAACACTTTCTTGAGGGCCGCCCACATTAGAAGGCATTTTCTGGGTGACACATGGTAAAGCTCCAGAGGTGAGCGCCAATGGGGCACTCCCGGGCCCAGAGGACAGAGGGTAGACCTGGGCATGGTTAGGATGAGAAGGATGTTGATTGTGTATAGTCCCATTCACCATGGCTCCACCATGCTGCTTCTGTGCCTGGCTCAGGGTATGGGGGTGTGAAGGCTGGTTGGAGAGACAGCTCCTGGGGTCTCCACTTCATGGAAATTATTCAATGTCTCCTCTGAGGAGCTTCTCTCCGCTCCAACTACATCGTTAGCTCGAGAGAGGGACACATCCAGAATCTCAGAAGATGACAGATCCTCCGTGTGGGACTCATCCAGGTCGTCGTAGCTCTCCGTATCCTCTGCGATGCTGTTATTAGTGCTAACAGATACCTGCGCTGGAGTCACACTTGTGATCTGGAAACCGCTCTTCTTTTTCATCTGAGCTCCAGTGGACTGTGTGGGCTGGGAGAGCAGATTCAGGCTGTGGGGAGGAGGAGGATGGTGGGGACCCGGGGAGGATGAGCCAGCAGGAGGCTGAATCAACAGGGAGGGTGGGTAGTCATCGGCTGGGACGTGGCTGTTAAGGACCACCGGGTTTGCCGGTGCTGACAGCGTGGGGCCGCTTCCGCTGCCCGTGTTGCTCCCCCTTCTGTGAAAGACAGCCGGGTGCGCCATCTTTCTAACACTGCCAGAGTCTCCTGCAGGGTCCGGATGATGCATTTCGAGAAGATCCGGGCGGTAGTTGGTCTCTGACAGTATGCAATAAGCCTGCAGATCGTTAAAGGCGCCGTTTTGACAAAACTACGCTCAACAGACAACACGACCAAAAAAAAAAAAAAAAATAGAAAAGCAAAATAAAAGAGGAATAGCTATTTCAACAAAGTGGCTGTGCGCAGATATGTGGCAAAGTTAAGCCAATATTTACAGCCTTCTTTTTTTAATCGGTTTGGTGTTAGTTATCCTAGCGAGGCGAAAGAAGCTAGTGGCCGCTAGCGTCAGCTGATGCCAGTTCGCCGGTTAACTACCAGAGCTGTCCGTCTGCGCCTTTGTTAAACACAAGCTAACATTTCTGTGTGTTTTTGTTGAAGAGAAAGCGACACCACGCTGCAATGAACACAAAAAAGCAGGCAAAAAAGCTGCTGAGTAAGTTAGCGGTATATTAAAAGCTAGCTAGCTGCCACTCTCCATCACCGGCTAGCTATACACAGACTACAGCGAGGCTGTTAAAACTGCTGATTTTTTTTCCTTTTTTAACCAGAGGAAACGAGGTGAAAACGAACCCCCTTTAATCCGCTGCACGGTGCTTTTAAAACGAAACACTTCTAACAAAAGCGGCGCACACGGCTTAAATCCATTCCTCTGGGTCTTCGCTTGGGTTTTGCTGTATCACTGGTCCTCCCGGCGGTAACGTCGTTCAGCGTGTAGCCTCCTGCACCGCTGCCGTGGTTTGTGCTGTCTGTGACGGGGCCGGAGGGGAGGGGTGCGCAGTAATATGGCGACCGCGCATGGTCTCTGCTGCCAGACATAAAGCAGTCTGGGAGAGACGGCGACGAGCTCAACGTCAATATCCACGAAGTGTGCCGGAAAGTGCCGAGCGCAGCCGCTCCCTCTGAAAACCAGTTTTGGGGCGTCACAATAGATTGTTCAAACATGCGGTCCGCGGGGACCAGAAAGGCCCTACAATGGAACCAATGAAGCCCAGTTAATATGCTTTGCAGAGTGGAAAAAACCGTGTTAATTAATCAAAAATTTTAAATAAAATGCATGACTGTTCCTGACAGGGGGCTTGCCAATAATATACAGGAGTGACATTTGATGCAAATTAAAAAGCATTTCCAGATCAAATCACAATCCAACGTATAATGCAAGTTTTTACATCAAAATATACATGACAAAAGAATTCTATACATTATATTATTATTTATTCATGTATGTGGATGTCAATTTTAATAAGTCAGTGAATCAGGAAGTGCAGAGGATTCACTTCTATGTAGGCATTCCTCATTGCCTACATAGAAGTGAAGGCATCTATGTAGGCAATGAGGAATGAAAAGGTATACCTGATGGATGACATACCTGTGGAAGTATGGAGGTGTCTAGGAGAGAGGGGAGTGGACATTTAAACCTGGTTGTTTAACACAATCTTGGAGAATAAGAGAATGCCAGAGGAATGGAGAAGAAGTGTACTGGTACCAATTTTCAAAAATAAGAGTTTTGTGCAGAGCTGTAGCAACTACTGAGGGATATAGTTGATGAGCCATAACATGAAGCTATGAGAAAGATTAGCTAGGTTAAGAAGAGAGGTGACAATCAGTGAGCAGCAGTTTGGTTTTATGCCCAGAAAGAGCACTACAAATGTGATATTTGCTTTGAGAGTGTTAATGGTGAAGTGCAGAGAAAGTCCACAGGAGTTGCACTGTGTCTTAGTGGATCTAGCATATGATCAGGTGCCAAGAGAGGAACTGTGGCACTGTATGAGGAAGTCAGCGGTGGCAGGGAAGTATGTGAGGGCGGCACAGGGCATATATGACGACAACGAGACAGTGGTAAGGTATGTGGTAGGAGTGACAGCTGGGTTTAAGGTGGGGGTGGGATTACATCAGGGATCTGCTCTGAGCCGCTTCTCTTTCCAGTGGTGATGGAAAGGATGACAGATGACGTCAGGCAGGAGTCTCCCTGGACTATGATGTTTGTAGATGGCATTGTATAGACATTCTGTAGAGCAGGTATAAGGGATCCTGGAGAGGTGAAGGTATGCTCCGGAGAGAAGAGGAATGAAAGTCAGTAGAACCAAAACAGAATACATGTGTGGGAATAAGACAGAAACAGGTGTAACAGTGAAGCTGCAAGGAGAAGAGGTCGTGAAGGTAGATGAGTTTAAATACCTGGGGTCAACCATTCAAAGCACTGGACAGTGCACAAGAGAGATGAAGAAGAGCGTGCAGGCAGGGTGGAGTGGATGGAGACGAGTGTAGGAGTGATTTGAGACAGAAGGATAGCAGTAAGAGTGAAAGGGAATGTTTACAAGATGGTAGTGAGACCCGCTATGATGCATGGATTGGAGACAGTGGCACTAACAAAGAGACAGGAGGCTGAGCTGGAGGTGGCAGAGCTGAAGATGCTAAGATTTTCATTGGGAGTGACCAGAATGGATCAGAAAAACAGCTCGGTTTGAGCAGGTTGGAGACAAAGTTAGAGAGGCAAGGCTGAGATGGTTTGGATATGTCCAGAGGAGGGATAGTGCATATTATGATTTTTTTTTTTTTTACCTTTTATTGACAGATGTACAGTGAGGAGAGACAGGAAGGTGGGAGAGAAGAGTCAAGGAGGACATACTGCAAATGGCAGCATCGTCGGGACTCGATCCAGCGCTGGCTGCATTGCCAAGTGTCATTTGTGGTCACCTGCTCACGCCCTGAGCCACCCTGGTGCCCAGGGATGGTGGATATTATGGACAAAATGTGTTGAATATGAAGCTGTCAGGCAGGAAGAAAAGATGAAGACCACAGAGAAGATTTATGGATGTAGTGAAGTGAAATGAAGAGGGTTGGTGAGATAGAGGAAGATGCTATGGAATAGAATGAGACGAAGGCAGATGATCTGCTGTGGCAACCCCTAAAGGAAGCAAACAATAGAAGAAGATGATGATGTTTATGTCAATTTAATGTTTCAGCTGGAGACCATTTCAGTTACTTATATGTACTTCTCAAAAGCTTTATGTAATCAATACAGCATATATAGACTACTAGTACATTTTCATTTTAAAATCTGCAAAATATTAAGTCTTCTTTGCATTTGAAATTAGCCTAACACCCCTACTCTAAAACCAGTTTATCAAACCAAATTCTATTAATTTCTTATATGCTGTTGAGTTGCTTTATTTATAACAATACAGCATCATATATTTGTAGATTTAAATGTAAAAATCAGCAAAAATAATAAGAGCTTTAAAATAAATTATATGGAGTACAGATTTTATCCAAATATAAGTGGAGAAGTTGAAAGTAGCATGAAAAGAAATACTATATATATGTATATATATATATATATATACATATATATATATATATATATATATATATAATGTGTGTGTGTGTGTGTGTGTGTGTGTTGTGTGTGTGTGTGTGTGTGTGTGTGTGTGTGTGTGTGAATGAAAAGACAGCGCACAGTATGCACTGCATGGTGTGTACTGTGTAACAACCCAGGAATATCAGAAATACCTGCTGATAATGAAAAATAATGAAGCAATACCAAATTTACAAAGAAGAGGAAATATGATAGAGGGTGTAAACATTTGTTGTGGTATGAGCAAAACAACCCCACAGCAGTGTTTGTGAAACAAAGGTAGACAGAGAGCTGCCAGATCCCTCTGCAGACACAGGTGTTCACCACACTGAAGGATTATTCTACACACAGGTGCTGTTTGGGGCCTCTCTCTCACCCACTCTGTCTCTCTTTTAAACACAGGAGTGAGAGACATGTACACATTTGTTGGTTAGTCATGTTGCCATGACAGGTCAATGAACTCTGGTGTCAAACTGCCAAGCTTGTCCATTTTCTGTGTTCTGGTGTTTTCTGTTCATCACTGAATATATAGATCCAAGTCTAAGCGTTTTCAATTAATCTCTCTTTCGATTCTCTTCTATTCTCTTCTCTCTCTCTTCTTCTCTTCTCTCTCTTCTCTTCTCTTCTCTTCTCTTCCTTTCTCTTCTCTATCTTCTTTCTCTCTCTTCTCTTCTCTTCTCTTCTTTCTCTTCTCTTCTCTTCTCTTCTCTCTCTTCTCAGGGACATCCTACAGTTTAAATATGATGGGCTGAAAGACTAAGAATTTGGGAACATTAAATTTAATAAGTAAACACCTAGAATTACAGTGCATCTGCTTAGTTTGCATATATTTAGCTTCTCTTAAAACATGCTTTAAGAGAATCTGTATTTCTTCCATTTCGCACCAGAGGTCAGAGTTCATGATTAGTATTCATAGTGTGCTTGAACTTGTAGATTTTTTTTCTTTGACTTGCCTTCTGCCTGCTCCTCATTTGAGTTGTTTGGCCTCCTCCACCTGCACTTTCTGAATTAAAGATTTGGATGGATTCAGTTTTAGCTCCTGTGTGTTCTGCATTTGAATCCTTTTCCTTTGGTGGTTGTTACATACATATATACTACCACAAAGTGGATGCTCTAAATGTGGCCTAGGTTTCAAATAATGAGGTCAGCACATGTACAAGGAATCCCTGATTTTCAGAGATTTTTTTTCTACTATTGGATCAGTATGATGTCAAAGGGAGTGGAAATCTCTAGTATGGACTTTTGTGTTCACACCCACCTGCTGTTCAAACCTTCTGTTTGTGTGGAGGCAGCTAATTAGAGAAAGTTGGGCTAAAGCAGTGGGATTCAAACTGTGGTGTGGGCCACTACCACTATAAGTGGGATGAGGAGTTAAAAATTTGGAGAGCCTAAGCTGAATGAAAATGATTTTTATAGGGATTAAATAATAATAAAAAAAAAAAACTATGTTGATACTGATATGTTGAACATTTCCACAAAAATAAATATAGATTAATTTTTTTTATTGAAAATATATTAATTCATTTCAGACAGAGATAAACAAAGGGGCTACACTGATGTGCAGTGCAAGATAATGAAGTATTAATTGAAACGTGAATCATGCGAGAATAAACAAAATACTGAAAATCACCATATTAGCTTCCATGTAATGTAAGAAAAAAGAGAGTCTTGTTGACTTTGGGCAACACTGATTATCTAAGCTACTGTGAAATCATATATCATAAAGATATCTGTGAGGAAATAAAACAGGGAAGGTAATGAAAGACATAGAAAGAGGAGGAGTTGCAGTAGCTCACAGAGGGAAAGGACAGAGCAGTAGTTAGTGAAGGGGAGGAGGAAGAATGAGAAGAGAAGAAGAGATTAACTGTCAGGCAAGCAGACAGGCTATACCCATCGATACAAATGATAGAGTATAAGAGAGACAGCAGGAGCCTATTGCAGTGTAAGCGTCTGGTGCTGTCAGCAGCTTAAATCACCCTGGGCACTCCACAAAAACAACCAAAAAAAACAGCACTATTGTGCTGCAGCTCTAGCAATAATGAGCAATTTATGCTCTGAACTTTGTGTTCAGAGAAAAAAGTAATCATTCAGAAGTTTTTCAGAAAAAGGAGGAATGTGTTTTGTTCTTTATATCTGATAGTAAGACATCCAGTTGTTGGATGTGCCCTAGGGTAATTGCTCCTAATTGAATTCAAGAACACCAGGGTAGTTAGGGAAGCTGTAGTTCAGGCAGAAGATGAGTTAGTTTATTAAGTTTGAACAGGCACTTTGATCCTTGGCTCCTCCTGTCTTAAAGCAAGACAGTGAACCACAAATTTCTGTGATGTAAATGGTGTCAACAAGGAAATTTTATTTTCCAAAGAAGGAAGTGGTTCATAGCTCTGATGGACAGGTGCTCCGGCAGGGAGTTGTTGCACCTTCTCGCCCTCATTACTGAGTATGTTTCATGACAAGGATACACACACACACACACACACACACACACTACAACACAACAGGATTGTTTGTGTATCTGAATTTTTGCTTCTTTTTTTTCCTCTTTTTCTCACTTTCAGGTGCTGTGGGTGGATAGATGGATGGATGGATGGATGGATGGATGGATGGATAGTACTGTGCGTGTATTATCCTTGCACCAATAAACAGAACTTCCTGGACTTTGCTCATGGAAACATTATTATTATTTCCTTCCACTCCTTTGAAGAGCAATTTTCAAATGAAAGATGAAAAAACTGTTAAAAAGTAACAGTAATTCAAGGTTTCCTGACTATGTGCTCCTCAGTCACTATTAGAAAGAAACTTCACTGAGAGGAAAATTAGCATGATAAATGTGTCTCCTGTGTGGACTGTAAAA